>NC_141856.1:0-343118 GCF_024713525.1 Acromyrmex echinatior
TTCCACCCCTATGATTATCTGTCGGCGCAGATCACCTTTCATGGTTGATGTTTTTTTTTTGCGCGCTACTTGCGGCGTCCAAGACTCTCAGCATCTCCGTCATTATGGTCTTCGGAGACATCTGCGGGAATAGATATGTAATCTCATCCACCGCAGTCTTTTGCCTGTACGAAAAAGAATCGTCGAGAGGACATTCCTGCAGTTTCTTCTTTTTACCCGCCCGCCAATCTTTCTTGGTGATTTGCAGGAAATCGGGCCGATCCAAGACATCATCGTCATAATCGTCCATCCTTGTCGCGCTCATTCTTGAGAGGGATTTGGATCCAAGGACGTTGCTCCTCTTCGGTTTGCGTCCTCTTTTTTTACCACGAACCGCAGCATCGGCCGACGTGGCCGAATCCGAAATAGAGGCACTTGATCTTGTTTCTGAACTGTCGATCACTCTTGGCGCATCCGACGTCTCGACAGCTGTCACCGGCGAATTTACAATGTCTCCATCCACGACACGTAATCTAAGTTCCCTGGGGAGATGCACGTCCGAAATTATTCTGGGCCCGGGCCCTCTAGCACTAACACTGTCCTTGTTCTCACTGTCTTTCACTATTAGATCCGTGTCTTGATTGTCAAGTACTGTACCGTCCTTATCTTTCAGAGATTCGCCAGACACTGGCAACTTCTCTAATACCCCTGTGAGCTTACACCGCTCCAGAAGTGTACTCCTACGAGTACTGGGACCGGGAGTCTCGTACACATCCCAATCCATCCTTTCCTCAGCGGTAGCCATATCGGCCGCGGAACCCGCCGGCAACTCCGCGACTTGCCCCTTGCATGATTCTCCCGTAGGAGTCGATCGCCCGGGAGCGGGAACACTACCCCCGGGAAACCGTGACGAGCATCCGACCTCTCGCCGTGTCATATCCTTTTTCGTGTTGTCCATATTGTATATATATATATATATATATATACCGACGATGGAGAAGAAGCCGGGTGACTCGCCAATCACCCGACTCGCCTCTAATGTAATTCCGCGACTACCTACGCGGACGACCGCCCGACGGCAAGGACATCGTCAAACGGCCGCAAGGCAGGAGTGTACCAAGATCGGTAGTAAGATTTCCACCCTTTTTTTTTTTTTTTTTTTTATAACGGAGGGGAAATGCCTGACGCATACCCCGAGCCTCGGGGGAGAGCCCGGGGTTATGTGGGGCTTGCACCCACTAAAACCCCTCCGAGTGTCCTTACCTGGTCTTGCATGAGGGACTACCAGGAACGCGTGCAGCATACTTCTGGGAGTCCCTCAGGCCAGTCGGCTTATTGCCGACTTCTATTCCCGCCCGGGGATTTTTATGGCGTCGTCTGAGAGACGACGTGTCCCCGGGCGGTGCTTGGCACCTTCGACTTTATTCGGGCGCTGGGGGGACACCACCCCCTGCGCCCGCCGCCCCGATTAGTGTTGGGGGGCGGGAGTTGGGGATCACGGCCCCCGCCGCGATCTCCAGCCCCCCGAGGGGCGCCAATCAGAAGTTTGGCGCCCCTCATGCTTCGGCGCCGCGAGAGGAAGTCTCGCGGCGCACCCCCCGCGCGCGGCGGCGCAGGGCTCCCCGCCCGGTCGCGCAGGGCTCCCCGCCCGGTCGCGCATTCGACGCGGCCGGAGGATGATGAGCCACTGTACCCCGCGCATGCGGAGGGTCATCCTGTTTCCGGCGGCGATCCGCCGCCGCTTCACTGCGCCCCGCGTCCGAGACGCGGGGCCGTCACTGATGATGGTGGCGACGGAGGTGGAGGGTTCACTGACCCCGACACTCCCGCACACCACCCCACCGTCCTCCTCTTCACTCCTCTCATCTATGGGGGAAGGAGGTCGCCGTCGTTCTCGCCCCGTGGGGCGGTCCCGGCGGCGGGTACGCGCGAGGGGTGACCCGGGGCGCGAGCGATCCGGCTGGAGCCGGCGCCCGCATTGACCCCCAACGCCCCCACCCCTCGCATCTCCTTCCCCCCCGTCAGCCCCGGAGGCGGTGGGGGCGGGAGAAGGCCCCGACCTCCCAGTGCCCTCTCCCTCTGCCTCTCAGCCTCCTCCTTCTGCGACATCACCCGATCGCAGAAGGAGGAGAAGGCCCTCCAAGCACTCTCCCTGCCGACTATCTCCTTCACGACAGCCGGCAGGGAGAGATCCTCCCCTATCTCACGGACCAGGACACCGCGCTCGCCCGCCCAAGCCGGGCAGGTCTCCAGCGTATGCTGCGCGGTGTCCCGGTCCCCATCGCAGTGGTGACAACAAGTGGTCGGCTCCTTACCTATGCGACACAGATACTCCCCGAAACATCCGTGTCCGGTTAGCACCTGCGTCGCGTGGAACGATAGTCCGCCCCATCCCCTGCCTACCCATTCCTCGAGGCAGGGGAGGATGGCCTCCACGGTCCGAGCGCCCGTTGTCGGCGGGTCGTTTTCGAGAGTGGAGCGCCACTCTTCGAAGACCCGCCGACGGGCGTTCCTTCTCAGTCGGTCAGTGGTCCTCGGGGTAACGATCCCCCCCCGAAGCCGAATGGCCTTCACTCCGGCGAAGGTTTCCGCCAGGGCGTCGGCCACGTACTCGGCAGAGGGGATCCCCGCGAGGACCAACTCCATACCGGGGCCCCATAAAGAGCCCCGGACAGGACGGCGTGCATATAAGCCCGCCTGACCGACCCGTTCGGACCGTGGAGGTTGGGCATGAGGCCGAGCAGAGCGTCTGCTCGGCGGCCCAACCGCGGGGCTAGCTCGTCGAAGTGTTCGACGAAGCCCCAGCGACCATCCACGGTGAGGCCCAGATATTTGATCGTTGACCTCACCGGGACGCGGACATCGTCCACCACTATATGTGCCTGAGGGGGCACCCCGCTCTTTCCATCGTGGAAGAAAAGAGCTTCCGATTTAGCGGCGGCCACCCTTAGGCCCAACTCCTTAATGGAGCCGACCACGCACGCCACTGCGACGTTTGCCGTACCGACGGCTCTCCCCCAGGTCGTGGCCCCGACCACCACCAACGTATCGTCCGCGTAACAAACGACGTGGCAGCCGGGCGGTAGGGCCGCGCGGAGAATGTAGTCGTATGCGACGTTCCAGAGTAGGGGTCCCAACACGGACCCCTGTAGAACGCCGCACGACACGTCCCTCCGCTGCTGAAGTCCCGTTTTGTTATGGAACTCCAGCTGCCTGTCCCGGAAATAGTCCTCTATAATAGCGACCAGGTAGGGGGGCAAGAGGTGATGTCCTCTCATCGCCCCAACTACCCGGCCCCATGGGATGCTATTAAAGGCGTTGGCGATGTCAAGGGATACAGCCAACGCCACCTCCCCTCCCGCGGTCATCTGCTCCGTGAGGGCCCTGACTTGCCTGACGGCGTCGATAGTCGATAGACCCTCCCGGAAGCCATACTGACCGCGGGATAGATTGGGACCATCCCGGGACAGGTGCCGGACGATGCGGGCAGCGATGACTCGATCCAGAAATTTCCCCGCATCGTCCAACAGGCATAACGGCCTATAAGCGGAGGGACTCTCCGCTGGCTTGCCCTCTTTACGGAGGAGGACAAGCCTGGCCCTTTTCCACGGCCTGGGAAATATGTCATCTCTGAGGCAGCTCGTGAAGAGCCGCCTCAGACGGCTGCCCACTATGGGAGCCGCGGCGAGCCAGAGCCTTCCGTGTACACCAGAGGGTCCGGGCGCCCGCGGCCTCCCCTTGAGGCGGGCGAAAGCCATCACCATCTCCTCCCGGGTGACGCCCAGCTCCTCCGTCCATTCGGACGGGGGGCCGACCCTCTCCGGTATTTCCCTTTCCCTATTGGGAAAGAGGGCGGCCACCACATCCTCCAGGAACTGAGCGTCCAGGGTTTCCGTTATCGGGGGGTCCACGGACGAAATTGCTTCGTCACAATTTTATAGGGCCTCCCCCACGGATCCCTGTCAAGGAAGGAGACGAGGTCGCGCCAAGCGTCGGCCTTCGCCCTCCTAATGGCCGCTCTAAGGGCGCTCCTAGCTTCACGGAGCGCCTCGGCGGCCACTTCCACCTCCTCGTCGGTGCCCCGTCGTCTGCGGCGGGTGAACCTCCGTCGGGCAGCCCGTAGCTCAGCTATCTCCTGGGGCCACCAGTAGACTGCTCTCCTCGCCACAGGATGGCAGAGGGGCATCGACGCGTCGCACGCGCGCGACATGGCGTCCCCGAGCCATTCGGCCTCCTCCTCCACCGAGCGGGCCTGGTTGGGTTCCGGCCACGTGGAGGAGAGGAGGCTCACCTCGAGGGCGCCGGGGTCCAACTTGCGCAGGGCCCATCGACGTTCCTTCTCATGTAGGTGGCGTCTTATCGACACCTCCGTGGGGGTGGACACCAGCTCCATGCGGATCAGACGATGATCCGACAATTCTCCTAAGGAGCTGGCGTCCACGTGCCAACCACGTATCCTGGCGGCAGCCGCGGGGGTCGCCCACGTCAGATCGACAATGGACTCCCCCCGGGCCCCCACGAAGGTACTGGCACGGTCTCTATTCAACAAGACTAGGCCGTGCCTCGCCGCCCACAGCAGGGTGCTGTCGCCCCTGGAGTCGGTGGATGGGGAACCCCACTCTAACGCATGGGCGTTGAAGTCCCCACCCAGTACTGGCCTGGGGGAGCGTCGTCTGATGTGCTCCCCCAGAGACTCCAGGGCGTCCTCATATTCCCTCCTCGTTAGTCGAGGAGGGAAGTAGCACCCCGCTACATCGATGGGCCCCCACTCTACCAGAGCGAACCCCTCCGCCGCCGATATTGGAATCATCGGCGGGGTGTTGCGCGCGTGCCAGCTGACCACCGCCACCCGTCCCAGGGAGTCCCCCGCCCAGTTGGGGTGACTCTCCGGGATATGGTATGGGTCTGCGGCGATGGCCAGTCCACCCCCCCACTCGGCGAGGCACTGCATTAGCATGCTTTGCGCCCCGGCCGAGTGGTTGAGGTTAACCTGAGCGAGGACGAGGGACATTAATTGTTGTTACCTCGTTCCTCGCCCCCACCGACGTTGGATTTGTCGGCCACGTCTGCGACCGCCGTGGGGGGTGACTCCTCCACGACGGCCATCTCAATGTCGGCCACTGTTACGGCCGACGTTGTCTCTGCGGTGGTCGCTGCCGCCGCGCGGGGCTGTCCCGCAACGGCAGTGAGGGGGCCACTGGGCTTCTGCCCCCCCCTTCTTGCCCTTCGCTTTAGCGGCGGCGCATCCGGCGCCGCCGATGCGGTGCCCCGAGGGGCGGCCGAGCTCGCGGCACGCGGGGCAATCAACCTTAGCGCGGCACTCTCTCGCCGCGTGGCCGATGCCCCCACACCGGTAGCAGCACCCGGAGCGATCCACGGTGCTTGTGCATTTGGCCTGGACATGGCCAGCTTCCAAGCACCGGAAGCATTGGAGGCTCCGGGCCGGCAGCAGGGCCACCCTGCAGCTCGACCACCCCACCTTGACTCGTGAGGCGGCCACTAATTGTTTGGTCGCCTCTACGGGGCACCGCACCCAGCAAGTGCCCAGCTCGTTGGGGGCCCTGCTGACTTCTCCCACCTTAAATTCCGGTGGGAGTCGCTTGTAGGCCCTCGCCAGATCCTGCGCCACCTCGGTGGGGGTGGCCGAATCATCGAGTCCGGTGACCCGGATCTCGGCCGTCTTCGATGGGCGGGACACCCTCACGTCGTCCCTGTTTGCGAAGACGGCCGTCAGCCTCTCGGCCAGCGCGTTCGCCTTGACTCGACTCTCCGGGCCCCGGACCTCCCAAATAAGGGCCCCTGTGATGGCCCTCCTGGGACGGAGATCCTCGATCCCCACGTCCTTGAGGGAGATCGAGGATCTTGCCTTCCCTACCACCTCTTGGTAGGAGGTAGGGTCGGCGCAGTTCACCACTATGGCCGCTGAACTTGGCGGCCTCAATTTCGGGAGGGGAGCCTTCTTGCCGGAGACTGGAGACCTCGCGGCAGTGCTCCCCTTCATCGCCGTCCCGCCCTTTTTCCCACCGCTCCCCTTTTTATTGGGAGCGGGGGCCACGGGCGCCCCGGCGCTCTTCGCGCTCTTGGGGAGGGGCCGGGGCGGCTCCGCTTCCGCCTTCTTCGCCTTAGCGGCCGCTCTCTTTGCCCCCCTCGAAACGACCGCGACCCTGGAGCGGAGGAACACCAACTCTTCATTCAGCCGGTGTCTCTCCTTCGTCCAGGCGGGTCTGGAGCATTCCTCCCTCTGGTCTACGTTCGCGGCCAGGCTGCTATCACCCGCCCTCGTAAAGACTGACATGAGGTCTGCGGACAGCTTGATGTATGCTGTCCACATATCCCTCACTATGTCGCCCCTGATGTTTTTGGATCGCTCAACCGACTTGGCAATGGTCGCCAGTTCGCGTGTTGCGACCGCGGCAACTGCGCAAATCGGTTGTTCGTCGAACTCGAGGGCGAGTTCGACAGCCTTCTCTTTGGACTTCCTGGCCGATGTGGAGGACGGCTCAACTTCCGGATCTAAAATCGTCCGGTGGTCCTTTCTTAGTTGCCGGGCTTTAGCCTTTTCGGCCTTCTTTGCCATTGCCTCGGCAGTATATTTCCCGACATGTTCGGGATTTAGAGCTGGCCTCCCCCTGGACCTTTTTGTTGACTCCCCCTCGGAATCCGAGGAGGAGACAACACATTCGGCCGGCCGTTTTCGGCTCTCTCCTCCAAGGGAGCTCAGCGAGACCGTAGAACCGGCCCTCGACAGCGCTCCCTCGTAGGCGACCGCCTCGGCGCGCGCCCCGGCCTTGCTGCTCGCAGGGCCGGGACGTTGTTTGCGCGAACTGTCGCTCATAGTTGAGCGAGCGTCCGCCTCTACACTCTGAAGCGAGCGTTCTCCCTCCACATTATGTTGAGAATTTATATTGTCCATTAGATTGATGCCCACGGTCCGCAGCGGCTCCGCCAGCCAGGGTGTACCCTCACCCCTCCCCCGAAGAATCAGGAGAGGGGGCCCCGAGTTCCCCCGGGGGGCTAGCATATGGCTCGGGTCCCCGGAATGTATCATCGGGGACACTGGCCTCCGGCCCCTTACTCCCCGTGAGCGGATGTGGTGTGAGCCCACTCACGAGTTTCAGGGGTCCCTCGTCTCCGATGTCGAGGGCACCGCTGCGGGTGGCGCCACCCGGGGCGGCCCCACGGACGGTTCAGGTCACGGAAGCGGCGCCCCTTCCGGACCCTAGCCGCCGTGGCGACCAGCCCGTTGTTTGCGCCGCCCGGTGTCCCGCTTCGGAAGGGACGCCGTCGCGGAGACACCGGGCACAATACTCGACGCCCCCCCCCCCGGCCCCGACCTCGGAATACGTCCGAGCGGCCCGGAGGGGGCGGGAGTCGCGCGCCCTGTCTCGGAATACGTCCGAGCGGCCGCGCGACCCCCCACCAGGAGAGACGGGTGGTTCCGCGACAAACCGAAGTCCGCGCGGCCTCGTCCTCCCCTACGGACAGAGTCCGCACCTCTCGAGGCGGGAGAAGTCCCCGGTGCAATGAGCCGAGGCTCTCGGAGACCCCATCCCCCTCAGTGGCATGAGCCAGCCCGCAGCCAGGAGCACCCAGCATACGGGCCGTCTCGCCTGCGGGAGCACCCGCGTCGACCCTTTTGCACGCAAACCCCAAAGGAACCACCCCACCTCACAGGGAGGAGGGGAGGGCCCCACGGGGGTCTACGTGCAGTGGGGGTCGAAACCCCACATCACGCACGGGAAGGGAGCAATCCTCCCCCTGACGGTGCCGTGCCACCGGGCGATTGAAGTCAGGGCCGCCAATCCCTACCGGCACACTGGGGACCCGTCCCGAAGGACGAGACCCCCAGGAGTCCCTCCCACGAGGAGAGGAGACCCCCTTGGGGTGCCGGACCCGGTGTACAGACTCCCCCCGTGAGGAGGGAGTCCGTACAGGCTGCTCTTAGACCCCCACGTGTCGCAAGCGACCCGTGGGGGAGCTCTCTCACCACGACAAGGTGAGAGCCCGCGAGAGGGAAGATCTACACCCGTCTTATGTTCATAAATACATAAAGTCAAAAGCGCGCACAGGAGAATATGCTCGCCAAAAAGTGGGATGGTACTTACCACCTCTCGACGAGTATTCCTCAGCATGCCTCCAAGATAGGAAGTAAACAGCAAAACCCCTAGGGATAACCCACATCCTGGAGTGTCCATGTCGGAACTGCCGCTGTGAAAGTTCCCTCGCAGATCTCCAGCCGTCCTCTATCTCGATACTCGCCCAAGAGAGAACTAAACTAGAGCCCAAGAACTGCACAATCACCTCGAGAATTTAGTCACTCCGCAAAGTTCCACTTATGTACACTCTATTTATACTGTTACTATATACAAGTACTATATACAAGTTTTTTACAGTCCGTCTATATATATATATATATACAGGGTGTCCGAAAAGTATGGAAACGGTCTAATCTCGAGAAATACTCATCGAATCAAAAAAGTAAAAATACACGTATTCAATGGTTCCAAAAGAGCTATCTTGTGACACCTAACACAATCCCCCACCCCCACCCGCTGGGGGTGATAGAGGGGGTAACTTAAAAATTTTAAATGGGAACCAATTTTTATTGCAGATTTCTCTTCTTCAGAAAAAGTTACCTATTGAATTTTACCTATTGAAGTGTATGTAACGAACATTATGTACATACATATGTATAAGCGGAAGATCGAATGCTATCATACAGCGTTTATCTTATGACAATAATCTTTTTTACATTTAACACATACTTTGTATTTACATTTCTTCTAATTTTGTAATAATTTTTATGTTTTTCACTATTTGCTTAACATTTCTTCCAGTTTTTAAAGTTCTGTATTCGCTCCCCCGTTGTAATTGTGCATACAAAGTTTTTGACACAAAAAGAAAGAATCGAAATCCTTATTCTATGAGGATGTAGTGATAAAAAAAGATCATACGAACAAGTGGCCCACCAATTTCATGGTACCCATCCAGATCGTCAATCCATTTCTAAATCAATTGTTTGTAACACTGTTTTTCGGATTCAGGATACTGATTATCAAAGATTGACCAAAATCAGCCACGAACAAAGACAACAATTTAGCGGTCTGTGTAAGTGTCGTTGAGGATGTGTATTCTGCAGTTAGAAAGATTGCACAACAAGTTGGTATCGGCAAATCGTCCGTCCATGAAGTATCAAAAGAAAAAATTTCCATCCTTACAAGATAAAATATGTGCAAGAACTTTGGGAAAACAACTTCGATCGCAGATTAGAATTTTGAGGAAATGATGGTGCGGTGTGACGAAAATGAGTTATTCCTTTTTTAGATATGCGCTTCCGATGAAGCTGCGTTTCACCTAGGTGGAGAAGTTAACAGATACAACATACGATATTGGTCAGATGAAAATCACCATTGTGTGAGGGATAGCCAAACAAAACATGAATAGAAAATTAATGTATGAGTTAGAATTTTGAGCAACCAAGTCGTTGGGTCTTTCTTCATTGAAGATAATTTCACAGCTGAGCAGTACATTAATTTATTGAATACCAACCAGAATACTAATACCTGAATACTAACCAGATTATACCGCCAATCCGAAATATTGCTGGTACATACATACATTTCATGTCTTGTTTGAACAGGATGTAGCCCCGTGTCATTTCGATTTGATTATGCACTCTATTGTACAACATTTTCTCCGGGCGTTGAATTGATAGGAGGGGTTCGACTGAGTGGCCACCAAGTTCACTTGATTTAAATCCTCTGGACAATTGTTTCAGGGCCTTTTTGAAGAACAAAGTATTAAAAACAAGGCCATCAGACATCGATGCGTTAAAAGAAAAATAATTCAATGTTGTAACAACACTAGAATCAAAAAGCAAAAGGTTGTGCCTATTAACTTCTCCACTCAACTGAAACGTAACTTCATCAGAGAAGCATATCCAGAAAGGAAATAACTCATTTTCGTCACAACGTCTCATCATTTCCTCACAAAATTCTAATCTCCGATCGAAGTCATCTTCCGAAAGTTCTTGTACATATTTTATCTTATATGGATGGAACTTATTTGCTTTTAATATTTGATGGACAGACGATTTGCCGATACCAATTTGTTGCGTAATCTTTCTCACTGAAGTATGGACGTCCTCAACGACACTTGCACATACTTCTAAACTGTTGTCTTCGTTCGTGGCCGTTTTTGGTCTTCCCGATTTTGGTCGATCATTAACAGAGCCAGTATCTTGAAACCGAGAAACAGTCTTACAAACAATTGATTTGCAAATGGGTAGACGATCAGGATGGGTATCATTAAATTGGCGGACGACTTGTTCGTATGTTCTTTTTTTATCGCCGCATCCTCGCAGAATAAGGATTTCGATCCTTTCTTTTTGTGTCAAAAACTTTGTATGCACAATTACAACGGGGGAGCGAATACAGAACTTTAAAAACTGGAAGAAATGTTAAGCAAATAGTGAAAAACATAAAAATTATTACAAAATTAGAAGAAATGTATGTGTATAAAGAAATACAAAGTATGTGTTAAATGTAAAAAAGATTATTGTCATAAGATAAACGCAGTATGATAGCATTCTGCTCGATCTTCCGCTTATACATATGTATGTACATAATGTTCGTTACATACACTTCAATAGGTAAAATTGAATAGGTAACTTTTTCTGAAGAAGAAAAATCTGCAATAAAAATTGGAAGTTCCCATTTAAAATTTTTAACCCCCCTATCACCCCCAGCGGGTGGGGGATTGTGTTAGGTGTCACAAGATAGCTCTTTTGGAACCATTGAATACGTGTATTTTTACTTTTTTGATTCGATGAGTATTTCTCGAGATATTAGACCGTTTCCATACTTTTCGGACACCCTGTATATGTCTCACCACAGTCAGCGTTCGTGCGCTCCCCACTTGGCCGCTGTTGAATAATTCACCCATCATCCATTAATCTCATGGCCGCCTTTACCACGAGACAGGGGGATCTTTTATAGAGGGCCCAACTCGTCGTCCGAGAGGTCGGGTGCAATCTCGGACGCTCGGTTTCTTCCAGTGGTGCAAGGGAAGAGATTACGAGAGCTCAGGCACCGCGGGTTCGCTAAACCCGTAGTGGAATCATATCAAGATGCGTCCGGGGATACCGGACCGCATCAGAGATGATCCTACCCCCTGCGGGGAACCTAACCTAACCTAACCTACGCAGAATCTTCCGTAATCTTTTTAGAGATCCCTCTCAGGGGAGAATAATGAACCAGAGTTATATCCTCTATCTCACGAGTCGTATGAATCTCGAGAGAAGGCCCAGACTCCAAAAAAAAAAGTCAGGATCATCCACGTCATTAGTCTCTCTTCGACTGTCTCCCTTCACCATTCTACGAGTTAGAAATTCCCGACGCATGTTCCTAACCTCATCGCTAAGGCTGTCTCTATTCGCTTGAATCGTCCTCATCTGCCTTTTCAGAATCGTGATCTCTCGCTCCAATTTCAATCACCTGCTACTCAATCTCCGCAAGTTCCTAAGCTCTAGCAGAATTCGCCGTCAGGTGCTGGACCTGCCTAGCCACTTCAACGCCGATAATTATTGACCGAAGATCCCCCTTCATGGAAGTCATTCTCCTCTGAGCACTACTCGCATCGAGGACCCTCAGAGTCTCTGTCATTATTGTTTTTTTGGTGACATCTGTGGGAACAGTTATGTAACCTCGTCAACCGCCGCCTTTTGCCTGTAGGACAGAGCGTCGTCCAAGGACTCCTGTATCTTCCTACGCTTCCCAGCCTGTTGATCCCTCTTGGTGATCTTAAAAAAAAAGTCCGGTCTCTCTAAGATGTCATCGTAGTCTATTCTATTCGCTCCCATCTTAGAGAGCGATCTAGAACCAGGAACGTTACTTCCCTTTGGCTTCCGTCTCCTTTTCTTCCCTCTAGGCGCCACAGCATCGGTTGACGCCATTGAATCCTTATATACTAGACATCTCCGAACTCTCAATAACTATCAGGATATCTGATGTCTCAACAGCGGTAACAGGTGAATTTACAATATCACCGTCCACAATTCGTATCCGCAACTTTCTCGGAATACGCACATTTGAGATGATTACAGATCCAGACTTTTCAGCGCCGTGATCCTTCTCATCACCACTCATTAGGACCGTATCTTGACTATCAGTAACTAGCACACTCTCCGCTTTGGAGGTTGCACAAGATAGAGCATCGAGCAACTTCTCCAAAACGACAGCAGGTTTTCGTCGCTCTCTCAGCGCACTTCGCCTAGTAGTTGAACCAAAAGGTGTTTCATAAATCCTCCAATCAGCCTTTATCCTTGACGGTAACTATATCGGCCACGGAGCCCGCCGACAATCCCACGACTTGCCCCTGGCATTATTCCCCCGAAGGGGTCGATCGCCCGGGAGCGAGGACACTATCCCCGGGAAATCGTGACGGGGATTCGAATTCCCGCCTTGTCGTATCCTTATTAGAACTATCCATGTTGTATAATATTGCCGGCGATGAGACAGAAGTCAAGTGACTCACCGGCAGATCACCCAGCCCGCCTCTATCCTGTTCCAGCGGCACTATCAACGCGGACAATCACCTAAGGACGACACCATTGAGCGGCCGGAAGGCAAAAGTGTACCATAAGCTAGATGTTGAGCTTACTTTTGTCCATCAACAATTTCACAAAAAGACATCCCACACACAAATATAGTTTACTCTTGGCAAAGAAATTGGAATGGTACTCACCAACTACTGCCAAGCTATTCCAATCTCCAAGATGGGGAGCAAACAGCAAAACCCAACGGGCTAACCCACATCTTGGAATATCTCTTCATCAGATCTCCCATTAAGAAAGTTCCAGTCCATGAAGTGTTGGCCATCTCAATCTTGGTGCGCGCACCAAGAGAGGTCCCCATCAGGATTCAATGAACCGCACTTATAAACAGGAACTCCAACAAATCACTAGAATCCACAAGATGAAGTCACCAGGTCACTACGCGACGCTTAAAAATCCAACGAGCGGGCACTAAAGGATCAACATCCATCCTAAGTTGATCCATCAATGTTTGATAGGACTAATTTCACGGGAAGAAACGTGCTGCACGTCAGTTCCATGTCACTAGCCAACATTTTAAGATTACGGCCTCGTCTTCCATAGTCATCTGTCTTACCCACAAAAGTAGTAGTCCACGCACTATACTATGTACATTGTTAACCCTATATACACTATATACATTGTTGTTTAATGTTTAGAGTTAAACATACTCACACAGTCACTTGCGTCTTTGCGCTCCCCACTTGGCCGCTGTTGGATGATTCACCCATCACCCATTTATTTCGTAGCCGCGCACCTCTACCACGAGACAGGGGGACCTTTTATAGAGGGCCCAACTCGTCATCCGAGAAGTCAGGTGTAGTCTTGGACGCTCGGTCTCTTCCGGTGGTACAAGGGAGGAGATTACGAGAGCTCAGGCACCGCGGGTTGGCTAAATCCGTAATGGAATCATATCAAAATGCGGAGATGTCGGATCGCATCCGAGATGATCTCACCCCCTGCGGGATACAAACCCCTTAACCTTTTTTTTTGTTTGCGTAGGAGAAAAATTTTCGCAGCGTCCTCTCTCGAGGGGGACCCGGAAGGGGGCGGGAGAAGAAGACACCCAGCGGCCCGCACTGGATGTGTCTGATTCGACTGTCCCGTGATCTCAGAGGATCCACTGAAACGGCCACCTATCGACTAAAAAAAAAAAACTCCCTCTTGTCCTAGCATTACCTCCATGCATATATGTGAGTGGAACTACCGACAGGCATTATTTCAGGGCATCCATAATGCTGCTGGATGACTCCCACCGCACGCACGGGAACATCCTTTAATATCAATTAAACTATATATACATTATTTACATAAATTTCCGTTACGAAGAGGTGAATCCCGGGAAGGAATAGAAGGAAGTATCGATTCCCTCCAACTCCTCTCTCGATCCCTCTCCGCTTCTTCCTTTCTTCTCATTACTGTCTCACAGAAATTCGCGAATGCAGTCCAGGCTTCAGAGGAGCACATGATGACCCCAATCACCAAGTTATACTCTCGGTCTAGATCTAAATTCAGACCGAGAGCCACAAACAAATTTCCTCTCTCCACCGCCCACGAAGGACAGTGAAGGAGAGTATGCACAGTACTATCAATAGCAGCACCACAGCAAATTGGTGACTTCGCCTTTCTGATCTCGTAGAGATAAGCCTCATAAACATCCGTGACCCACAATGACCTGGGTCATCCTAAAAGTAAGGCCACCATGAATCCTCCTCATCCACCTCGTCAATCTGCCTACAAGAGCCCCCCGAATAGCAACCCCAGGTGCGTCTCGAGGAAGTTCTTCGAGCCGCCTATTCCACCTAGCCACCGACCTCTCCGTTTTCTCATCGCGAATATAGCCCATCGTCCTGGGAGCGATGAAACCATTTCGCTCTATGTAATCGCTCGCCGCCTTAAGTAAGATCGCCTTAGACGATCAGCAAGCAGATCGAACGAGACCAGTCTCGCAAGTATTAGTGACGTCTCATAGGAGACAGTCTTATAACCCCTTATAATCCTAAGTGCCAGCTGTCTTTGCAGCCTAGCCGCGTCACGTCGAATGGTACGATCCTTCGCAACCGCTTGCGCCCACACAGGAGACTCATATAAAACGACAGACATAACAATGTTGACATATACCCGACGCCTGCACTCCCCAGGGCCATCAATATTAGCCATTAACTTGCCAAGGGCCGTAGCCATCTTCAGAGCCTTGGGAAAGAGTCGACGAAAATTTTCTCTAAAGGAACACTTAGAGTCTCACACCAATCCCAGATATTTCATCGAAGACCGCAATTCAATTTTCGCCAATCCCCTATTTTAATACTTCCCATTCGGTACCTCCCATATGAATGTTATGGCCTCCGTTTTGCCTATCGACACCTCGAGACCTAGCCGCTTAATCGTCCCGACTACAACAGCCGCCCCCAGTTCCGCCCTAACAACTTCCTCGCATAAGGACGGCCCTCTCACTACCAGAAGAGTATCATCCGCGTAAGACAGAACAACCCAACGGCAAGCTGACGCGCAAAATGGAGTCGTATCTGACATTCCATAGGGTCGGTCCAAGGACCGACCCTGGGAAACTCCACGCATCATAGGAGATCTTGCGTATCTATCGTCCCTGTTTATGTAGGATAGCCATCTGTCCGATAGATAGCTGTCCAGAATACGCCGGAGATATCCCGGAACCCCCTTTCCCACTAGCGTGTCTCTGATGACAGGTCACAGGAGGGAGTTGAAGACATTGCCTATGACAAAGGACACAGCCAATACCACCCCCCCATCCCGTACTCCATCATCCACCATCGCACGAAGCCTCCATATGACATCTACCGTTGATCTTTACGATCTGAATCCGAATTGAGATTCCGAGATATCCCCAGACTCATCCAGACATAGACACAGACTAGACGGAATAAAAAGGAAATACGTGAAATGGATTCTAAAACTGGAGAACACCCAATTATTAAGCAATCAGAAGAGCAATAAAGTACGAGGAAAGAATACAGAACTCGAGGAAAAAGTTAATAAAAGAATGCATAAAGGAGTTGGAAAAGGACAGTAGAGGAAAAGAAGGTGACTGGGAAAAGAAGAGACGAGAAGTACTGGAAAGAACAGGAATGAGTAAGGAACAAATAAGAAGAGTAAAAGAGGTAGGAGATCAAGGTATAACAGAAGATCTCATGAAGAGATTAGAAAGAAGAGGGAAAGAAGAGGGAAAGAAGAAAGGCAAGTAAAGATAAATGAGTCAAACTATAATAGCAATTATAAAAATATACAGTCAGAAAAGTTATCAAAATACTTGGAAGGCAAAAAGAGGATAAAAGATAGAAGTTTAAACTTAGCAAGATTGTGGGAACGAAACAAAAGGAGGAGAGAGGATGCAGAAAAGAGATGTAGAATCTGGTATGCTGCAGAAGAGAATATGAGTCATGTACTTAACAAGGAGTGCAAAGAGACAAAGAGTGAGATGCTGATGGAAGAATTCATAAAGGTAGAAGATAAAGGGATAGAGATAATGAAGAGGATAGATAAGGCAAGAAAAAAAGCCGAAGGGAGGGAAAAGAAACAAGAGTGAGAACTTATCACAGATTGTTACACTAAGATTAGAAAGCAAAGTTGTATATAAGTATAATTTTAAAGACAGTTCCAAGCAATCATAAAGTACCAAAGTCACAAGTAGTTATGTGTAGGTACGCTATAGGTAGGAAAGTTTGTAATATGCGATACACATTGTTTTGTTTTTGAATGAATAGCTTTTATATGTATTTCAAGTATTCCAAATGTTTATAAGTATTTATACATATATATATATACATACAGGATTGGCCATATTCGACGGAAAGATGTTTTTTTTTTCAATCATGGGAAACGTCGTTACTCGATCTAACATCTCTGTCAAAAGTTACAGTGTTGCCAGATCTTTCCGTCGAATATGGCCAACCCTGTATATACCGGGTGTCTCAGAGCACACGTACCACCTTTTTAAAAGGTAGGGATGTGTTTGTACAAAAAAATGGTTCAGACGAAATTTGCAGGATTTCGGGAGATCTATCTGATGGTGACCTTGAATTTGACCTTGAGGTCGACCTTGGGCATAACTCAAGGTCAAAGTACCGTTTTACAAATGTAAATCCTTATTCATGTCATCACAAATGAAAATAGCGGAAAATTTTACGTCCGAATACGTTATCAAGCCTAGGTCAAAATTACTCTTAGAGGTCATGTGGAGGTCAAGTTACTTTTGGAGCACCCGTACCAACCTTCTAAAAGATATGGATGTGTTTGTACAAAAAATAGTTCAAACAATATTAGGTATTTATTATAGCTATGATGCATCCATCTGCTGGTGAATTTGAATTCTACCTTTAGATTCATTTGTAGTCGTGTACATCGATTTTTAAAGATTCCTAATTATCAAGATCTTGAACAGTCGATGCCGCCTGTGTCAGCGTTACCCAAGATGTACCACGTGGAGGTCACAAGGTCGGACTTACACCTCGTCGGGATGGTTCCCCGGAAATATGCGGTTCAGTTGTTGACGAGCAATGACAGACGTGTGGGCTGGACATCCATCCTGTTGAAACCACATATTTAGACGTAGTTGAAGTGGAATATCTTCAAGTAAACGTGGGAGTTCGTTTTCGAGTAAATCGACTAAACTGAATTAAACTACACTAAACTAAACTAAACTGAACTGAACTGAACTAAACTTACTTGTTTGTTTTGCTTTTCTCCCTTTGCTCGCTTAAGAGTTTTATAAACTGTCGGTTTTTTTTTTAGGTGCGTTTTATACCTAGGTAGGTAGATACTTAGGTACTTCAATATTCGGGGATTATTATTCATTTATAGGTAGATATGTCTTACTCAAGCGAAGAAGCTGCGTTAATGTTGTCGGTTTTGAGTAGGGCTAGAAGTTTTCGCGAAGCTGAAAGAATGTGGCGAAATGAATATCCCGATCGTACACCGCATTCGCACAATGTTTTCAGTCGTTTGCAACGGCGGATAATTCAAAAAGGTATCGTCCAATCGGATTATAATAAAGGAATGCAAATTCATCGTCCGCTTCGTGCAGTACGAGCACCTGATATAATTGCTTCTGCTCTTGTAAATCCTACCGATTCTTTAAGAAGACGAGGAAGAGATAGTGGAATAAGTAGAAGCACTATCAGTAGAATTTTGCGAGAAAATTCATTTCATCCATATCGAATGTCACTTCACCAGGCCATGACATTGGACGATCATAGACAAAGACTGATATTCTGTAATTGGATTACTCAACAATTACCTACTTTCCATAGAAGTATCTTGTTTTCTGAGGAGTGCACCTTCAAAAGTGACGGCGAAGTGAACACACATAATCTTCGTTATTGGGCGCAAGAGAATCCACATTGGTATCGAGAAATCGATCATCAACGTATCTGGAAAGTCAATGTTTGGTGCGGAATTGTTGATACGCATATCGTCGGACCATTTTTCTTTGAAGAAAATCTAAACCGTTTTCTGTATGTCGATTTACTCGAAAACGAACTCCCACGTTTACTTGAAGATATTCCACTTCAACTACGTCTAAATATGTGGTTTCAACAGGATGGATGTCCAGCCCACACGTCTGTCATTGCTCGTCAACAACTGAACCGCATATTTCCGGGGAACCACCCCGACGAGGTGTAAGTCCGACCTTGTGACCTCCACGTGGTACATCTTGGGTAACGCTGACACAGGCGGCATCGACTGTTCAAGATCTTGATAATTAGGAATCTTTAAAAATCGATGTACACGACTAAAAATGAATCTAAAGGTAGAATTCAAATTCACCAGCAGATGGATGCATCATAGCTATAATAAATACCTAATATTGTTTGAACTATTTTTTGTACAAACACATCCATATCTTTTAGAAGGTTGGTACGGGTGCTCCAAAAGTAACTTGACCTCCACATGACCTCTAAGAGTAATTTTGACCTAGGCTTGATAACGTATTCGGACGTAAAATTTTCCGCTATTTTCATTTGTGATGTCATGAATAAGGGTTTACATTTGTAAAACGGTACTTTGACCTTGAGTTATGCCCAAGGTCGACCTCAAGGTCAAATTCAAGGTCACCATCAGATAGATCTCCCGAAATCCTGCAAATTTTGTCTGAACCATTTTTTTGTACAAACACATCCCTACCTTTTAAAAGGGTGGTACGGGTGCTCTGAGACACCCAGTATATATATATATATATAAAGACGAATTCTTTTTCATCATATAACATCATACAGATAACTTTGTTTTCTCCTTCTTCTGGATACAAACAGAAAACGAAACGTTTTGTTATTTTACCCTAGTACAAGCAAGTAACGTCAATATTAATGGTACAGAGAAATTGAATGATATGTTTCATTTATTATATTAATTATAATATATTTATGTACTATGGTTATCTGTTTGCGAGTAAAATATAATAATCAACATCTACACGTATATACTATCAATTATGTTTTACATGTTATCTATGTAAACAATAACTTACAGATAACACTATTTGGTACAGATTTTAGACCACGAACGTAATTCTTGCAGATTTTTTTTTGTTAAATTAATCCATAAATTAAATTACGTCACGTTTTTATAAGTCCCAAAAAATGTAATTTTCAGCATTTTTTAGGTTCAACTTTCAAAATCATGATGTGATAGAGTAATTTCATTTACAGAAAAATTTATGAGAATCTCTTTCTTTCATTCGTGATTTAAAAAAAAGTTTAAATTTGTTGGACAATGTAATTAAAGGAGTTAAAGTAATTAAAGGAGGAAAATGGATAATTTTTTAATTTTTTATATTAAATATTTTTATTATCAGTACAATAGTCAAATATATTAATAAGCTTAAAATTTAATTATTTTTTTCTGTATCGTATTATCCAAGTTATAATATTGGGTTGGGGAAAAAGTCCTGTCGCAAATTACAGGGGGAGTTAGTATATATAATACAATGTCTTCGTCAAAAATGAATAAAATTTAAATTTTAAAAAAGGGTTTTAAAGCTTGAAATTTGTACTTTCAAAAACATACTACATTTGAGTTTATGTGGATTTGGTAATTTTTACATACAGAAAACTACGAGCTGAAAATAATTGAAAATTTTCTTCTTTTGTGGATTTATAATGTGCTTAAAATTAATTTGAGAAAATTTTTTACTATTTATCTCAAAAGCTTGAAGCTTTCCCTACAAAATCGTTCTTTAAAAATGTTTCTACGATTTTTGTTACTGAGTTACCGCAGAATAAATAAAAAGAACATTTTGACTTTGATTGTTTATAACTCTATTAAAAATCATCGTGTCGCCATTTAAAAAACAGATTCTTCAAGATGAAACTTTGCTCTATTGAATGATATAATTGTTACATGTAAAAAGACTTTTCCCCTAACTTTTCTCCTGGAACTTGTGAAAGGACTTTTTCCTCAACTCAATACTTTATATATTTCATATTGCTTATATTATTTACGTGAAAAATATTCGTGTGAGCTGAACGTAAACGATACATAAATGTGTAGAAACGATACATAATCTTGAAATTTAAGGCATAACACATATAATATATAACAATATTATTAATGTATATGCACATAAATACAATCTTAAATAAAAACCGCTACATGAATATTATTATATGCAACAGAGAATAAAAATTTTTTAAAGAAAATTAATTGTAAGTATTAACAATAACGCTACAATAACGCTAAATTGTACTTTGCAGAAAATAAAGCATTGTCATGTACAAGAGATGCACTTCCTAGTAGTGTATCACTGCCTTTTTTCGAAATATGTAATAATAATATTGAAAATTCTGAAAATCGATGCGAGGGAGAAGAATCGAATGATAAATATATATCTTTTTTTATACATTTGTGTGTATACAAAAATCATTATTTACGTAAATAAAAATAAAATGTATATTTAAAACTATTTATATATAGAAAAATGAAGAACATGTGTGCATGATATATTAGTTATGTTCCTTTTGGGGGATTATCAAAAGGAGAACCGACTCAAGTAAATAGGAATTTGATGGCTTGGATGATGGACAAGTGCAAACTGTAGTAAAAATACGAAAAAAATAATAATTTTTCGTTATTTATATATAAATATTACTTATGCAAATTATGTAAATATTAATGTTAAATTTTATCTTTCTCTTCCATTATTTTTTAGATATTTAAGAAGCCTATAGCATTACAACAAATATACAAGATGGCAATCATAATGACACATACTATGTAAAGTGTTTATTACTATTCTTTTTTCTTATTTTTATTTTATATTTTAATTTAAACTGCATAATTTTTGCACATTCTTTTGACTTTCTTTTATATCAAATCTACATTAATATTGACATTTGTTTATTAATTATATTAAAAATCATGAATAAATACAGCCAAGAATGTAAGAATCTAATTAATGGTGAGTAAATTATTTAAAAACAAAATGTATTTAATTAAACCTTGTAACTGCAATGAATGGTATTATGAGGAATGTTTTGGCTCTATTTTGAGCATATAAATACAGTATGTAAATGCTGTCTTTTTTGAGCCACAACATTTGTTATCGCGGTTACTATTGATTGTATTAAAGCTTAATTAAAGATTTTGTTTTTGCACATCATTTTACGTATAACTTATCTCTACTTATTGATTGCTACGTTTTATACTTAAGAGTTGTATTTTAATTTATACTTCTCTTTAATAATCT
Organism: Acromyrmex echinatior; assembly: GCF_024713525.1. Taxonomy (NCBI): domain Eukaryota; kingdom Metazoa; phylum Arthropoda; class Insecta; order Hymenoptera; family Formicidae; genus Acromyrmex; species Acromyrmex echinatior. The sequence goes on from NC_141856.1 coordinate 21,291, forward strand.
TATTTTTTATTTTATATAGATACATGTCATAATACAAATCATATTACAAAAAATCATATTACAAAAGTTAATTAAAGAGAAAAAGTTAAATTTATTAATAAATTTAGTGCAAAATCCCAATACATAAGCTATAGATGAAACTCAAAATGGAAAGGGATTATTACCTGAGTTTCCTTTAACAAGCACGAATGACTTCATAAAATTTGAATAAGAACTTCAGTCTGATAGAGAGATTAGAAAACAGTTTATAAGTATTGTTCCATATATCTGCATAATTCGTGTCTTTTTAACGAATAATTAATTGTGCATCGAAATGATGGTATAAAATACATTCAACATTTATTAATTAAATATGTTTGATTAGTATACAATATACAATTTCATGTTTTATTTTACAGAGAAACTGGATTACGAGATTTGACAGTAAAACGCATATTCAAAAAACACGGAATATTTTGAAAGCTCTTTTGGATGATGCCTTATGCAAGAAATTGTCATGGACTGGACAAAAAGGATCAATATCTATTAAAGATTGTGGGTTTTCTAGTATTATAGCAGATACTTCCGATTTTTTTTGCAAATATCATATAGTGTGACTGCATCTTTTCTGTAACTGTTAGCATAATATTGATTCTTACTCAAAAGTTTTAAGAAAGTATAATAGTCTTTTTTTTCAGTGCATGCTAAGATTGTTATTGAAATATAAAATTTATATAATTCATTTCTATCAATGCAGATTAACTTACACTTACTTTTAATTGCATCAACGTTATTTTGATTTCAAGCAAGGCTTAGAACTTTGTTTTTTTTTTGTTTGTCTCTCTGTCTCTTTCTCGATTCTAGAGAGAGAGAGAGAGAGAGAGAGAGGGGGAGAGAGAGAGAGGGAGAGGGAGAGAGAGGGGGAGAGGGAGAGAGAGGGAGAGGGAGAGAGAGGGAGAGGGAGAGAGGGAGAGGGAGAGGGAGGGAGAGAGAGGGATAAAGATGCTTTTTTAAGTTGCGCTTGAAATCAAATTCCACCTTCATTCCACCCTCTCGATTACTTTGTAAAAGCTTCGACATTATTTGTGGACACCGAGAAACTCATTAAAGATTTGAGAGCAGGCCCCTATATTCTTTTTCCAAGACATTAACAAATAGATACTCTGGAATTACGAGCAATTATTTTTCATTGTACCGGCCAGTATAAATTTTAAATCAAATCTCAATAAACGACTTTTATGTTTACTAAGAATAACATATCGCTTATTTTCTAGAATGAAATTGTAATCTGTTTTACTTGTATGTATGTATGTTCGTTTTGAACTTGCACCTTCAATGACATATGAGTTATTTTTCATGATAATATATTATATTAAATTTAGATAATATATACACTTTATATATGTTTACTTTGAACTTCACCTTCAATAATATATCAATTACTTGTAACAATAATATATATTGTTAGATAATCATTAAAATTTTTAAAGGTTTACATTTTTGAGAATACGCTGTATGTATGTTCACTTTAAACTGGGACCTTGAATAATATATCAGTTACTTTTCATTGTAATATAAATATATTGTTAGGTAATCGTTTAAATTTTATTAAAATTATACCCTCGTACCCGTCCTTTAAATAATTGCTATTGTATCGATGGTTGCCAGTAACAGAAATGAATATTTATTATTCATTCAATAAGCATAAATTTGGACAAATTTAATATTTTGTATTTTAGTTTGTTTTTGACTCGTGTCGATGTCACTTTGTCAGAGTATGTCCCCTGTATTTGGATTAGCAATTCTGTCGAGCTTGATAACTATAACGTTACGTAATAAATAATTTGTGACAGGCGTAAACAAATTTAACAGGTAGTTTACGAGCAGTAGCAATTGCCCGCGAAATCTATATGAATAATACTTGATTGCAAACCCATTTCAAGATTGGCACTTAATTACAGTGAAATAGCTATATGTTCATGTGTGTCGCAACAAATGTAAATATCGATGACATTTCAAATGGTCTTATTGATCTCTTTGATACATTAATAAATGTTCAACTAAACTGCAAAGGAAAAAATATATATAAGATTTAATTTAAAATATTATACACATCTGGACAGCGTTAAAAAAATGCATAAGTTGGGCTTAATCGAGAAATTCAGGATGTAAAATTCTTAGTCATGCTGTTCTCTCTAGCGTTAACTCAGAAATAAAAGAATATGATTCTATGTGACGCGATGCATCGAAAATTTAACGCGAAAAAGATTCTAACGGCATGAAGCGATGTAATAAAATTTAATGTTTTGCAGTAACATAAATTAGAGAGTGTGTGTACGGCGTGATTCCATGCGTCACGTGCGTAATATGCACGTACGTGGTCAGGTCCGTAGTGAAAAAGGGTCGACCTCATACGCAGCATGTTAACGAGAAAGCAATAAAATTAGTCTAAAGCTAATTAAAACTTGAACGCGTCTCTAATAGGCTAATGGCTGGTAATTAACTATTTGCTCAGCATGCGTGCGTGCTCAAGTAAGTGCAGGTATGTGTATGGTAGGATTGTTGGAAAAATATTTATATATATAGAGAGAGAGCTAACTGCTTGTGTGTGCAAGTAAACCGTCATTTAAGCAGCATATGGTGCGTGCAAGAAGCATCCCGCCGGCGCAAAATTGCTTATTTTGCGATATTCATAGCAAGCCACGTATGCTACCTATATTCGCTTGCGACATCGTCTTTAGATATGTACATACACGTTGCGATCAAGTTTCACGAAATGGAATTAATCCGCCTGTTGTTCAAAGCGGATATGGAGATAATAGCGCACTGATTAATCATTTAACCATTTTTGCCTCAATTTCTTTCTGTAGAACGTGCGGAGAATCTGTTTTTAAGTTAATAATTTAAAGTGTAATGGGAGTATATAAATTCGTTCGCTAGCGATCGGTAATTTATACTGTATGGTCAATAAATTGTAATATAATTAAAATTAACGAAAAGATTTCCTTTGTAAAAAAAAGTCAAATAAAAGAGAAACAAAATAAAAAACAATATAAAAAATAAAAGAATAATTTCCTTTCTTAATTCTTTCATCAGTTGCGAATATTTGAGAAAAAAAAGTTAAACATAAAAGTTTAAAGTATGTGCGTTTTTATTACTGTTCGACAAAAAACGACTTTTTGAACACTGGAATGAGATAAATCATTTCCCATAGTTTTTGGATGCTGAATTCTGTTTTCAAATAATTCTATCATGTCACAATTTCGAAAAATTTAGTTACAGTTACAAAAATTTCGCTATTTTCGTCATATTATAACTACACGACGTGTAAACAGGGCATACGTATATGTATATGTGACGTATTGGAAAAGTTTTGTGACAATTAACTCAATATATTACGTGTAGTAAAAAGAAATCCATTATTTTTCCAATAGATGGATTTCTTTTTACTACACCTAATATAAGTATATGGCATATACGTTAAAAAATAATTCATAAACACCAGAATTTTATCTGTAATATGTATATAATATATTAGGTGTTGGAATTAATTCGTAGCGTTTTACAAGTGATGGGAAGTACTTTCATTAATGTATTTTTTAATGCTCATGTGAAATAAATAACATTCTTTCATTAAAAAACGCTACGAATTAATTCCAACACCTAATAATATTCTATATAATATAATATTCTAATTACACAAACATTTTTTAATACTTTTGGATATAATAATTCTAATTAAGTCAGGCGATAATGTTTAGTAATATATATTTTATAGACGCATGTATGAATAATTGAAAACAGAAACTTTTTTATGTTTTGCGATCTTCTCTTTTCTCCGGCGACATTGGTGAGCTCACTTTCGGGTGTAGTCTAAATATTAAGAATTTTGTGTTTAAAGGCATTAATATTGCGAATCCATTTGTTTATCCGGTTTAAATCACGATTGTCGAATGATAATCATATTCAATATGTCTCGATATTAGATTGTAAAACTCAGTATTACAATTGTTATTACAAGATCAATACATTTTTGACGTGTTGTTCGTTGCATAAAGCACATTACTGAATTTATTGTAATTAATTAAATTGTTAATCTGCAATTACACTCAATAATTAAAGCTATTAATTCTCTAATTGTGTAAAACAGTATTAGTAAACTTAATTGACTGCGACTACCCTAAGAGTTCAACAGGTTATGGCTCTAGAACACGCGGTCAATAGAGAAATGGATTGCAAATAGTAAAAAAAGGAAAACGAATAATAAAGAAACGAATAGAAATTAAAGCTTCTAATATCGAAATATAGAAGAAAGGCTAAAATTAAAAACAGATATGAATTGTTAATTAGTATTTAGAAGAAAAGACAACCCTGCTGAAAATTTTTTTCAGAATTTTTCATATATTGTATTTAATTTTTCAGAATTTATATATACTTTTATAACTTTCTCACATTTTTTACGAATTGGAACACTTCTCAAAAAATCTACATCTTTTCTCAGAAAATCTACATCTTTCTCAGAAAATCTACATCTTTTCTCAGAATTTTCTATATATTATGTCAATTATGAAAGGTTTTTTGTAAGATTTTTAAGATTCTTTTGTAAATTTAATTTCTGATGAGATGTTATAAAATCTAAAAAATTTAGAAATATTTTTTTAAGATGAAAAATCTCAGAATATTTCAGAATTTACATGTATGAAAAATTCTGAGAAAAGATGTAAACTTTCCAGAAGTACTCAGAATATTTCTGAGTATTTCTGAAAAGTGTTCCAATTCGTATAAAAATTAAAAGAAAAATTTTCACCAGATAAAATAAAAAAAATTATTTTTTCTAAGCGATTAAAAGAAGTTATTAATATAAAAAATTTTTCTTATTTAAGAATTTTGAGCAGTGTTGATCTGTGATTAAATAGTAAGAAAATAAAAAACTGTAAAAGATTGATAACGTATGATTTGTTCGGTTAGAAAAATTGATTATTCAGAAATGACAAAAGCAAAGATGCTATACATATTGAAAAACTGTCTAATATTAAAAATTATCATTTTTAGAAGCATCAATTAAAAATATTGTTTTGTGCTAACAATTTATATGATGTAGTAACTGTGTGTAAGAACGTAGAAGAACGAAAATGGATGAAAGATAATTCATTAGCTCAAAAACTATTGTGATGACTGTTGATAAAAAACTGTTACTGCATCTTGTGAATTGTGTAACTGCTAATGAAATGTGATTAAAATTAAAGGTTATTTTCGAAAGAAAGCAACAAAAATGTAATCTTTTGCAGAATTTTTACAATTCTTTATAATTTTTAAAAAAGGATCAGACATGGCGACATATATAAACTGAGAAATCTGGCTAATAGACTGATTGCGTTGCAAGTACAATAAAAATAGATGACAATATGATAATGTCAAAAGTATTTGTCACATTATCGGGAGAATCAGCCACTTCACAAATGCTTGGGATTCAACAGACATAGAAAAGAGGACGTTAAAAAATTTGATAGCCAGATTAATTGCGAAAGAAATGAGATTAAAAACGAGACAACAAGAAGAAAAGGGAGTATCCTTCAAAGCTGTAGATAAGAAATGCTACAAATGTAACAAGATTATGTAGCAAAGGATTGTAGAACTAAAGTAAATAAGAGTAATAAACAAATACGATGTTTCAAATGCAATAAAATTAGTCATGTGGAGAAATTTTGTAGAAAAAAATCTCAGATAAAACCAGGCAAAGAATGTAACATCTGCAAGAAAAACAATCATACTGAAAAGAACTATTTTTCAGAAAAAATAGGAACAAGAAAGCTAGTGAAATGGAAAAAGAAAAGGTTTCTTTTTTTACTACAAAAAAATGAAAGAAGAAGAAGTTTGAATAGTTGATTCAGGGATCCAAATGACTAACAAGATTCATAATATAAAAAATTTTAAGAAGATGAATATTGAGATTTGAGTTGCGAAGATTAATGAATTTATGATGGCGAAGAGATCTGGAAATTTCGAATTCGAAAATTGTAAGATGAAAGAAGTGGTCTACATTCCTGATCTAAGTACGAACTTATTGTCTGTAAGTGCAATAACAGAAAGTAGTGGTGAAATTGTGTTCGCTGGAAAAAAGTAATTATAAATAATAATAATAAAACTATTTTGAAAAGTTGTTGCAAATAGAAAAATGGTTTCAAATAAAAAAAGAACAAATCGTATCTTGTCGATAAATCAGAGATACTGTGGATATATGGTATAGGAAGTTAAGTCATATTGTTCGCACGTATCTAGGTAAAAGTATCTAGATACAATATCTAGATACTTTAGTTGTACCTAAGTGCATTATCTAGAGTCTTATAGGCGGAGATACCTGTATCTATATCTAGTTATTTTTGGATACGGTATCTTTTAAGTTTTAGATACATAAATACAAGGTATTTATACATTTTATTTTATGTTATATTAGAAACTTTATTTTTGATTACTATATCTACTATAAATCATCTTTACTGTACTATAAATCATCAAGAGTACTTCAATGTTGTAAAGAAAAAAACTTTTTTTCTTTACATCATTGAAGTATTCTTGAAACCGTACACTTTTGTTTAAAAAATTTTTTTCCCTCTTTTATCCTTCCAATATTCGCCTCAAAAGAAAAATATCGTTTTTTTTTCAAAGAAGTGTTTCACTTTTTAAACATGATTTAGGGCACCACATATAAAAAAATACATGTCTCTTAGATTTTCGTTAACAACATATTTCATGGAAAATCAAATCGGTTCCGGGCAGTTATTCCCTTGTGAGTCGAAAAGTCCTTTACCATTGTGCAATACTTTAGGAGATATTAATTTCTAAATATCACTTAATGAGCACGTATCCACGCGAATTATACACCAAGTATACACCCATTGGTCGCAATCGCTTGTTGCGCAGGGAATAGTGCTGCTTGGTAGGCACGCTGCTTGAGTTATGGCACTTAGCGCCTATCAAATAGTCCTCGCGCGATAATTGACTGCAACTGATAGACGTCGTCTTGACGTAGTTAGCATGGATATGTGCTTATTTGGTGATCTTTAGAAATTAATATCTCCTAAAGTATTGCGAAAATTGCAAAATGATAAAGGACTTTTCGACTTAGTTTAGTCCATTCTACACTGATGATGAGAGAAAGAATTTTGTTAATTGAACAAGCCACTAATACCTTTAACAAGTAATCAGTAAATATGTGACAACAAAATTGATTTGTGATTGCTACTACTTTGATATACCAACTAATTATTAGTAATAGAAGCAAACTATATAGAACCTAACTTATCTTTTGGATAGACTTTAGGCTCATTTATCATAGAAATCACATGCTTCAACATGCTCTTACCATAGTTTCTATTCACTCTATCAAGCGCGTTAGAGTGAGTAAGAGCTATGGTAGAAGCATATTGGAACATCCGACGCGAACAAATCTATAGATGATCGTGGGATCTTAAATCGAGGGAAATTGACCAGTCACAGGCAAATATAGGGAGAATACTTGACTAGAATTAGTTAATTTCTTACGATTTGAGATCTACAACCGATTTCTATGTATATGTATATATGGGCCTTTTATTTGCTAGCGATATTATTGATTTGTTACATTAAGGAATGAGAAATAATTAATTTGCAATAGTAACTAATCGATCGTTTTCTTAACAAATATCACATTTGTTTTCTTTTGATTTGTTCCTATAACAAAATCATTTCTCTCAGTGTATCCGCTCATGAGAAGTAATCTCGTAAGTCGGGAACTTCCTATATATGAACGCAGCTTGTTGTTTTCGACTTAAATTTTCATTATCGAGGCATTCTTTTATGTATTAAAATAAACAAATAAAATGTAGCATTTTACGCTGCTTATATCTTTTCCTCTTGTTGTTTTCTTCATTTTTTCCTACTTCCCCTACTTTTTCTTTTCTTCCTTTTTTTTTATAATAAGTACCTAAAAAGTACCTAAATTTTTGAATACTTTTTTCTTATATCTGTATCTATATACTTAAGTAATTATAAAAAAATGTATTTGTACTTATACCTAAATACATTTTCTACGTAATACCTATATCTAGATAAACGTATCTGTTCCAACACTACATATTGATATGGAAAATTTGAAAGATAAAGGAATTGAAGTGAATGCAACTGTACCACCGTATATACTACAGTTAAATAGTAGAGTGAAACGTCTTAGAGCATTAATGGAGAAGATGAGAGTTTTGCTGATTGATTCTAGAAAGAAATGTGAGAAGAGGCTCTCTATACAGCGATATACATATTCAACAGATTGCCTACTAATACATTAAAGGTGACACCGTTCGAAATGTGGAAGAGGAAACCGAATTTGAAGAATATATAGATTTTTTGTAGCGAATCATATGCAAAAGTGCTTGGATCTTTAAAGAAATTAGATGAAAGGATCCCCAGATAACAATCCAGATAACAATTTTCTCGCACAGTGATCGCATGGTGCGCGCACGCGTGAGGATTATCCGCAATGATGTTATTAGATCCGACAGATGCGTATTCAATTGAGAGCGATATCGCTCGCACGTATGCGAGTGAAATGCGCCCCTCATGCGAGCGATATGAGCCTCAATTGAAGTATAAATGCGCATTACACAAATATATATTTTAATATTATAAATCTAATGGAAAAAATCTATAAAATGTGCAATGTTAGTATAATATTTTATACTTTGTTTTGTGTGTGTGTCTATATTTATATATGCAGTTGACGTATCTGATTTACATGTGATAATTAAAAAAAAATGTATTTCTTTTGTTTCACATTTAATACAATCTATATAATATTTGTGCAATATTAAAAATTTATTTTGTGTGTGTGTGTATGTGTGCGTGTGCGCGCGCGTGTATATATATATATATATATATATATATTATATATATGTACATCTTTGTATATTGACTACTTTAACGACGATTTTAGGTAAATATTGACTATTTTGACGACTATATGTATAAAGTTATACAAATTTTTCAGCAAAAATTGGTAAATCTTAACGTTAATTAGATTATATGCACAAGAATATCTTTCAATGAGCACCTAAGTACTTTAGTTGCATTATTGTAAGTAGACATAACAAGGAACACAAAAGAATTCCGAAAGGAAAATCCTATCTTTCTTCCCTGCTTCTTAATGATATAAGTTACGGATATGTCATAAGTTACAAATTTACGGATGGATAGCAAAATGCTAATCCTCTTTATATGTAATACGCGTATATGTATACCAGCATATTGACATTTACTTGTAAAAAGGAAGGATAAAAGAACTGAAGAGGTGAATTTTAGAAACGTCCTATTCTTTCCTGCTTCTCTAATAAACCAAAGAATGCATATGTAAGAAATAATACTTAAATAATACACTGTGGGTCCATGTAATCCAAACCCATCAAGTTGTCGAAAGAAAAGAATCGATACCTTTTCTCTCTCTATCTCTCTTCTCCCTTTTTGCAAATGTTGTGTTCTCACACCCCAACATTTGTCTAAGGTTGGGGATGTTACTTCTTACAGACACTACGATTCTTTTCTTCGGCTCCACGACTATGATTGGCGTCTGCGAGAGGAGCCTTCTGATAACGATTTGATAGAACTGAAAAGAGGGACCGGACAGGCTCCGCGAAAACTCGTAAACGCCAATCAACCCGGAAGGAATAACAACTTTAATGTAGGCCCAAAAAGAGACAAGATTGCAAAAAACATTATAAATGCACCGAAGTCACGCAATAGTAAAAATCTAGGCTTTGTCATCCCAGACTGACCAACAATTTCATCTTAAGAAAACAGACGCCACGTCGCGCTTAAAAAATTATAAAACGCATGAGATAACTTCCCACGGTAATGATCTAAGATCAAACTCGCGACTGACAATAGTTGCCCTACACGCAAAACTAGTTGTGCACGGTAACCATCTGTTTACCTAGTCATATTTTCCGCGAGGATAAGGATAGAATTTGTAATTCATCTGGAGCAATCTAGCCTCTTTAAAGAAAAACGTAAATTACTTTTTTTCTTCTCGAAACTTCTCTAACGATGCACTTTAGATTAACAACGATAAAATATAAAAATCGTAAATCTTGCGTGACATTGCAACTAACTATTGCATCCTAGATAAAGGGCACAACGCCCTTTTTTCGGGGTATAAATAGAGATTTCGTGGAAGCGCAGAGCGTACAAAACTCAAAATCACCTGGTTCACGTCAGTGAAATTTATGAGTTAAACTATTGTCGCGGGCAGTGCGGAAATTCTACCAGAATCCGCAATAATCACGCCAGTTCGCGTTTTAATATAAGTGCGAAGAAAAAAAGATAAATTGGGCAAATCGTCATTGCGATCACCAGCCATACGCCATTGCGACTGTCCTTCTGGCACTTTCCGTGGACAACGGATCTCCTCGGTTACACACTAACCGGTAGTTACTCGAGATCTTGTGGATAGTCAGCTTATCAGTAAATCGCCCTGCCATTCCTTTTGGTTCATTCCCATGTCTCCCTACATGGAAACACATATATATACACACTTATACGCGTTTCCGACGAAACATACATATGTTTTATCCTTTGGATTGTAGTGCGCATTAGTACGTCCATTAGAAAAGGGGGACAAACTCCTTATGTCCGGAGGAGTAAGCGGAACTGTCCGCATGGCCAAGCCAACCGTGCCGCCAAAACCAACCGACGACCAATTTCTCGAGGTTTCCTACTCAGCAACATCAGAACAGACACAACCTTTAGACACAACCTCACCTCTCCCTCTCATCGATCTCGCCATCCGAGAAATCCTAAACTATTTCCCTCCTCCTTTCAAGGAACGATTCTCTCCCCTTCCTCCTCTCAAGGGATGATTCTCTCTCCCTCCTTCTCTCGAAGAAGGATTTCCTCTCCCTCCTCTTTTAGATCAGTTCCCAACTTCTTCTCAATTGAATTCGGAGTCAATCAACTAGGATCGGCTATTTAGACTATATTCGTTCCCCTCCAAAGGGGATGGAATCGTCACAGTCTATATCCCAGGAAATCCCACCCCTTACACCGTCCTACAAACACCTCATCCCAATGTGCTCCTGCATCACTTTCCTTGCCTCCAATACCTAATAACTTTTTCCTCTTTTCAAACACACACACATGCGCGGGCACGCATACGTCCATAACATATTGAATATATATACAAGGATAAAATTTCTTATTTTTATGTAAAAAAAAATTTATTATGTACAAATATTTTATATAATCTTAATATTCCTTTTTTTATTATTAATAAATGTAAGTTAGTATATTTCCCTAGCTGTCATTTATTGGAATCACCTCTCGCATTCACTTCCCTTTAAACACCTGAGATCGCACGAGGTCCAGTTCCAGGTCAAAAGGATTAAGTTCCTTGATCCAAAAAATAGGACCGACGTTCGCACTGTCCCTCAGAACAGGTGTCATAGCGTCCTTTCGGGACGTTGACTCATATTCCAGGAAAAGGTGCGTGCGACTTACAGGTATTCGTCTTTGTGCGTATATACCTGTGAGATAGAGTCTAGCCGTCCTTCCATATCCTCTTCATTCTTCCTCATTGTCTCCTTCACCGAATTCCTAAGGATTTGGACGTAACAATATATATATGATTTGGATTGAATAAGATAACAATACTTTTTTTAAAAAGATAAATATATACTGATATCTCATGCATTTTGTAGTGTTTATAGATTAATATTGAATAATGTTAAGATACTCAAGTTCTCATATAAGATCACAATTAGAGTACAGTTGCACAACAAGGGATTGGCGCCCCTCGGATGACTGCTTTTCATTTCTGGGCCGTACCTTTGAACAGAAAGTCATCACTAAGAAGTTGATCGTTTCTCAGACTACGTAGCTGTTCGACCTGTTGGGATGGTTGGCGCTAGTAGTCGTGCGAGCCAAAATTCTCATCCAAAGCATCTGGTTACAAGGATTGGAGTGGGATACCCCTGTGAGTGACATAGATGCGGCTTATTGAAAGCAGTTCCTGACCTGCACTGCTTGGAAGACATCAGGGTGCCTCGACAGTTGCCATTTTCCAAACCTGATGACGAGCTGGAAACAGATTCGCCGATGCATTCGAGCGAGCGTATGGCGCAGCCGTACGAAGGAAGGAACAAGGTGAATGACAGGTGAGATTGGTGACCATCAAAATGAAAGTGACACTATTGAGGCAGATTTCGCTGCCTCGACTGGAGCTATGTGCTGCTACTCTCCTCAAGCAGTTGAGGTCCATCTACTCTTGGGACTTTCCGGAAAGCTTATGGCCTCTTTGGACGGACTCCATGGTGATCTTGGGATGGATTCGAGGCCAACCCTCGCGTTGAAAGACATTCGTGGCCAATCGCGTGTCCGAGATTCAGGCTGCCGTTCCCAACACATGCTGGCACCATATGGCGAGCCGGAACAATCCTTGCGCCTCACGCAGGCTATCTCCTGGCGACCTCGCACAATACGCGTTGTAGTGGATCCATGTGTCTGTCTGACAGTGCCTTAGTCGGACGTAATACCTGACGAGGATCTTCCTGAGTAGAAAAGCACGGTTCACTCTGCTGGGATCTGTTCTGCAGTCGAGGAGATGGAGAGGAGGTATCTCATCACGAGATACTCGTCCTTGCGAAGACTTTTGCGAGTAACAGCTTGGTGTCGCCGATGGCAACATTCGCGGTCTGGCAAGCATGGCGAGGCGGTAGAGGATCGGGGAACATTGATGGCAGCAGTGGATTATGCTCTCTTAATGTTGGTATGAGTGATGCAAAACCGTCTACAAGATAGAAATGGAAGCAGTTGTAAAAGCCAGACTTCTGCCTAGCAAGAGCTCATTTACCAAGCTGAGGTCTTGGATACATCGAAATACACGGTTTTCTGATATTAAAATCGTTTATACTTATTCCTTATTCTTTCTATTGTGCGTAGGGTCTTAATCAATATGAGTCGTGCTCGGATTCCCACCTGGGTGTTTTCCGGGTGTTATGTTATCCTTGTTTAACATTCGGTAAATAACAAGAATAAAGTGATTGGTAACACTCGAGTGGGAATCTAATTCTAATAAGTGGGAATATAATCCTAAAGGTTATTAATTAATGCCCGTATTCATAGTCAGACCTTGGAGATACTCTACAAATTATTTCATTGGCTGCTGAGCATCTAAAAATAAATTTAAGGAAGCTTTAAATATAAGGTCTGATTATGAATACGAGTATAAGTCTTCAAATAAATACGGAGGTCAATATGATCAGAACATGAATGTCGTATATATGTATAGTACATAGAAAGGCGAAAATGCAAATTAAAATTAAAATGAGTACACAAAACATAGTCGACAATGTCCCTATATGTATATGTGATTTCCAATCTGCAGGAATTCATTTTCTTATATCCCATTGAGCGGAACTTGCGGATACGGAATTAATACGAGCCGTTATTCCGGTAGATCTGTGCCAATATTCATAGTCGATTCTTATTTCAAGACCATTTTAAGTAATACCTTAAGATATTAATCTAAGATGCTAATGCAGCCCTCTGATTGGTTCGTGACTTCTTAAGACTATACTTAAAACAGTGAATATACAGTCTTGAATATAAAATCTGATTACGAATACCGGCCCTAAAGCAAAGAAATAAAAATTTTATTGCAGTATCTGCAGTATATACTTGCATTGCAATATTTCGTTGCTGTGACCAATGTCTTAACTGGAATAGTCATCGACTTCAATGACTAATCACAGTTCATGAGGAAGAGTAAGTACTTTTTTTGTCAAACTTTTACTTATTTTTATTTGAAAATGCATCGATTGGATGTGTTTTCATCACTGTTATTAAACCCGATTAAGAGTGCCGTAAATGTGATTACAGTTCTTTAATGACAATCTAGATATTATTTGGATAACCTAGACCTATTTAATTACACGAAAATACATCGACAAAAAGTATTTTTATCAATATTTGAGGTAATTATTTTAACGCGAATAACACACATTTTCACAATAAACGGAATTTTATTCACTCGCGAATTGGGTTTAACATGAGTATTAGATATCCTTGCGATTACGAACAATCTTGACGCAAAGTAACTAAAAAAAAACTAAAATAACAAAAAAAACGAACAAAGAAAATAGATTTAATACGCGAATGTACTTTGAGAAAATTTTAATAAAAAGTCTGTAACTCATCTTCGCTCTGCGCCGCAGCGCGCTACAAGCATTTTTGACAAGTAGCATCTTTCAGCTGATTACTGTCAAATTTTGGGCGGAATTCATCGCGTGGTTTCATTTTTGTAGATGATTAAAGCGAACAACCTTTATATTTTTGCAAAATGGAAAAAAAATGAATTTCATGCAGTGATCAAATATCTACACATGAAATGTTTAACGCCGAAAGAAATCAAAGTCAAGTTGGATAATATTCATATCACATCTGCACCAGCGTTTGCGACTGTATACAATTGGGTGAATGAATTTAAACGTGGTCGTACATCCACATGTGATGCACCTCGGGATGTCCAATTGAGGCTGCTACGCCAGAAATCATCGATAAAGTCCAATCATCGATATTGTTTTGAGTGGCGAGTGAAAGTGCGCGAACTTGTTGAGGCCACAGGCATATCACATAGCACAGTGATTTCAATTTTACACGAACAATTAAGTATGAAAAAGCTATCGGCAAGATGGGTGCCGCGTTTGCTCACTGTGGACCATAAGCGCGACCGTGTGACGATTTCAAAACAATGTTTGGAGATATTTCAACGTAATCCAGATGAATTTCTGCGTCGATTTATTACTGTGGACGAAACATGGATCCATTACTTCACACCCGAGATGAAGGAACAGTCAAAACAATGGAATTCACCGAGTGAACCAGCTCCGAAAAAGGCGAAGACCGTGAAGTCGGCCGGAAAGGCCACAGGTTTTTGGGATGCACGCAATATAATTCAACGATTACCGTCGAAGCAAACGATCAATAGCGATTACTACGCAACCTTATTGAACCGTTTCAACAATATTTTAAAGAAAAAAACGTCCTCATTTGGCGAAGAAGAAAGTGCTCTTCAAGACAATGCATCAAGACAATGCACGGGTTCACACGTGCTCGGCACCGATGGCCAAATTCAACGAATTCCGCTACGAATTGCTTCCCCATCCAACATATTCCAGATTTAGCTCCGACTATTTCCTGTTTCCAAACCTGAAGAAATGGTTCAGAGGAAAGAGATTCACCATCAGAGAGCAGCTCATCGCCGAAATAGAGGCTTATTTTGAAGGGTTGGACAAATCATATTATTTGAAAAAGTTGGAGAATTGTTGAATCAAGTGTATCGAGCTGAAAGGAGACTATGTTGAGAAATGAAAATGAATTAAAAAAATGTGTTTTACGAGGGGTATCCAGAAAATAAGTTCCGTTTGTATTATACGTTTAGTAAGGTCGATGTATGAGCGAGCTGGCAACACAGCATTGAAGAGGGGAAGCTACCGAATAGAATGAGCGGTGTTCGGCGTCAGTAGTTCGTGAAACACGGTCAGGAGAGGTTATCAAAATGGAGTCCTCCACTTCGCGTCCCGCCACCTCCATTCCGATTCCTTCTCGAGTTGTTTTGCGCGGCATCATTCAGTTTCTTTTTGCTCAAGATTTTAAATCGGTTGATATTCACAAACAGCTTGTTTCTGTATATGGAGAGAGTGTGATGAGTGAATCTATGGTGCGGAGATGGGTCCGAGAATTTAAGGCAGGAAGACATTCGCTTGAAGACGAAAGTGGGAGAGGCAGACCCTCCCTTATCACGGATGAGTTGACGACAAAAATTGAAAAAAAATGCGATTCGCAATGATCGTCATTTAACTTTAGATGAACTCCACAACCTTTTTCCAGAGATATCCCGAAGTCTTATCCATGAGATCGTTTCAGAAAAACTCGAATTTCGCAAGGTTTGCGCCCGTTGGGTTCCCAGAGAACTGACTCCTCTACACAAGGCCACACGAGTCAGTTTAGTTGGGATGTTTTGACCCACCCACCGTATAGCCCGGATCTAGCACCATCGGACTACCATCTTTTTACGAAACTGAAGGAGTCCTTGGCCGGAAAACGCTTCCAAAGCGACGAGGAAGTTCAGACAGCTGTAACTAATTGGACTAAAGAACTAGCTTGTTTCCAGATATACAAAATGTATTGAGATTGACGGGAATTATGTAGAAAAAGACTAGAAGTTGTCAAGTATTATCCATGTAAATTTTAGATTTTTTCAATAAAAACTTTATTTGTAAAAAAAAAACGGAACTTATTTTCTGGATACCCCTCGTACTATAGTTTTCTAAAAACTTATTGACTTGCCCTCGTATTAAATATTTATTAGTTTAAAAAGAAAATAAAAAAATATTTTTAAAGAAATGACACATGGTGCTCCATATTCGGGGTATCATATGTCAGCAGGATTATACAAGAAATAACGGTGACGAAAGTTAGAAAATATTTTCAATTAACTTATTCATACTTAGCATAGTCACTAATACAATAAAATATAATTATAATTAATAATTAATAAAATAGAAAGTTATAAGAAAACAAATGAGAAATAATCATTAATATAAAATATAAAATTTATTACGATAAAATAAAATTAATTGCTTACAAGTATAAACTGCCCTTTCAGTACATATATTTTCTGTATCCTGTTTCGTCATAAATAATTAATGTATGACCCCCATAGTATTCCAATTACATTTAATTATACATATAATAGAAAAAATAATATAAAAAATTAATATAAAAAATAAATGTTAGATTATTACTTACAACTTAGTAAGTTGAGAAAAGATGCGCAGAAACTTGTACTTTATCTTTATACATGTATCTTCTACTACAAAAACAATATTAAAACATTTTTATGCGGTTAAAAAGTTACTATTGCACCACGAAAACTATTAATGGATCGATGCTTTTTGATACAATAAAATTTAATCACTGTCACTCAGATAAAAAGTATGGGCTACGAAGTCATATTAACGATTGTTGTACTAGTAGTATTAACTTAAACATTCTAGAGATTATGTTAAACATATATATATATATATATATATATATATATATATATATATATTTCAAGACAGGCGACGTTGCTGATGCAAGTTGGCATTACCATCGTGTACTACCATCTTCCAAATGACACCATACAAAATTTCAAAGTGATTCATGCAATAGTTTTTATTTGACAGCAATTCATAGTAAGCATGTTTGATGTTTTTCGATACAATGAAAAAAGAGCAATATTGATCCGTGATTTTTTTGGATGGAAAAACGTGTGAAGAAATAAAAACGAAGTTGGATGCCGTCTATGCGAACTCTTCACCATCTATGACAACTGTCAGATATTGGTTCAACGAATTCAAACGTGGTCATTCGTCTGTTTTTGATGAGGAGCGCCCAGGCCACCCGGCAGATGTGATTACTGAGGAAATCGTTGAAAAAGTCCACGACATGATTTTCGCTGATCGCCGAATGAAAGTGCGTGAAATAGCAGAGGCGTGTCGTAAATTATAGGTATGGCATTCAATATTTTGCATGATAACTTGGGAATGAAAAAGTTGTTGGCCCGATGGGTGCCGCGATTGCTCACAATGCACCAGCTCACTCCTCCGCAGTCGTCACAATCAAATTGGTCGAATTGCGTTACGAATTGCTGCCGCATCTACCGTACTTTCCGGATTTAGCCCCCTGTGACTTCTTCTTGTTTTCAAACTTGAAAAAATGGCTCGGTGGAAAGAAATTCACATCGAATGAGGAGGTCATCACCGAAACAGAGATTTATTTTGCAGAGTTCGACAAATCGTATTTTTCTGAGGAGTTAAAAAAATGGCAGAAGCGTTGGGAAAAGTGTATCCTCCTAAAAGGAGATTACGTTAAAAAATAAAAAAAATTTTTGTGAAAAGCTTGCGTCTTCACTAACACAGGTACTTATTGATTTGCCCTCGTATATATATATATATATATATATATATATATATATACACACACACACTTCACATATATATATTTATATATATATTATAATATATTATATATATTATATAATATATATATATATTTATTTATTTATCAGTTTAGCAAGTGACTCGCAACTGATAAGATCGTTGTTTAGCTCAATTTATGTTATCATTTCTACATTATTCGTCGTTATAGTGGATATTTTTGTATTACAATTTTGTCTGGAATTTAAATCGCAAGATTTACTTCTGCATACGTGTTTCCTGAAGTCTCGATCTCCATGAGATTATCCAGCGTATTAACTGGTTATGAATAATAACTAGGAGAATAATAACTAATCAAAAGTTTTCCATGTGTGTAGACGTTCTATTGTCAACGATGTCAAGCTAAAGAAGGCTAGAAAATTTAACCGAAACTTGTACTTAATAATGTTAAATACAATACATTCAAGTATACTGAAGTTCGTCCAATAATTTATGCGCACTGATAGCGCGCATTCCTATAATAAATGTCTTAAATTAATTTATTTATTATCGTTTAAGTTATTTTACATACACATACACACACACACACACACACACACACACACACACACACACACACATATGTAGTATATATAATATACAATTCACATTAAATTATTTAAAGCATTAAAGATCTAGCTTCGACCAGTATAGACTTCTAGTTTATCGATTGTGTCTCACATATACGGTCTAAAATAAGATTCTTGTTTTTATTTTTATTAATTGTATAATTTTTGTACATATTTATTTATATAACTTTACGTATTTTTCTTACAATGCAGTTAGAGATGACGTAATTATATTGTAAATCATATTAAAGATCATATTAAAGAAAATTTAATCGAGTTCGATTAAATTTTTATAACTTATTACATTTTAATAGCATCCAGAAGTGCAGTGTTTTTAAGGGGATGCTGGAGTGTCCTGTTTTATCATTAAATTTTAAAAGCACCTTTCTCATAACTGTGTTTATGGACTGAAAAATCCTTCTCCACAATTAAAGTATCGACAGCAACGCAAAGCGCCAGCTACATTTGAATACGAAAAACGAAAAAAAATTAAAGACTTACAGTTTTGTTATCGGCTTCTGTAGTCAACACATCACAATATGTGTTGCATATAAGAGTTTCAGATCTTGCACGTTCATGAAAAGTAGCTAGCGTATTGTAGAAAACCTAAACGAACAATCCCATGCTTTTAGAAACGCGGTAGGAGTTTTAGTTTAAGAGAAAGGTGCATCCAAAAATTTCGTTTGTATATTACGAGTGAAATTGACGTGAAGCCATGAAACTGAGCAGTATTTTAGTTCCGCGATATTCCGACAGCGGCGCTGTCATGAAAAGTGCGTCGCTGAACCATAGAAATGATCTGAATTATCGACCTACTCAGGCCCATATCAATCAAAACATGCCCTGGTCAAAGTTTTTTCTTTTGAGAGGAAAAATAATAAAATAAATATGATATTACTTATTTCAATTTTGTTGAAATAATTTCTTCCTAAACAAGAAACATATCATATTATTTACATATGAATACAAATGAAGATAATTATTTTAATTATACTGTTCTGTCTTTTACATACATTTTATTTAGTAAATTATT
Organism: Acromyrmex echinatior; assembly: GCF_024713525.1. Lineage (NCBI taxonomy): Eukaryota > Metazoa > Arthropoda > Insecta > Hymenoptera > Formicidae > Acromyrmex > Acromyrmex echinatior. Next base: position 40,913 of record NC_141856.1, read on the forward strand.
GATGCATATATATAAAATAACATATACATATATATATATATGTATGTATATGTATGTATGTGTATATGTATATATATATATATATATATATGCATATATAATAGCATACATACATACGCGTGTGCGTATGTATGCGTGTGCGTGCGCGCGCGTGTGTGTGCGTGTACATATATACAACACATGTTTAAACTTTATTTACTGAATTATTTACACATGCATATCAAGGTTCGGAACGTGATGTGTTTCGGTTGAGCTTTCTTTCTGCTCGGATGTCGGAACGACAAGCGGCAATCTCGTAACAGACGTAGCATATAAATGAAATTTTCGAATACACTTTGTTCTTATACTAAAGCTCGTAACTCGTTTCTGCAAGCATAGTATTGTTCTTTGAGGTTTTCTGTAAATCGCCAGCTACTTATGCAAGGTCTGAAATTATTGTATACAGCACATTTTTGACTCGGATGTCGAGTCTTAGTAAGAAGCGCCATTCCTCCTATCGGTCGCGCGCAAACGAAGTAATATTGCTATTCAACTATAGAAATGGATTGAACCATTGTAAATAAACCAGCAATATATTATCAGCCAGAAACGCCATAATATTATATATTTTTGTATATATAGAAATATATATCAGGATCGTTGTTTAGAGAAGGAATCGTGCGTCCTTGCTGCATCGACGATGATGCCAGAATCGATAGAAATCACATTCTTGAATTGCAGAACGAATTATTGAAACAGAAGTACGACAGAGTGAGACAGAGAAAAAACAAAAAAGGATAGAAACTCCGATTGTAATCGGTGAGACTTCGCATGCCGAGCTGGGCTCGTCGAACGAAACAGCGAGTCTATCCTTCAGAGTGTCTCTCTCTCTCTCTCTCTCTCTCTCTCTCTCTCTCTCCTCTCCTCTCCTCTCCTCTCCTCTCCTCTCCTCTCCTCTCCTCTCCTCTCCTCTCCTCCTCCCCCCATCTCTCTACGGTCGCTTGTTTCTAGCGACCGAAAATGCTTTCTGGAAAATTTCGGCCGCTCAATGTGTATAATTAAGAGGAGAAGGAACATTATAGATAAAATATAAGTTTTAATAAATTATGCTAATCCTATATCCCTCCAATTTATGTATAATAGCAAAAATAATTTCAAAACACGAATTTACGGGATATTTCTATGATTTTCCATGATCCTTATATACCACGTTCATAGAAAAGATTTGCAAGACCTCGGCGTGGTCTCACGCGTAAGATACGAGATCTGAATGTTAGAGATCTCATGATCAATTCCTTTTTTCTTTTTTCATAATTTTTTTTTTTTAAATAAGTGATTGAAGACATTGTTAACAAACATATATTACAGGCTAAATATATTTTTATTTAATTATTGAAATTATATGTGTATTTCTAAACGTTTTAATTTACCTTTAGAAAAAATCCAAAAAAAAATTATGTTTCTGTAATAATGTAACGTCGATCAGTACTTTCTGTGAAATGTTTTTTTTATAATTATCATCCGAAAGAAAATTCTGATAATCAATCAAATCACAAAAGTGCGATTAATATAATTATAAGGATGATTAATATAATTATAAGGATGATGTCAATATAATTTTATAATTAACAAATCAAAAAGCCTTTATATGTGCCTTTATATGCAACATACAAATAATTTTTTATTTATCTATTAAAGTGATTCGGTATTCTTCCTATAGTTATTGGAATACATTAAATTTTGGGTCGACTTTTGAGGCACTTTTGGGTCGCCTTCTTTCCCCCCGCCGCCGCCGCTCAATGCTCGACGGCTGAGCTGCACCGGATCACGCGCGGATGTGTATTTCAGGAGCGTTGCACTAAGAAATATGCTCCGTATCTTCTAGCAAATTATCAATCCTTTACTTTCCTTAGTCTTCTGTGATGTCTTCTTTATTCAACATGCCTTCTTTATTCACATGTTGAATAAAGAAGACATCACGGAGTTATTGAAGTTGAATCATTCCAGTTTAAAATTACGCATCTCGTTCTGTATCGACTCTTATTAGTCTTAAATTGATATTATCAGTATTCTATATTAAAAGATATTACATTTTGTGGCACATAAGCGTAGTCAGTAGCTCTTTGAAAGAAAACCGAATGAATCAATGTAATGTATAAAAATAATAAAGTAAATATTTTAAAAGTACATAATATTTAATAAAATGTATATACTTATTAATATGATGTTCAATCACTATTATTAAGAAAATAACAATTATGTAAGAAGGAAAATATTTTTATAATAATTTTCATGCTAAAATGTTGTCATGATAATTTTCATGTTGGAAGGTATGATAACAGCATGTTTCTTATACTGTGACGCTCCTGAGATGCATGTCCGCACGCGATCCAGCGGTTCAGCCGTCGACTGTTGAGCGGTTGTAAAGGAAAAATAGGCAGCACCTCAGAAATTGGCTCGAAATGTGTAACTAGTTCTGAGCACACTAAAGTACACATATAATTTCTATAATTTATAAAAATATATTTGGAGTAATATGTTGTCATTAATAACGTTATTTATTTTAAAAAAAAATTAAGAAAAAAAGGAAAAAGCAGGATTGAACATAGGATCCTCAACATTCTGATCTTGCACCTATCGCCCGAGACCACGCTGAGTTTTTACAAACCGCCTCTATGAACGTGGTACATAAAATACACGGAAAATCGTAAACTATATCTCGTTAACTATCACGTTTTGAAATCATTTTTGCTATTATATATTAATGAGAAAGGTATATGATTAACTCTTTCACTAATATCATGTGAGACTCGTGGTAAAGAAATCGAGCCAAACATAAACAATATGTTCCAGGCTATTAATTATGGCACGCGCCATCGTAACTTAAATCGTAGGGCAAAGGATTAATATAATTTAATAAAAATTAAGTATTGTCTAGAATGTCTCTTTCCTCCTTATGATACACGCCAAGCGGTCGAGATCGTCGAGAAAATATTTTCGGTCGCTAGAAACAAGCGACCACAGAGAGAAGGACAGAGACAGATGACTCATTGTTTTGCTAGCGGGCCGAGTTCGGCGTGTCCGCGCGGAGACTCACCGATTACAATCGGAGCTTCTATCCGTTTGTTTTTTCTCTGTCTCGCTCTATCGAAATAACAAAAATTGAAAGAATTTTAAATCACGAACACGGTTGCCAGTTCTCCGTTTTTTTTTTGACAGACTTCGGTTTCTTGGACTAATATTCAATACTCCAGCAGATGTGAAAATCTCCAATTTTTGTCGAATTAAAATTCTTTCATTTTCTTTTTATTAAATTATATTAATCATATATCTTTCTCATTAACGTAGCAAAAATGCAAATGCAAAAATGATTTCAAAACGTAAACATTGATGAGATATACAATAGTTTACGACTTTCCATACACTATATGTATCGCGTTCGTCGAGGTGATCTGCAAGAACGCGTGGTCTCGGGCGTTGGGTGCCCGAGATCAGAATATTGGAGATCTTATGTTCGATTCTGCTTTTTCCTTTTTTAATTTTTATTTAATAAATAACATTTTATTTATTAAATTTTATTAATAAACATATTACTCCAAATATACTTTTTATAAAATTTCAAAAATTATATACGTATACTTCAATGTGCTCGAAATTAGTTGCGCATTTCGAGCCGATTTCTGAAATGCTGCCTACTTTTCCTTCACAATCGCTCGACGCTTGACGGCCGAACCGCTCACGCGTGGACGTGTATCTCAAAAGTGTCATAGTATAAGAAACATGCTGCGACCATACCTTCCAGCAAATTGTCATGAAAATATTTTCCTTCCTACATAATATTGTATTTTCTTAATAATGGTGATTGAACATCATATTAATAACTTAATGCATTTTACTAAATGTAATGTACTTTTAAAATATTACTTTATTATTTTTATGATACATTCAATTTCAAAGAGTTACTGATCACGTTTTTATGCCACAGAATGTAATATAAAATTTTACTTTACCGCATCATACATCTGGTCATCTATTTGTACTTTTTTTTAGTGGAATAAACCTGGAGAATACATTTAAATGACGTATCAATAATAGAACTTCAAAGATAATAGAGAGTCTTTTTACAATAACGTGAATTTAGATACGGTGAATGCCTTTTCTTAATTAGTCGCTAAGGAAAAGATAATGTGATCATGATATCGATTATGTATCTTTTTTCTTAGAGTGATAAATAACAATTTTTGTATGTATGTGTATTATATATATATATATATATATATATATATATATGCATACATATATCATTTTGCGTGACGCTGTATGTGTAGAAAACAACGGCATTATACGAGTCAATCAGCTGTAACCAGTATGACCCGCGTTCACAGTATCATTGCCGCAACAGTACTATCAATGTAGTGTAGTGTAGTAGTGTTCTACACACACCATATATATATATGTGTGTGTGTGTGTGTGTGTGTGTATGTGTATGTATATATGTGTGTATATGTATATATATATATATTTATATAGTGTTTTTTGTTCACAAAATAGAAAAAATAGTAGCAGAATATTGTCTGCCTTTGATAAGAGAAGGTTATGGGTGCTTTATAACAAGCGACTCAGTACAATATCTCATCCTTGTATTATCGTAATATACAAGATTGTAATAATGCACCGTGTCACACTATGTCTTTTGTTGGAAAGCACTCTAGAAGACCAAAATTGGTTATTGTGATGTGTGTTTTTTGTTGGCACCCTATAAAGCCAGAATGAGAAAGGTTAGCATCTTTATGTTATTCGTAAAAATATCACTTTTATTTATCATACAAGTGATATGATTAAATTTATTGTTATAACAATAAATTGCGCTTTGCCTAATTATGATCCAATGTCAGAGGCGTTCATCGTGGGCTGACTATTTTTAATTTACTGCCAGAGGCGTTAATCGTGAGCTGGCTAGCTATAATAAAATGTCACAGCCATAAATCATATTTTGGCTAGTTATAGACAAATGTCAGAGGCGTTCATCGTGGGCTGACTATTTTTAATTTACTGCCAGAGGCATTAATTGTGAGCTGGCTAGTTATAACAAAATGCCACAGCCGTAAATCGTGCTTTGGCTAGTTACAAATAAATGTCAAAGGCGTTTATATATAATATGTACTGACTATTTTTAATTTATTGGCAGAAGCATTTCGATTATTAAATTTGGTGAAATACAATTACGGAATCAATTTATAGAATTTTGCGTCTGCAATTAAAGAAATGCAAATAGATGCATTGTCATGATGGAATCAAAAGCTAATTGCTTGACATAACCGAAACAAAGAAACTAATGAAGAAAAAAAACTGAATATCAGTAAATAGTTTCTTTGAAACCTTACAACTTTTGTCTGAAACGTTTTTTCTAAAAACGTTATGTAATAGCCTTAGCACAAGGATTGTCGTAATTGAATCGTAGAACGTGAATCATAGGGCAACGCATTATATTTTGGCGTACTATGCATGCCGATACACGTTCACATTCCTTTACGATAGTCATCTTTATATTCAGCTCCTAAATCCGGAGTCTTTTTGGACACCCTATATAATATATATGTTATACATATATGTATGTGTATATATATATATATATATATATATATGTATATATATATATATACAACATACATTACACAGTCAATAGTCACATGCATAATTTTTGTACGATGCTGTACGTTTATGAAATGTATGTAAGTATATCATATTCAAAGTGTTTTAGCAAATATATACACTTACAGGTCAATGTACGTTGACTAACAGCAAGTTACAATAAGTATATTTTTACTAAATGAACACTCTGACTGTGACTTAGATATATTTTCGGATGCAACCATGTATTTGAAATACATGTATACACGTGTAATGTAATAGCACTTTTTCCTTTATTCCCAATGTCATTTTAACTTAGGATGTAACATGTCAGTACGTAAATACATTGCACATACATATGTAACTATTCCATCTCTTTTATTATGTATTTAATGGGCCTTTTACAATTATAAGCCATAAATCAGCCATAAATAAGAAGTCAAACGCTAAAAATTGGCTGTGATTGATCAATTTTTAGCTTCTGACTTCTGATTTGTAACTAATGTGTTATTGTAGAAGGCCCATAATAAAAAGAGATAGAAGTTACTCATACTTAGCTTTTCATGCAGATATAATATAGACACAGTCTATTAGTGAATATTAGAATTATATTTTATGTGCATTATGATGTGTACACACATTATAAAATATATTTCTAATTCATATTCACATATGTGTGTAGCTACTTCATCTCTTTTTGTTACGTATAACAAAAAGGTGTACTGATGTCTTCTTTTTTCTACGTTTAATAAAAAGAGATATATTTTTTTAGGATCAAATATTAGTGATATATACTTTTATATTTCAATATCAGAATATACAACGAACATCAGACGTAACATCTTAAAAAAAATAATCAAATTACGAATCCTCTGATAAATCCTCATTTTATGTGTGTGTATGTATATATATAATATATATATATATATATATATATATATATACATGCATTATATATATATATTTTATATATGTATACAATTTTAATATTTCACATTTAAACACAGAGAATGCATAAACAGCTTAGCATTGATAATTTCTATCTGCAACGTATGTATATTCACACATTATAGTACATATATGCAATATTGTACAATATTGCCTATGTGTGTATTATATTTAAGTACATCACTAATATTTTAACATGATTAACTTCTACATATTTTTATTAAACATAGCAAAAAATGGTATAGCTATGTATATTATATGTGTAATATATCTATATATAGCTAATACATATCACATCCTGACCTAAAATGACATTGTACGACAGGAAAAATGCTATTATATAGGCCCATGTGTCAATGTACACTGTCAATACTGAAAATCTATAGTTACGTATTTTCAGTACTCGCAGTGAATATCGAAATACAGTTGTAGTATCACTTTTTCCTATGATTTTTCCTATCATTTAGAGTTTAGTCAAGATGTAACATATATTACTGTCAATATATGGACACGTGTTTCATATATATATATATATATATATATATATATATAAATGAATACGACATTGCACATACATAATGTAACTCTTTTTACTCTGTCTAATAAAAAGAGATAGATACTTATAGTACTTATACATTACTAATATGTCGACTATATATCTAATATAGAAAATTGTATGTACATTATACTATGATAATTCTAACATTGTTGTAACATATAACAAAACATTATTAGTGAATATAAATTATAATTATATTTTATATGTATTATAATGTACATATACACAATAATGTACAAAATATAATTTTAATATTGCATATATCATTAATTCATTAACATGTTTATGTCTTCACTAATATGTCAATAATATTTTTTGTGTTATTGTGTATATACACATATATTATAATACACATAAAATGTAATTGTAATTCGTATTCATGAATGTCTTTTTATATACAACATTAGAATTACATTTTATATATCATTATACATATTATAATATAAAATTTTAATATTGCAAAAATGGACATAGAGAATATCTGCATGAATATCTATATATATATATATTATGATATTCATTTATGATAATATATTATCGTAACCTAAAATGGCATTGGATGTAAGAAAAAAGTGCTATTACGGTTTCGTATCGATATATCTAATTTAATTAAAAATCTGTATTTTATATATATTACAGACTTTTAGTACTGATGATATATATTAGAACACGGCCTACATTGCATGTGTATATAATACAACTAAATATGTATATAATGCAACTAAATTTCTAAGGTCCGATTCTACAAATATAAGATTAACTTCAATTATGTTTATTTTTTTTTCAATTCTAAAATTGGAAAATTTTCCAAAATAAATCTTACATTGTGGGACCGATCCTAATACACGTCCCTGTTAAGATGGTAATGTAGGAAACGGAATAAAAATATCGATAATTAATCGATCGAATTTCCTGCATGATCATATTAACTTCAGAGGGCGTAAGCAGATTATACATTGGAAATGAAAACCTGTAATATCGACCTTGATCAAGTTCGGCCTTCGCTCCAGCATCCCCTTAACAGTATATGAAAGGATTTCTCTTTCATGGAATAGAATCGCAAGATTTGGTTTTTCACTCTTTATAAAACAAGTTTATTATTATTGTTATTTATTACGACACGAATGGATCATGCGCGGCATTTGCACTGACTTCTTCATATTGTTATTATCACATAAGTATTACCGTCAACGCCGCAATGCCGTCGCTTCACTCGCTCTCTCGTGATCCTCTTTCGTTCTATTACTACTGACCTGTTTATATGAACGTAGAACTAAGGCTCTCGTAATTAGGATATACCTCCCGGAAGACATTCTACTTGCACGCTCTGTGAAAAATGAACACCTTCGTTGACAAGGACGTTCCACCGACCCGCTGACAAAATTTTGTTACCTTAAGTGAGTTGTACCTCACGTTCCTATTTCTTCCTTAGTTTTCCTTATTTACCGTAGCCTACGTATCGTTATACTTTTATTTATTTGACCGTAACACCGGGAAATGGATGCACGTGCTCGAAATTTTGCATAATCTGAAATTCAAATTGTGATCGACCGCCTGATCCGAGAGATGTTCTTTTGATTTTGACGACGCTCCGTATTCGTTCGTATACTGCGGTCGTCGCTTGCTCAAATCCGATTACGCGTTTAAGTCTTGTGCTTCGAGATACTTGCATCTACCATAGACTTCCGTCTTTAACGTTCGTTACAGCCTTGATTGTACGGTAGATGCGATGAAGCATGTGATCAACCGCGCGATGAGATTACTCATCGGCTTATGCGAATGCGACAATAATATGCGCACACTAATATGTTTTGCAGAATAAACGGTCTATCCTTCGATAACGATGTAATGCGCAAATAATATTTCGCGGTATTCGCGTGATCAATATCATTAGCTTCGCTGATATGTGCATGCGCGTAAAAACTGGATTAGCAGCCTTTTGTCTCAGCACATTAACGTTGAATCAATATTTTAAAAACGTTGAATTGTAACATTGCGAACATTGCAATATCACGAAATGTAGATTCAATGTTGAAGAGACGTTGTGGAAACGTCCGGTGAATTGCGTCTATGAGACATAAAATATTTTTGGCATATTAATTCAGTTTTATTATTAAAATAAGTATTATTGTGATTAATATCATATTCCGGAACATAATTATAATTAACAAAATTATAATTAAAAGAAACGCTTCTCCTTATTTTTGGGAATTAATTTTCTTATTTTCCTAAGTAGTCACCCATTCAATCTTTCATCCAACGGTGTTGAACCTCTGCAATCTTATGAGAACTGCTGATTTGATGATCCATGAATACTGAATGTTAGTGGATGTAAAACTATGATATATAAATATATAGAAAGACTATGTCGCACAGTAAACCAGTCAAACACAAACAATACCACGCGTGAGTGTTCTGCGTAAACACCCTTTAGAAATGAGTTTCTTTAAAAGTTCAATTTAAGTGATTTAAATTTTCTATTTAATAACATTTTATTTTTGTTTATTTTTTGCAATATAAAATAGATTTTAATATATAATTTATTCAATGTCGTTTTAACTTTGCAGCAACATTAACAGTTAATGTAGGAAAATCAATAAAGAATCAATTTGTGATTCAATTTATTCAATATTGTTTCAATGTTGCAGCAACATTAATAACATAGGCCTGAAAAAAAATATTTCTTTTTACTCAAAAACAGCAGTATGTAACCTAAAGTTTTTGACATACTAAAACTAAATCCGTAGCCAAATTGCTCCATCACGTCAGATTTCCGAGATATTCTAATCCAAAAATGCCAAGAAAGTATTTCGGGCATTTTTAGATTAAAATATCTCCTAAATCCGATATGATAGAGCAATTTTGACTACGGATTCAAATTCAGCATGAAAACATTTATGAAAATTACCTGTGATTATAAAAGGTCTCCTAATAACATAGGACGTTGTGTGGATATTCTGTGCGCATCCCGTTAGCTAAACGCGACGTCCACAGGACGTTCTATTGTAGTCCAAGAGCATACTGAGGATATCCCGTGGACTATGAAATGAGAGTCTCATTATGTCCTACATACATCTGCTGGACGTCCAATCCAAAGTCCTAAAGATGTCCAGTCGTAATCTTTTGGACGTCCATTATCAGAATTGATCCAGAATATGTCATTGTGATATTATCAAGGATTTTAGGATATATTTAGGACTGTTTTAGGACGATTATTTCAGGACTATTTCAGGATGAATTAAAAGTAATATATATTTAAACACAAAAAAGATGTTTTATTTATTAAAAAATGATTTATATATATATATATATACACATATATATATATATGTATATACACATGTATATACATACATATATACATACATACATAATAAATACATACAAAAAGAAGCGAAAAATAATTATTCTCAACGTAATATGTATACATATATAAATCACATTTTTTTCAAATGACATTTTTAGTGTCTTAAAATAAAAAGTGGAAAAGAAATCTTTGGCATATATAAATATTATATAGAAAACGAATGTTATAAAATAATTAGAATCTCTGTTTAGAATCTCTATTATAAAGTTACTATTATAGAATTACTTATGAACTTATTAAACTTATTATGGATTGAAAATTCAAAGCTGGAACTACTGTTTGATTTTTTTGTATAGATTTTCCTGATGTGTTACCTATCCTGGAACACCTATTAAGTAAAATACACAAAGTAAATTTCACAAAAATTATCATATTGTGATCAACAATAATTTTCTTAGGTTATGTTTATTGATACGTGATAAAGATTTATTATCTTGTTGAAATTTTAGCAGTTATTAAAGCTTATATTTAAAAATACTATGTAATACATACTAGTTTGTTCAAAACTTTTTCTTAACAAAACTACATAATGTTTTAATATGTATTTAATTCATTTCTAAAAATAAAGAAGCAACATACGATTCTTTCTTCATACAATGTTCATTTGCATGTCTTAACCATGATTTAATTCTGAAATATTTTGTACAGTACTACAGCCTCGGAGAAATAAACACGTAACATGTATAAATATATAATATCTAACAAAAAGTATATATTAAAAAAAATATTTAAAGTAAATATTTAAAAACAGCAGTTAAGTAAATATTTATGTAAGCAATAAACTATTTAACTAAACAAAAAGTGACAAATAAATAAAATTAACCTTTGGCGGACACTATGGGGTATTAGACGTTCCAGTATATTTCAACTCTAAATTAAGGCCCCTTATTGTTAAAAAATAGGACTTGTAGTGTCATTTATTTATATTTCGAGAGTTGCTCTTCCTTTTAGTAGGTAGAATAAGTCTAAATGCGTTAGTGTAGTAGCAACGTGATCGAGCAAAATGATCGTGGGGCATCTAGTATCCTACTGTGCCGACTGTGATTTAAGTGTATTTTTTTCAACTTTTATTTTTGTTGTTTTTTTGTCATCAGCTTATTAAAAAAGTAAGTACATCACGTTTTACACTATTAAATTTTTTAAAAATGTGTATAAGCATTTTTTAATTTTATAAGATAGCCTATAATTTTTAGTCTAGGCAAATGCGCCAACAGTTACTCGAAGACAATAAAAATGATCATGCCGAAAATCAATCCGGTACAGATAATATGCAACAAGTCTGATTATGAACCAACTTTTTCAGAAGATTCTTCTTCAGAACAATCTGAATCGAAATCTGATGAAGAATTGTTAATGGCAGAATACTTTGGGATTGTAAGCTAGAATAAATCAACGACAATCAAAATAGTACGGTAATCGTTTGTCTCGAAGGAATTTACATGCACCTTATAACGCCATATTTGAAAGAACGATACGAAATGGCAAATGTACGCAAAGCTTTGAAGCTAGATAATGCTGAAATTTTAAAGAAAGATGACAGTGAAGAATGCAAAAGGATTCGATTGGATTAGAGACAAAGGTATGCATTTTGTATTCGAAAAGATGACAAGAAAACTAATTTGGTGTATTTATCTGTAAACGACTGCTTTACAATCGTCTCTTCTTTTGTAATGATTGCACGTAAATTATTATAAATACTTTATTATATATTTTAAATGATTGAATCTTCTCGAATATTATTCATGTTTTATACATTATTTTTTATACATTAACAGTTAATTGAAATTTATTCATATGTAATAAATAAATAAGTACATTGTGAAAAAATTAGTACTACTTTTTTAATCAAAATTTGTCACTTCATTTCTCAAAATAAATATCTTTTTTGAAACGGGCCCTCTCAAACTATTGTTACATCTAAACCCTTAGAAATTTTAAATTTATGATCTTATTAAAGAGAAGAGGAGCGGAAATCGTGAAGGTATCTGAAAGGACAGTCAGACGCACTAAAGCGAATATCGCGAGTCGAACGCATCTCTTTGTGCTTGACTCGGAATATGGGTCAATATTTCATAAAGACGCTATGACATCTGTTTCCTACGAACGATGCGATCATCGGTCCAAATTTCGAATCAAGAAATCTAACCTTTTTAACTCGGGACTGGACCATGTGCGAAAAGGCAAAGTTGACTATAAGGTCTTAGGGTTTTAAATTTAGAGAATGAGAGAGAGAGAGAGAGAGAGAGAGAGAGAGAGAGAGAGAGAGGGAGAGAGAGATAAAAATTTAATAACATCATTTATTATTATTAAACATTACTAATCTAAATTTAACGCATTACAAGGTTAAATAGAATTACAGTACAATTACAAAAAAAATAAAGGAAAATATTACACACAAACAGAATTATTCTTACAAACTATTGTAGAATTATTATTACACACTAATTTACACATTCATTAATATGATGATATAAAAAGGAAGAAAAATTTACAAATTGACGAGATAATTATTATTAATTATTTACATGTTATTAAATCGCTAGATAGTGAAGTTTCAAGGCGAGCAGAGCTGACAGATTTTTGTTTATTCTATTTCGCGTATAGCAAAAGAAGGAGGAAAAAGATTGAAGAAGAATTCCACCAGAACTAAATATGGATAAGCGGAATTCGGAATAAATATCGAAATACGAAAACAAGGAGATTGACCGGTAATTTCAGCTGGATTTCTTGTGGATGAAAAGGTATTAACGGAGGGGTGTCATGGAAAATTTGTAAGGTTAAAGCGTCGGACAGTGCAGGGGAAGCAGGTTTCGGAATGGAAGAAGATATTCGGGAAGGTGAAGAGGGTGAACGAGAAAGTGATTGGGAAGCCGCTACTATAGGCAGTGGCCGAATTGGAAGCTGCTTAGAGATGGATGAATCTGCTGGTGCCGGCGACATCGTGTTGATGAACGGACGTTCTCAGCATGATTTGCCGAATTTTCTGAATTTGCGTGTCGTTGAAATTCTGCGGATTTACGCCTCGTCCAACAATTTACCCTATGTAAGGCCGACTCCGGAGCCAACTTCTGAACGGGCAGTTATTTCTTGATCGTGGCACTACGTTGGCAATTACATTACTAAAGGATAATAAAAAGAATAATAAAAAGGAAAAAAGGAACTTACTGTTTCAATAGGCCTTGTTTTAATTTATTTGGTGTCCTTTGTCTTCTAAAGTGGCTCAATAATAGCCTTGATCTCGGTACAATCAGCAAGGTATTGGGTCTTCGAAAATGCACTGAACTGTATCTATGTATTATCTGTGTTACTTGACTGACTGAGCGAATATAGACTAATAGATTGCGAACGACTGACTGATTGGGAAGCAGAACCAGACATCGAATAAGAACAGAAAAATAATGAGAACGAGTCTCGGTGTTATGTTTATATTGAGAGTTTTGAAAGATGGTTCTCTGATGGGACGTGTTAAGTTGGAAAATCGGGGATACGGATTGGAGAGATTTTTTGTTTTTGGTAGGAAATTTATTTCTCGTGTTCCTGGCGAACTATTTTCAAAATTTGCTCCGCCCACACTACAAGTTTCAATCTCTTTTGAACTTGTTGGTGATATGTCATCACCTTCTCTAGGTTTTAAATCTACGGTCACCCATTGGCGAGTTTAGTTTAAGTTTCTCTTTTTGAAAAAGGGGATATTTCACTCATCGTCCCTTCCGAACGACTTGGTTATGATTTGAAAACATACATTTCCCCCTTTTTTTATCTCTTTTGTTAGATACTTGAACGTGCATTTTCTCATCTAGACAGTATTTGCTCCAAATTTTATAATCGTTAGCAAAAAATTAAACCTACTCCTGTCATGCTATATTTATTTTATCGCTTCCTGTTGTTGATGGAAAACATCCTTCAACATGTTGTTACGCGTTTGGAAATGTGACTTTTTATTTACTCAGAATCCCTGATCCGCATTTAGATATTATTTACTGAAACTGAACGTGTTTAAACCGAACTTTCTTAACATGGTTTGTAATCCTGTCGTAAATTTTATTACCGTGGATCAGGCGATTCTGGGTATCTCTGGGTTTTTCCCATCTTTCCAAAATCGTTGGGAAAGTTTTCAACTATTTCTTAAATATTATTACGCTCGTCGATCGGTGACCGTTAACGCTCGCGTTTTTTCTCGCGCCTTGTCCCAGCGATCACCTAGTCGAATGTTCGCGAAAAGAAAAAATCGTGGAGTCCTGCTGGACGTAATACTATTTTTTTCTTAATGTGTCGTATCAAATTAAATTTCTTGCCCTTAATATTAAAAATTCAAAATGTGAATTTTTTTTGTAAAAAGTCATTTTTCCGTTTTTTCGATATTTTATTTTTTTTGCACTCAAAATTAAATTCACTAAAATAACCTTTGACATTTGTTAAAGTAACATTTTAAAAATATCCTTATTGAAAAAGAAAATTATATTTGTAGTAAGAATAATCAAAAGAAAGCGACTGAAAAAGAAGAAAGTTATTTTTCTTGAAAAAACGTCGCGATCGATTAATCGATATAACGGTTATGTCGTATGACTTGTATGAAATATAACACTATTTTGTCTTTACAAAATAAAAATCTATAATTTATGAACATTTCATTGTCTGAAAATGATATAAATTTCATTTTTTTTATTTTGAAATGTTCTTCAAATTCTACTCCTTCATGTGAATATAGTTTACTTTAAATTTTCTTATATTTTGTTTTCGATTAAATTACTTAAATCCGTTTTTCTCATAAGTATTTAAGATATTTTAGAAAATTATTTAATAGAAACTATACAGTAAAGGGATTTGAGAAAATTCAAAAATATGCCTCTATTTTTATAATAAACTTATTCTCAAAATTTGATCACTTTCTTATTATGTTAAATAACTAGAGAATCTCGTTAACTGGGCACATTAAGAATGTTCTGGTTATACAGTCCCAGAAAAAAGAAGTTACTTAAATTTAAAATTGATGAAATTCTATATTTTTATAAGTTAAAATATGCGATGTATCGTGTACAGAACCTAAATAATGTCAGTTCATGTGATATTTGGCATTATAAATGAATGTTTGTATTTTTGTAATTATCAGTAAAACTTTTGTATGCGAATTTTCCTTAAAATCAACTGTAAGAAACGAAAAATGTGCAGCATATTATTATTTAATGTACATCAGACATCACATGATACTTACAAATCAAAAAGTTATGTAAATTAACCTTCGTACTATTGACACTTTTGATTGCTACGTTTTGAGTAGTCGAAATGTGGTTATGTAGCCCACTCGGAATTTTTCTTTATCATTAATATCTTGATAACGGGTTAATAAATCAATATGAATTTTTTTTATAAATGTTGCTCAGTATTTTATTTACTCACAAACAAAGTTTCAGAATATTGGCAATGTAGCTTCTTTATAATTTTTTGATATAAGTAAAAATATACTGGTGGAAATAAATCGCTGAAATCGCTAAAAATGGCTAAACTCTATATCAATTAATCCATTGAGTTATACTAAAATGAATTAGCTGATAAGATTTCAGCGATTTCAATGATTTATTTCCAGCAGAGATATTCCATAAGAACTCATGCAAAATTAAATTGGATAATTCCTCAACTAGATAGAGAATCGACTTCAGATTTCATATATGTCTTCCGATGTAATAAATAGAACCAATTTATTAAATTTTCGAGTTATTGTCAATGTTAGAACAGTAACGCCAGTACATCTTTAACTTAATAAGAACATTTTAACAACGTGACTGGCGGTCTTACTGATGCAAATCACTCCAAAAATTAACAAAAAGAAGAGCATAAAATCACAGCACAAGATATTCTTTGTGATATTTAATATATATTTACATTAATAAATAATTTAGACGTTTATTAATGTAAATATATATTAAATATTACAAAGAATATCTTAATGTTGTGGTTTTATGCTCTTCTTTTTGTTAAGTTTTGATTTATACCACATTATCATAATTATATATTTTGATCACTTCAAAAAATTCGTAGAATTATTAGAAATATAAATGAAGAAATGTGCAAAAAATGTCAACAATGCCGTTTTGATAATTTTTTAAACTTTAATTCTAAAAAATAATTTTAAAAACTGATCTTTAGTCTAGAATTTAACTACGTGGAAAAAGCCTGTAAATGAGCCGACCCAAGAAGTACATGTGTAAATGATTATTATTCAATACAATGATAATAAACGAAGTACACAATAGAAAAATTTGCAATAGAACCATTCGCAATAATATAAGAAATACGCATATGTTTCGATCCTAGATTTGAATATTCTTCAGTACAAAGTAATAAGAAAAGAGAAAATATACATGTTGCAAATCGCTAATACTCTTAAAACTATAATTTTTGCGATTTGTATCGTTATTTAAGTGGAATCAAGTTGTGGTATTGTGAAAATCATCTTTCATATGGAACACGTATTATATATTACATTGTCAAATTTATTAGACATTACAATATTTTTTATTGTATATTTGATTTATACAAGTATTTTTTTAAACAATAATAATTGTGAAATAAAATTAAACTTACATGGATGGGCGATACGTGTCCAGAGATATCGATCATTAGCGTACAAATGGAAACATTTTATGACAAGTCAAATGACAAGTATAAAGAACAAAATAGAGTTGGAGAGAGGGAAGAGACAAGTCAAATTATGTTAGAATATATAGGATTAAGAAGTGCTATATCATTTTATAAATTTAATTAATAATTTCATTATTCTGTTGTTTTATATGTAACATTTCAGAGATTAATTTTTGTAACATTTTTTTCTTCGTCTAGTATTTTTATATTTATTCAATCAAATTTATGTGACGTATCCAATCTATGGTCCATAATTACGGAATGTTGTGTAATATTATGATTTTTGTGGTTCTTGTGTTCATTTATTCTTATTATTAATGATTTGCTCATTTGACCCACGTAGGATGCGTCACAGTCTTTGCAATTGACTTTGACCACGTGGTTTGGAATGCAAATTCAAAGGAAGTTTATCTTTGAGTACCCTAATGGAACGTCTCATTTTATTTATCCTAGAATAGGCTATCTGAAACATGTGGAAACATTTTCATAATCTTATAAATCTTTTCAGAAATATTATTAATTATTATAAATATTATACTTAGAAATGAAATAATGAAATACCTCTGTTTGATTATATTGTTTTTATTCTTGTGATTGATGTCTGTTTTTTGAGAATCTTGGTAAAGTTGTTGAAATTTGTTATGTAATCTTTTTTTGATGTTATCAAAAATTATTTTTAAAGAGTATCCATTATTAAGTAATATCTTTATGATATTATCAAAATTTTTTTTATAGAATTTGATGTTTGATAACAATAGTACTCTGTCCAGATTTAGAATTGCACTCAATTTCTGACAATGAGAGTGAGAATGATAATTTAGGTAACTTCCCGAGAAGATAAGTTTGTAATATAAATCGTAAATGAATTGGTTATTTTCTACGATTAACATCAAGATAATTTAAGGATTTGCTACCTTCTTTTATTTGAGTCTGGGATGATAATTATTAAAGACCGTTAGTATTTTGGACATGATCTTTGTTGATAGCCATAGACTTTTGGAGTATAGACATGTCTCCAAGTCCAATAAGATCGAAGATCAATTATTTCGTTGAACATAATAAAAATTTTGCGTGACGATACGTCTGTCTTCAGCAAGTTTACGTTTCAGAAACCACTCGATAATCATCACTCCTTTCAATTACGATATTTTGGACCTAATAACAAATAGTTTGTCAACTTCAGTCATATCTCAATCCCAATAGACGTTCAGGTTTTTTTATAATTAGGTAAAAATTTTAGCTTACTATCAAATGACCCTAATGCTACTAAATACAATTCATAAAAAATATATAACTTTGAAAAACTAAAACTTCCCAATGATAATGAACTAAGAAGTAAAATCTTATCAATCATTAAGAATATAAAAGCACAATAATAATTCGGAAATCGATAGAATTTAAAAGTCTCTTGTAGCAAAGGCAATAAAGTTTAAGAATGATAATCCTGACATATTATTTACGCAGATATAGGTAGTGTAGTAGTCTTAGATAAAAATGATTATACAACAAAAATGGAAACATTGTTAGCCGACACCGACACTTACATTATCATTACTCGCAATCCTGTAAACAAAATTATTACTAAAGGAAACACTGAAGAGATGAAAGAAACATTAATACATTTCTGATGCCAATTATAGATTTCTTAATATGACAAATCTCCAATCTTACCCCGTGTTTATGGGGTCCCAAAAATTTATAAGACTAGCTATATATATATCCATTACGTATTATTGTATTTTCCATTGTTAGCTCTCTCTATAATTTACCCATATCAGTTATTGCGAAGAATATTTTCGAAGCCTCAGCGATCGAGCTGACTAAGACACTCTTCCCGGAAAGTTGAGAGATCTCAGGTTCGAATCCTGGCTGAGGTAATATTTTTCGCAATAAATTTCTTACTTTCTTTCTTTCTTTCTTTCTTTCTTTCTTTCTTTCTAATTTAATTTATTAGCGTTTCAAAATGATTGTGTTGAAACCGAATATTATCGGCTCGTAATTATATTTGGAATAAATTGATTTAATAAAAGAATATATAATGTATTATTTGTAGCATCCAAAAATTTGACTAAAAAAGGTTAAGTTGACTTATTATACCGCATGTGTGAACATTTAATTACAATTTAACTCTGACGCATTTTTAATATTGTATTTTTATATTAAAACGCATTTTTAATATTTTTATATTAAAATAAGATAGAAAAAATTATTTGTTTTTCTGTAACAACATTTTGCTATTTGATCATTACAAAATAATTTTGAAAGATACAATTTTTAATAACAAGTACATATCTACTACCTAATTTTTATCTTTATTACGTTTCTGTTAATTTAATATAGAGTTTATCGTAGAAGCAATTTATACTGTTGTATGTACCAATTTACCATCGGAGCAAGTTAATTACAATGCAGCATGTTCGTATTTTATTTATTGTAAAGAAACTATACAGTGTATAAAACCATTACTGGTATGAAAATATAGAGGAAGGTTCTCTTTATCATACTGACATCTTTTCATCATAATAATTGTTAAAAAAATCTAATACCGAAATTGAAAATTGCGATTCTTTTATCTTTTCTTTTCGCACTTTTTTCACAATACAAGGAAGCCAGCGTGCTCTTTTACAACCTTAAAATAAGATGAGAAATTTTTTATTCGTATCTATTGCAATCAAGTTCATGAAAGTTATAATAATATCAACCTTGAGCCCCAATAACGGATCGCAATCGAACATTATTACATTCCCATCGCGGGAATGTAATTTCTGCGACATGCTTTGTAGCTGTAAACACTTAATTTTTTTTTACGTTATAGTGAATTATTTTGAACGTGTTTCTCTTCTCGCGACGCTACAATAGAACATAGGCAGAATCTCTTTTAGAAGAATTATTGTCGCGACCGCGTGGAAGCGTGCGGTCGGTAGCGCGACGACAAAGAGCGCATCCCATTTTTCCGCCTGGTATGACGAAGCGTCGCCTAAGCGTATAATCTCTCAAGTATTGTTCGCATCTTTCGTTGATTTATCCAACTGCTTAAGGTGGAAAGGTGCACGCACACCACCGTCGAGAGTCTCGTGCTAGGGAGAATGCAAGGACATGGGACGAACGAAAACACATCTGTCAGTTTTTACCGACTGCATCATATATCATAAATGAGTGAAACGTTAAGGGTGCGAGAGGGTTATGATCTAAATCATCTATCTTGTACGACTTAACTTGGGAATATCGGTCTGATACGATCAGAGTGTCTTGTAATATGCGACGTATCCAGCAGATTGAGAGGAGTGAATGGGGAGAGAACACACAACGACGAACGAAGTTCCTAGGAGAACATACATATATTTTCTTTGTTTCTAAGTTACCGAGTACGTTTTACGTCGCGAAATTGGCGAACAAGTTAGCAGATACCTTGACGACCTTTAAATTATATATAATCATAGATACTCTCGGTTTGACACATGTCGAATAGTCAATTGTTTCCCCGTGCTTTGCGTATTGATTATCATCAATGTTCCCGCTAAAACAATAGTAACTGTAAAGCTCTAAACATAATGCGAGATAACAACAATACCGATAGAAATAATGATAGAAAAAGAGGAATCCAACATTGTGGAATGTACGTGTGAATGCACATAGGAACACAGAATAAAGCAAGAGCGATAAATTTCTATCGAGTTGGAATTCTGTGTCTATCGCCTTATAGCGAATCAGTATTCAGATTTTTCATTATCTGGAGACACGGCAGTGTTGCTGGATGGATTACGTATACGCATCGGATGACATCAGTAACGTACTCTATTATTAAACAAGAATTCATTAGTCATCTATATAAAATTTTTAAAAAGTTCTTGAAAATTATAATATATTATATGTTTTATATATATTGCTTACATACAAATATACAGATATTAAAAATTTGATAACTTGCATTTAATCAAAATATTAACTAAAAATCGAGAAAGAAGTAAAACAATTTATGAAAATTTTTTTAAATTAAAATGTTTTATCAGAATCTCATACCAATGCAATATTTAATGCAAGGGTAAGAAAATCTGTTAACAATCTTATTCACAAAATATTTTTCTTTTTTTGCGTAGGAAGGGAAAATCTTCACATAGCCCCACGGATGTATGACCGAAGTTATAACCCTGTGAAGGGAAGACGCCGGGGACAAGTCTTTGAGTGTGCGGGATTCAACCAGAGCGTACCCACAAAGGAAATCAAACATAAAATAATAAAAATAAATATTAAATTATGTCATAAATATTATTACATATATAATATTTTTAAATAAAATAATAAAAATTATTAATTAATGATTTAAATAATCAAATGTTTTTAACTTAACTTAAAATTGAAATATATAAATGATTAATAATGTTAATAACATGCAATATATGACTAATAATAATAATCACAACAATATATGATAATATACATGTATATATAATAGCAATCATGCAATAAAAAATATAATAATTCTACCATGCATTAAAAAATATTGGTTAGATGTGAAGTAAAATAATAATAAAATAATAATAAAAAATAAGTAAAATAATAATAAAAAATAAAATTTTTAATATTTTATCAAATCCCGTTTCATCAGATTTATTCTTATATTTCCGTACATTTTATGCATTAAGTTATCTTTTATACATTCAGTTTTATGCATTTAGAATGTGCCTACATATTACATTTCATGCACTATATTCACTCTCTTCCTGGAATACTTTTTAAATAACTTCCTGTGAAAACGAGACACCAGTATCAGTCTCATTCGAAAATGAAAAACTTAGTTTATTCAGAACCTTCCGCCTTGTAACTTTTTCGATAAAACGATATTTTTATTTACTTGGATTTTCCTTACTTTTTCCTTTTCTTATCTTGTTTTTTCATTCGATTTCCTTTCTTTTCTTATTAATTCTACTTTTTTCCCTTGGATTATCGAGTTTCTGTTTCGTGAGAACATCTTTTTCTAGCGAGTCTGTATATATTGCACTAGTACGGTTACAACCCACACGACATACGGGCGTCCTGTCTGAAAAATGGATGCCCATTTGGTATCCATTTTATATTTCGTTTATATCCATTAAAAAAGACGCCCAAAGAATATTCCATGGGCACTCGTTTTAGGTTCCCATTTCTGAAACGGACGTGCAATGGGCATCTTATGTTGCGGCACACCATGCATGCTGCAATTATTGCAAGATTAGTTGTCGCGCGTCGGTATTACGCATATGTCGCGTACGTAATGTATCGCGTGCAACTGGTGTGTCGGTCGCTGCAGCCATATTGCATTATCCTGTAGAGACCGGTCGCTGCAGCCATATTGCATTATTCTGTAGAGACCAAGAGTCAAGACCAGTTACAGATCAATTACAGAGACTCATTGCATGTGCACGTACAAAGGTTGCAAGCGTCTATATATATATATATATATATATATATATATATATATATATATATATACAGGGTGCGGCAGTTAAATCTGGACAAATTTCAATTTGAATTTCCCACCATATCGTAGTACCATCAGAGGTCGCGATTGAAGTTCTTGAACGCCATGGGCGTCTAGTAAACAGTCATAATCTTAAAATAGCCGAGATGATACGTACAAGTGCGGAGTACAATCGAAGAGCCGCGATTATTGAAAGCCTTCGCGCTGGGCGTTCGGCGACCGAGATCATTTGATTCTTCGGGTACCCGAGATTGACTGTTTATGATGTTGTGGCGAAATACAATGCTTCGGAGAAGTCCGAGGAAGGTTCCGCTAACCCATTTAGTCCAAAACTGACTATCAGACAATGCGGACATGTTCTGGTCCAAAGAGTTTTGGCCCCCGAATAGCCCGGATTTGAACCCCCCCCCCCCCACTACTATGTTTGGAGCGTTGTTGAACGGGTTACTAACAAGTCGCGGCATCCTAATGTATGTGTGTAATGCGTCTCTACGCGCCGCTATCGAAGCAGCATTCGCCAATATGGACAGCGCTGCGTTACAGAGAGCGTGCGGGCGCTTCAGGACAAGGATGGAGGCGGTAATTGAGGCCAACGGTGGTTATATTGAGTAATTGTACTCCTGACAGGTCACACGAATATTGACTAAAAACATTTTCTTTTACATTTGTACTTTGTGTCAATAAATTATATTTTAAAACAAAGTTTAATTTGTCCGAATTTAACTGCCGTACCCTGTATATATATATATATATATATATTTCATACTTATCCATATACTCGCTACGTATTGCTAAAAACGTACGTATTACGTATGTTCTAGAATCTATTATTTGTATTTCAAAATATATAAAGGAAAAACGCCATCGAGTACATATAACGTATATTTATTTTAAGATAAATTTTGCAGTAAAGACAATGTAACGTACAGTGTAACAATCAGTTCATCCTTTTTTAACATTGATAAACAACAACCCAGTAAGAAATGATTGTTAATTAGACGCCGAATCGATATGAGTCACTTCTTGCTCTGGAAAGGATGTACTTAAGTCTGTTTTTTTTACCTGCACCAGACTACTAAAATTCTCTCGCTTTTGCTAAATACCAAATATATATATATATACATATATATATATATATATATATATATGCACTATAGGTTTAGTCATAGAAAACAGATCCAATGATTTACTGTGTTAGGCCAATATTACGATATGCTTCCATTTTTTTGTCATACGATAAATTTTTCAAGCCTATTGATTGGTTATAAGATATAGAGAGGTCCGAGATCTTCTCTGCCTTACAGCTAATTAACACGCTTAAAAAATTCATTATACGACAAAGTATGTAATATTAGCATTAGGCTGCATTTCAAGCCTATTGATTGGCTGAAGAAAGAGAAGTTATCGGATCTCTCTATTCTAGCTAATCAACAAACTTGAAACTTTTTGTCATACGACAAATGTAATAGTATCCTTAAGGTACTGTTATATATTTGTCTACTACTGCTACTGCCTATTGTAGACTACATAGAAAACGTCCTAAATATTGAGATTAATACTATTCTATATATAATTTATTATATTAATCAATCTTTTTTAAAATTTTAATTCGACGAAATATATTATCTTTCAGGTTTCTCCAGCTTTTCATTTTATTTCCATTTACTTTTTTCGGAAAATTCTGCCACTTTATCTAAATGCCACTTTATCACTCTATCTATTGCAAAAAGTGTTTGTACGTCTTTCCACAAAGTTTTGAACTGTAGCGCATATATTAGTGTGAAGTATTAGGACAATTTTTGAAATTTTCTGTAATATACGAGGTCTGTTCAAAAAGTATCGCGAATTTTGAATTTCCGTGGGTTACGTATATTCGATTTTCGATTTTTTTGTGGCATTATGTTGGTACTCATGTCTCTCACTTATGCGGACAAGTTCAGCCATTTTGAATATTCAATTAATTTTTGACAGCTGCTTTGCTTGCACGTGTTTTGGCTCGTCTTCGATTTTTGCCTATTCCAAAAAATGGATCAAAGACAGAGCTAAGCTGTTGGACACTGTCCGCGACGACCCAAATATGCTCCAGAGGGTCATAACTGGTGACGAATCATGGGTTTATGGTTATGACGAGGAAACCAAAGCTCAATCATCCCAATGGAAACTGCCGTACGAGCCAAGACCGAAAAAAGCGCGCCAAGTTCGGTCGAATGTGAAGGTTTTGCTTACAGTTTTCTTCGATTGCAAGAGCGTGGTGCATCATGAGTTCTTGCCACAGGATAGAACAGTCAATAAGGAATATTACCTGCAAGTTATGCGCAATTTGCGCGAAGCAATCCGCCAGAAACGCCCGGAAGAACAAAAATTGGCTTTTGCACTATGATAACGCCCCTGCTCACACATCGTTGCTTGTGCGCGAATTTTTGGCCAAAAACAACACACTAATGATGCCGCAGCCACCGTATTCCCCAGATCTGGCCCCCTGTGACTTTTTCTTGTTCCCGAAACTGAAGAGGCCCATGAAAGGACGACGCTACGCTACGATTGAGGAGATAAAGACGGCATCGAAGGAGGAGCTGAACAAGATCACAAAAAATGATTTTTTGAAGTGCTTCGAGGATTGGAAAAAACGTTGGCACAAGTGTATAATATCTGATGGGGATTACTTTGAAGGGGACAAAATAGATATTCATGAATAAATAAATAATTTTTGAAAAAACACAAAATTCGCGATAGTTTTTGAACAGATCTCGTATATAATTGAAACATTGACATTGATCACAAATTTAATATTGTGTGTGACTGTAATTATTAATTAAATTTTTATTATATTATATGTTAAAATATAAAGTAATCTAATCGATATTTGAGGATATATGCGTTACTTGGTTACCTTAATTAAAAAAA
Source organism: Acromyrmex echinatior (assembly GCF_024713525.1). NCBI lineage: Eukaryota > Metazoa > Arthropoda > Insecta > Hymenoptera > Formicidae > Acromyrmex > Acromyrmex echinatior. Next base: position 66,398 of record NC_141856.1, read on the forward strand.
ATTTGACTACTTTAAATTTAAAATGTCGTTTCCGTTTTAAGTAATTATAAATCTCTTTAAGATGTGGAATCTTAATCTGAGAATAGGTGAAAATGGAGATTTATATTCAATTAATATCTTCGTAAATTTGTTTTTTACGAAGCATATATGTATATTGTACTTATTTTTGTCTCTGTATAGTTTATTACATTTCTTCACTGAACTTACACTGTAAAAAATAAAATATTAATTTTAACTTAGAGATGTATAGTGGACTTTCTAAGATTCTAAAAATGTCAAAAATTAAGATTTTTGTGTTAATTTTAACATTTCTGCATGTCAGAAAGTCCACTATACTACGCGTCTTTAAGTTAAAACATTTTATTTCTTATAGTGTATATAATTATGCCGAATAAATGAAGATGTAGATATAATACTTGGTACAAGCGTTGTACAAATTGCTGAAGCAAAAGCTTGATATGGTACTTGATAAATTGCATGAAGAAATATCTTCCTCTGATGATTCTGATGTAAATGAAAAGGATCTTATATCACATTCAAATGCACTTTGTGATAATGAGGATTTGCAAATCACTATCGAAGAAGCAATCTGCATAACAGAAGAGAACGAAGTAATACACATAAGCGAATTTTGCTCGCGGTTCCGGTTTTACATCATCAGACATATATTGACGATAGCGCTTTTGGCGCAGACGATCAGATTCTTGCTCATCAAACACGCGATCAATTGATAGAGTTACTTTCGCCTTCGAAAATGAGCGAGCAATGCCACCACTCTGTTGTCTGAGTTCGATCTTGCGAATCATGGTCTAGCCAGTCATAAAGTTCGTCAAGACGACGAGGGGTACCTTAAGGTCTTAGGAATACTCTGGAATTCTAAGCTAGTTATCTTTCCGCGTTACCGTACCGTCATCACCCGAATGAACCAAACGAGCTATTCTGTCAACCATCGCTAAGTTTTTCGATCTTTTAGGATGGGCTACTCCCGTTAATATTATCGCCAAAATTTTTATGCAGCCACTGTGGTCCCTCCAATGCCGGTGGGATGACGAAATTCCTAGCCAACTTCTTGATTGCTGATCCGATTACTATCTTCCGCCATTCTCAATGCCATTAGCATTCTGCGCTGAACTACTTACGGATCTCACACTCTACACTGCGCTCTTCATAGATTTTCCGATGCATCGACTGCGGCTTTCGCTGCTGTTGTATATCTTTGTACCGTTAATATAAACGGCTCAATCACCGTCTCTCTTCTCGCCACCAAATCAAAAGTGGCCTCTCTCAAAAAAATTAGCGTCCCGCGATGGAGTTATCCACTGCATTGCTTCTGGCTCATTTTCGCACACTCAGCGTTCCAACTTCCGAATCTCGAGTGTCACTGCTGGACGGACTCCACCATCACACTCGTCTGGCTGAATCAGTCACCTTCCCGATGGAAAACTTTCGTCGCCAATCGCGTTTCGGCTGTGCAGTCACTCCTTCCTGAGTTTCTTGGCGTCATGTTCCGACACACATCAATCACGCGTCTCACGGTCTTGCTCCCGATCTTTTCAAGACACATGCTTTATGGTGGTCAGGCCCTCCATGCATCATCCTCCCGAATCCTGGCCGAACTCGTGCTCTTCGGCAGCCCTCCGTTGGATATTATGTTTCTCTCGAACAATTCAGAGCCTCCGGTATATGCCTTGCACGCTACGCCCAATTGGGATCTTGCGTCGCATTATTCTTCGTGGCCAAAATTGCTATGAATTATCGCTTATCTGTACCGTTTTCTAAATCAACTCCGAGTGCCGAACTCCCTTTGAATGAAATTTCACTCCCCAAAATTTAGAGTAGCATATTAACATTTTTATAATATGCTTGTTGGTAGCATCAAATTATTAAAATTGCTTGTCAATTTATTTCGCGATTATTAGAGTAGTTTTAATTGTGTTTGTTAAGACATTCGCACAGTTAGCAATGCTGTACGATTCATGAACACACCCAGATGGCGGAACCTATGCAATATCCATGTATATTTGTCCTACTACCGCCGGCAACCTCGGCGGCCATCTTTTCTACATGCATTATTAATCACGCAACGTGATTCTTGTACTGTCGAAAAATATACGATCGCTTGTCTCTAGAATACCTGTGTCATTTTTCGTTCGCCAGGTTATGGGTCCAGGATCTATGTAAATTGCGTTTTCGTATAGAAAGTAAAGTTGTGATACCTAAAGCACAATTCGGAAATTATATCTCACGAATAACCTAAAAATGAGTTCCAACAATACAATACGCATAAAAACACTAAACAAGTCGAACTACGACATATAGAAATTGCAGATGGGGGCTCTGCTAATTAAAAATGCGGATATGTTAACGGCGACTTACCTAAGCCGGAACTTAAACCATCGGGATTAGATGTGACAGCAAGGCGAAGTCAGACATTATATTATCTACAAGTCCATCAGAATTCAAACAAATCAAAGGACTAGAGACATTATGAGAGGTATGGCTAAAACTAGAATGTATTTACGCGTCTAAAGGATCAGCTAGAAAGGCCACACTATTGAAACAGCTTACGCTGTGCCATATGAAAGAAGATACGGATGTTCTCTCACATCTTGACAAATTCTTTGTCGCGGCCGATAAGTTATTAGATGGAGGTAAAGATTAACGAAGATCTTCTAGCTATTATGTTACTACATAGTTTATGGTTTACCCCCTAGTTTCGAGAACTTCTGTTGCTCCATAGAATCTCGTGCCTAATCCAGAAACCTTGCGTATTAAAATCATAGAGGAATAGGCATGATCAAATGATGATGCGGATCGAGGCGGAAAGGAAGCTTTACTAGCGAGGAACAAATGTTACAAGCCTCATCATCAATATAAACAGAAGGATCGGAACTCCGGAAAAAGCGACAACGCAGGGAACGGATGAAGGAATCAAATTTTGTTGTGCAGATAAGTCGGTCATAGACTGCAAGAAAAATATCAATCTTCCTGCCAAAAACGCAGAGAACACGGATATGAACCTATATACAGAAGCAGTTTTTCAAGTGACTAAGAAAAAGGACAACTTCGCCTGTTGTCTGGATAACAGCGCAAGCTCACATTTATGTAACAGTCGAGAATTATTTATCGACATAGACAACCATGGAAGAGGTACGTTAAATCTCGTCAACGATACGTGTACGGAAATTGCAGGCCAAGTTAGTAAGATTACAGATAAAGGATTTAATGTGCTATTTACTAACGAATCTGCAGAGATTATCGATACTAAAGGAAACGTAGCAATCGTGGCGAAGCGGATTAACGATCTGTATTATATCCAAGGAAACAGGTCTGAAGATCATCGGACACCGCTTATATCTCTCAAACAAGAAATCGCGATACGAAACTGTGGCATCAACGCATGGGTCATCTTAACTTTCAGGATTTAGTCAGGGCCAAGAAGAACGGGACAATAAAAGGCATTGAACCTAATCTCTCCGACGAGAACACGACCTGTGGAATATGCACACAAGGAAAGATGTCAAGAAAACTGTTCCAAGAAAATCCACAAGAGAATCAAATACTAGAGATTATTCATATGGACATATGTGATCCATTCCGAAGAATTTCTAGGTGGCGCCGGATATTTCGTTATATCCGGTATATCGTTTATTGACGATCGTACGAAATGGTGCGAAATCCAATTTCTTCGAACGAAGAATGAAGTGCACTCAGCCTTTCGAGATTACAAAGTCCTCATAGAAAACCAAAAGGACACGAAAAGCAAATTCTTACAATCGGACAATGGCCGCAAGTTTTGTAACAAAGAATTCAACAAATTCCTAAATGAATACGGCATCGCGCGACGATTGACAGTCCCATATTGTCCCGAGCAGAATGGAGTATCAGAAAAGAAAAACCGGACATTTCTAGATACTGCTTTATTAATCGAGTCTGGGCTCCCACGGCAATTCTGGGCTGAGGCTGTGAATACATCCAACTTCATACGTTACCGATGTCCAAGTAGCTGTCAAGGACTCCTCACCAGGAATGGACTGGCTGCATTCCGGACTTTTCCTTTTTCGGAAGATTCAGATACAAGATTCTTTATCTGAACAAGGACACTAATAAAAGGAAGTTCGACTCTCGAAGCAAAGACGGAATTTTGGTTGGTTTCTCTGAGCAATCAAAAAAAAGGATACCGAGTGGATTCCGGAAAGAAGGAATGTTGAGATTGTCAGAAACATCGAGTTCTTCGAAGACAAAACTGACGAAAGAGCAGACAACACTAATCCGAATGACGAAGAGGAAAAGAACGTTGACTAATTAAAGAACTTAATCAATTCCGAGAAATGGACCTTATTCCTCAAGAAAATCAATATGAAGAATAAGAGGAGGAAAACAATGAAGACGAGGACGAACTATCCCAAAGATAACAGTCCAGACCTTGAACAGCTGAAGAGAGGTAGGAGAAGACCCCGCCTCGAAAGCACCGGCAGACCGGGAAAGAGAAGAAAGATTTATAATATGGTACCGACAGAGACCAACAGTGTACATTTCGGAGACGCTTATCTCACTGAACTATCCATGAAACTAGCTATGGAGGGACCTAACTCTGAAGAATGATTTGAAGTCATGAAGAGCGAAATAAAATCTATTTTCAAGAACGACACATGGCTGCTAGTTGATCGACCAATATACAAGGAGATCATTGGAAGCCGAATCATCCTAAGAAATAAATCAATCCAAATAGAACGATTTGTAAGAGGAAAGCTAGATTGATAGCTCAAGCCTTCTCTCAAAAACCTGGAATGCACTTTAACGAGATATTTGCTCCGGTGACTCGACTAGGAGTTAGGTTATTATCTGCCATCGCGGTTCAATTCAACATGAAGATCCATCAACTCGATGTTATTACAGCTTCCTTAAACGGCAAACTCGATGAAGAGGTACTCATAGAAGCCTCTAAATAGTTTCAAGATATCTTAGAAGCTATCATAGAGGAAGAATATAGCACAGACTTTCGAGATAGGGCGAGCAGGATGTTGCAGGAATTCCAAAAGGGAGATAGAGTATTACTTCTGAAGAAGTCCTTTTACGGATTGAGGCAATCCGGAAGAAATTGGTACAAAACACTAAACAACTGTTTAACTGAACTTGGTGCTGTCCCTTCTCAGGCTGATCCTTGTGTTTGATCGGAAAAGGGAAGAATTTGAGGTCATCCTGGCTTACATGAATGACATCTTAATCACATCAAGAAAGGAATTGACGACATAAAGATAAAATTATCAACCAAATTCGAGATGAAAGACTTGGGTCAAGTCGAGTACTAGGAATAGAATTTGTGAAGTCTGAAAATCAGATCGTATCGAGCCAAAGAGGTTATATTGGGTATGGGAAAAAGTTCGTGGCGGATTTTTAATAAAATTCAAGTGTTTTTCTTAGAGTATTAAAATCAATTTATTTAAACCAAATATGCTCCATTATTTTCAATAATATTTTGCCATTTTTGGGGCAGAGCCATAATCCCATCGCGATAGAACTTCTGTAGTTTCTGGTCGAAAAACTACTTCAAGTGATTTTCACAGGCCTTTTTTGAAACTACCTTTATACCATTAAGAGTTCTGCACAGACCTAAACAAATGAGTCTGAGGGTGCTATGTCAGGACTATACGATGGATGCATTAAGACTTCCCAGCCAAACTCTCGCAATTTTTGTCGAGTTATCAAAGATGTGTGCGATCGAGCGTTGTAGTGATGGAAGACGACACCCCTCCTATTGATTAATTCTGGCCGCTTCCTCTCAATTGCTTGCTGTAATCTCTCCAGTTGTTCACAGTAGAGTTCGGAATTAATTGTTTGATCGGACGATAACAGCTCATGGAACAATTCCCTTCCAATCCCACCACACACACAACATCACCTTCTTCGTCGTTAATCCAGGTTTTGCGATTGTTTGTACCTTCTCTCCTTCCTTTATCCATCTTTTGAGAGTTCGATTGTCGTACGTGATTCATTTTTCATCATCAGTTATCATTCTCTTCAGAAATGGCTCAATTTCAGTAGCGTATCGCAAATGTTAATTTGGTCCATCATGTTCTTAATACTCAACTCGTGAGGAAACATCGAGCTTCTTTTTGTATCCAGCTTTGTGTAAATGATTTAAAATTGGTCGATGCCTAGTTCCCTGGCAATCTCCATAGTGCTCACATGCTTATCACGCTCGATTTTTTCCATGATTTCATCGGACTTTTCAGTGATTGGTCGACCGGAGCGAGGTTCATCTTTCACATCGAAATTTCCAGTACGAAAACGAGCGAACCATTTCCGTGCTGTTAATTTTGGTAGAGTATTTGATAGAGTTTTCACCATAGATACAAATTTTTTCACAAGCTTGTGCAGCGTTCTTGCCTTTATCGTAGTAATACTGCAAAATGTAGCGAATTTTTTCCATTTTCAAAATAAAATAACTTTTGATCCATTTCACTGATTTCAATCTTTTCCTCAAAACAAAGATTGAAATGTCACCTTTTAAATGCACGTCTAGTGTTGTCGATGCGATTAGTAGTTACCGAGTGCTGAGCATTTAATGTCATTTAGTGGAAAAACGCCACGAACTTTTTCTCATATCCAATATAAATAATATTTTAGATCTATTTGGGATAACAACGGCGAAAACAGTTAGCACTCCAGTCGACTTGAACGTAAAGCTAGTGAAGCCAGTTGGTCCGCAAACAGAAGAGAAATCTTGCCTACCTTATCGGGAGCTGATTGGAGCTCTCAATTACCTCGCACTGACCACAAGACCGGACATCTGTTTCGCAGTTAATCGCCTAAGTCAATACAACAATTGCAGCGGCAAAGCTCAATGGAACGCTGCTAAGAGTTCTTTGCTATCTCAAGAAGATAATTACGGCTTAACCTACTCATGTATCGTCGAACCTCTGAAGGGATTTGCAGATGCAGACTGGGGCAGTTGTCCGGACGACCGCAGATCCTACACAGGCTACGTATTCATGCTTGATAAGGGACCTATTGCATGAGAATGCAGGAAATAGCGTACAGTGGCCCTTTCATCGACTGAGACCGAATATATGGCAACGACCGAGGCTATTAAGGAATGCATTTATTTGAAGGGTTTCTTGATGGAACTAGATTTCTAGATGGAATTTAAATTGTGAATGGTTTTGATAGAATTATGAGCAATCAAAGTCAAAATATTTATTTTATTTAATTTGCAATAACTTAGTAAAAAAATCGAAGAAACATTTTTAAAAAACGATTTTATAGGGAAAGCTTCAAGCTTTTACTATAAAAGCTTTTACTACAAAAAGTTGAAAATTTTTTCAAATTTTTTTTTTTGGACATGCTACAGACTTACAAAATGAAAAGAAGAATTTTCATTTTTTTCAGCTCGTAGTTTTCTATACGTAAAAATTACAAAACTCACATAAACTCAAAAAATATAGTAACCATTCGAAAGTAGAGATTTTAAGCTCTAAAATCCTTTTTTAAAATTTAAATATCGTTTATTTTTAACGAAATTGTAACTATTTGAACTTTGAATAATTAATTGAGTACAAATTTTTGCACTGATCCAATATATGGTTTGGGAACCAGGATTCTTTTGTTCGTTTAATTTCATAGAAGCTAAAAATGACACACACACACACACGCACGCACGCACGCACGCACGCACGCACGCATGCACGCACGCGCACACACACACACACACATACACACGTAACGAAATTAATGTTAATCTCTATCAAACGCTGTTTATTCCATGAAGAAGATTTGCGACATGTGAAATAGCTGAAGAGATTTCTAATGTATAAAATAAAGACATGCACAAGTGATAGATATAATTAATTAGTGTTGTTTTAGAATATTTATTGAAAGGACTATGTTAAGGATCGAAATGTCTGAATGTATTTTATAATTTGCAATTATGTCTTATAAATATATGATTTGGCACAATCAGCTGAGCTCTAATAACTCTTGATTTATACTTATTTGAATTAAATAAAGATGATTTGTGCACCAAGATTCTGGCAACTAATTCATTTATAAGAACGAAAGGGTTTACCTCGGGTGTGTTGATGTGGATTTTCCATAATCATTCTACGCATCAAAATATCATACAAAATTTAAAGAAAAATGAATAAGATATCAAAATTGTTATAAAAATATGTATTATTAATAAAACTTTTTTAATTTATTGATTATTTTAATTAATTAATTATTTTTTAATTTATCTTTTATTAAATGTAGAACATTTAATTTTTTTTTATTTTATACATTTTATTTTATACATTTTATTTTATACATTTACGTCAATTTGAAGGGATGTTTTATACTTTTAGGTTGTATTTTTTAATTAAATTATTTTGTATAAATGTATTGATGTATAAATGTAGAATAATATGTTGCTTGTTTGGATTTTCTTCCGTTAGCTCCATGCGAATGGTCTATGCACTCTGTTTATGTGCAAAATACAATCAACATAGAAATTCAGGTAAACAACACGTACATATATGTATTCATATGTACATACGTTGGATACATAAACTCACACGTTCCAATATTAAAGGCGCACCCTAACGCAATAATGTCTCGACAACTCTGATCCGAGATGGGAGCAGTTTTTCTTGGTTACGTCGACGCGAAGGTGTTCCATCTACCTCGCATACGAAGCTCCGCGCAAAGCTTTGTCCCCCGACAACGAATCATCTGGAGATAAACGACTCTACGCTGTCGATTTTGGCAGATCGTCTGGAAATTCATTTTCACCAAGAAATGTTAAACGATTTATCATAAAGTTACACACTCGCTGGCGCCATTCCTCGTGACAAGATTAACAATGTCAAAATGATAAATTTTTAGAGAAGATTGTTAGAGAAATACACGAATATCAGATAAAAACTTTTCTCGTTTAATTTTTTGTTAAATAGTAAAAATATAAGCTCGTGTTAAGATAAAAACAATCCAATAGTAATTGAGCCAAAAACGATTGATATAAATTTAAAATAATTATTTATAAAATAACATAAAAAAATAAATTAAAAATAAAAGGAATATAAGTGAAAGGAATATAAGGAATGTTTCGAGATTACTGATTCTTCTTCAGTCTAGAATTAAAAAATGGAAAACTAATTTGACATTAATCATCAATTAAAAGATGGAAAATTTGACATAATTTGTGAGACAATAACATACTTATGAGATGGATTATTCTATTGTATGCTTGGTCACAGTAATGAAGTGATCTTACATATCGATAAAATCGTTAGTGTGAAGTAAGTCATTTCAATGGAAGCATAGTTAAAAATTTCAAAGATTGAATAATGTCCGGCTTTATTCTATGTCAATGCAAAAAAATCATCATCCGTTCAGCGAGAATTAATAACTAAATTTAATTTTTGCGTGAGTGTTAATCTATTCGATCAAAGATATAAGTCTACTCTGTATAAATTCAGTAAATTAATTAAAAAATGTATATGAAGGCAGGAACATTAAATCCAATGTGTCAACGCAATCAATACTCAGATTCAAATGTAAGATCGCTCTACAGGACAGACAGTAAAAACTCTAACATGTATTTATTTGTTGTTATTATTACACAATAAACAATTTTAAGTGGCTAACATTCAAAAATAATCTTATATGTAAAGGGCATATATTATTACGCAAGATCTTGGGAGTGAAATAAGTTTATTCAAATCAAGAAAAAAAAAAATATATATATATATATATATATATAGATGTTTTGATCTTGATTAGACTATCTTCAATATAAATTCATAAACAAAACATAACATTAATTGAAGTACATTGAATGCATATTACATGAAAATTTGTCCAATTTACAGATTTGTTAATTATTACTACTTAAAACGCTCGTTTGGATTTTAATGAACACGTAATTTTCTTGTATGTTAATTGATGTGATGCTATGTGTCGTTTCTTGTTGAAATTAGTTTAACTTGGGGAACGATACTTCGTATTATTATACTTAATTTCCAGATTCTATTTCGCAAACAATTTCTCAATTAAAATTAATGATTACAAACAAAATAAAAAAGTGTTAGATTTTTACTGCTGCTTCCAAATCACAATTTAAGAAACTATTATTTATAACAATAGGATATAATTTTAATAATTCGTAAATTCACAAATTTCAATATCTGTGACACTCTCATGAGCTCCTTATTTTTATACTTAAACATCAAGAAAGAGGGTAATTATTGTGGAGAGCCGACGACGTGATATTGAGTGTAGGGAAATATACATCTGGAAGACGAGCTGTATCTTGTTTGTTTAAAAACATAGTTTGTTTCATTATGAAGATCATTTCGGAGATTAATCTTTTTTGAAAAGACAGTTCAGAATCTAATATTTGAATATTATCCCAATTTAAATTATGTTTATGATTTACTTGATGAAGAGATATTATCATACTGACAGTGATGATTCTAAGGGTTTTTTTATATTGAATTTATGTTCCTGTACTCTAGTTTTTAATTTCCGTTTTGTTTATCCTACATATGTAGAATTACAATCTAAACAACTGATTTTGTAAATAACATTACATTGCTCTGTTTTTTCAGTTTGTCTTTACCTAATTTTATGAATTTATTTAGTTTATTCATCGGTTTATATGCTATATTAAGATTGTTTTTTTCGCTATCGTTTTAAATTTTTTTGAGATTTCATTGACATATGGAATTGGAAAGAACTTTTTTATATTATCATCAATTGAATGAATCTTATTATAAAGCAAAGGTAGTATAAAAGAAGGGCAACGAGCCAATGACGCAAATAAAAAACTATAATTCAGCTAAGAAAACTTAATACAAAAACATTTAAAATACAATAAAATGAAACAAACGTTTCAACTCCAATTGAGTCATTTTCAATGCCATCATACAATAATATAAATGTCGTTCTAAATTGAAAATTAATACATAATCTTACAATATTCTTAAAATTAACAAATAATTCTTTCCTCTTTCGGTGTAATACGCTGTGAGTCATTTTTATCAAGAATTAACAAAGTCATAAGAAAGTTCTGGAAAAGTAACCGTATACAAAAATAATTAATATTAATCATATAAAAATTAAACATATGATGATATACCTTAGTAAATCTGTTAAAAGTCCCATAATACACAACAAGAAAAAAAAGTGAAATGTGGTCCATTTTGTGGTACAGTAAAATAGTCTTTTTAATATAATAGGTTATTAAAGCAAATTCGCAAAAGTAACGAGCATCTGACTTAAACGATGTCACACAACGAAATGTCAAACAGAAAAACATTATCAATAAACGGAAAAAGGAAAAACAGGAGGAAAAGGACAGAAGATGTTAGAAAGGAGAAAGTGAATGTATAATGTCAGAATACAATTCCGGCAAAGACTCCGTGTCATTTTGTCTATTAATCCCATGCTTTTGTTTTTTAATATGAACCATTTCTGATATCAACCTTTTGTTGTATGAAGGCTCTATATCCAATATTTCTACTTTATCCCATTTAAAGTTGTGATTCTCCACCATGCGATGGTTGGAAATCACTGATGGAGATTTTGAACTTATATTGATATCAGAAACATGTTCATGCAATCTGGTCTTTAATTGTCTTTTAGTTTGGCCAACATAACTGGCATCACAATCATCACAGGATATTCTATAAACCACATTTTGACTCTGAACGTGTTCCAAATCATCCTTTCCTCTCCTTATGAAACTTCTCAATGTGTTAGGAATAGTAAAAGCCAATTTACAATTAAGCATATTAACAACAGGTATAAATCTTTCGGATATCGTATTAACATATGGAATCGTAAAGAACCTTCCCCCACTGTCATCCTTATTCTTATTAAAATTGTTAAACTTGTTAATGTGATATTTTATTCTATTATGAATAGTCGAAAAAATAAAACTTAATGGATATCCATTCTGTAAAAAAATCTTAATAGCGTCAATCAAATTATTTTGTTGGAATTTCGGATGACACAAACAAAATATCTTATCCACGGCCCCATAAATCACACCTCTTTTATGACAGAGCGGGTGGTGTGAATGGAAATTAAGAAATCTGCCGGAAAAGGTTGCTCTACGGTAAATATCAAAAATGAGATTCCGTTCATCGATAATTATCATCGTATCTAAATAACTTATTCTTCCATCACCTATCTCCATGGTGAACTGTAATCTAGTATGTAATGAATTGAAAACATCCAAAATATCATAAATACTTTCAGAAGGAGCGGCTAAGATAATATCATCGACGTATCGGTAGTAAAACAACAAACGACAAGGCAGCATTCCAATCGCCATCTTCTCGAAATCCTGCATAACAATACTTGCAACAACCGGTGACAAAGGTGAACCCATTGGGGTCCCAAAAATCTGTTTATATATTTTTTTATTAAAAATGAAAAAAGTCGAATTCAGAACCATACGAAAGGCTATCAGAAACTCGTCCAAAGGAATCTTAGTTTTCTTAGATATAGCATCCCACCTCACAACCACACTATCAGATGCCAAATCTATAGGTATGTTAGTGAAAAGGGATACTACATCCAAGGAAACCAAAACGGAATCTGATTCCAGTTTAACATTTTTAAGTTTCTTGATCAGATCATAGCTGTTTTTTATGTGACTGGGCGTCTCCGGTAAAGAGTCCGCAATAATGCCATGCAAGAATGATGCCAAATTATAAAACGGGCTATTTACAGATGAGACAATGACTCTCAAGGGATGGTTTTGTTTATGTATCTTAGTAACACCATAAGCCCTAGGAATGACCCCATCAGTCGTCCGCAACCTCCGATACGTCAAATCATCTATTACTCCCTTACCTCTCCACCTACCAAGCAAATTACGTAACTCACCCGCAAGTTTCTTAGTAGGATCTTTCGTTATTAATTTATAAGTATTCTTATCCGAAAGCATCGATTCCATCTTGGATATGTACTCAAATTTATTCTGAGCAACGGTGACATTCCCCTTATCAGCTTTTGAAATTAAAATCTCGGGATGATCTTTTACAAATCGTTTAGTTGTTCTTACCCAATCACACAACAACTTGTCATTCAAGTCGTTCTTAGGAAAATCATTCCGAAATTTATCAATAATTAAAACACTATTATTCCTAACGAAGTTAATTAAATTCTTTTGACGGCCAACAATATTATTCTCAATATTTTTAATAAATTCTATCAATGTTCTATCTAAATTGTGTTTGTTAATAGGAAGACCAAAGCCTTCCCCCAACTGAAGCAAACATTGGACCTCTAAATGTAATCTTATTATAAAGGTCTGTTCGTTTTGACAGAGTTTTGATTCTGTTTTTATTTATGGTGGAAAATACTATATAAAGGATAATCATTTTTTAATAATTTTTTAATCATATTTGAAATGTTCTTATTGTGATATTCTGGATGCAAAAGAAATATGATCTTATCCAATTGCCTGATAATTTTTTATGGGAGATACGATGGTTGGATTTATAGCTTAAAAATTTGCCGGAATTCGTTGGTTTTTTGAATATATCGATTTTTATGTGGCCACTCTCCAACTTTATTGTCCAGAAAGTCAATAGCGTTGTTATCTCTATGTTTAACCGTAAAATTCAATCTCTCATAATAGAAATTAAACAGTTCGAGTATCGAGTACATTTGATTTTTTGGTAATGCTATTAATATGTCATCTACATAACGGTAATAGATCGGAATGTTAACATTAATGTTCAATAGAATACTCATCTCCAAATCTTGAATTGCTAGATTAGCTAAGATTGGAGATAATGAAGATCCCATGGGTAAGCCGAAAATCTATTTCAAGAATTGATTATTAAATTAAAAATAAGTTGAGTTAAGAATGAGAGAAATAGCATTCATAAATTCTTTTTTTGGAATTGTTGTATTTTTTAAGATAAAAACCCATCTTTTTTCAATGCTTTTTTAATTAATTCTGTTGAAATATTTGTGTACATAGATATAATGTCAAAAGATGCAAGTGTATAATTAGAGTCTAATGTCATTCCGTTTATTTTATTCACTATTTCAAAACTGTTTTTTAAATATCCTATTCCCTTTTTTAGACTATTATCAAAAATTTTTTTTAAATATAAATAGCTAAATGGTATTATGGGCTGTTAATAACTTACAATGATTCTTAAAAGATAATTTTCTTTATGAATTTTTGGCAAGCCATAGAACCTTAGAACATTACCGTCTGATACATGTAGTTTATTGTAGGTTGACTGATTTATATACTTCTTATTCTTCCACCTAGTTAATAATATACGTGTTTGGTTGGTCATTGTATTCGTCGGATCTTTACTAATATTAGAGTATGTTTTTTCGTCAGCTAAGATTTCATACATTTTATTATTATATTCAATTAATTGCGTTATTACTGTCGAGTTACCTTTGTTTGCACTAAAATCAGGGTGTTCAATAATAAATCGTTTTACATCTTTTATTCCCTTTTTTAATATATTATTGTCTACATTCGTACTTTGATTAAACTGTTTAATCTTGTTTAAAGTTTGTATGGCGTCATTTCTTATAGAATTACATGTATTGTTATCCAATTTATTAATAATATTTTCAATAGATTTAACAAATTCTATAACTATTCTATCATTGTCTGTTATTCGGTAAGTTAAAACCTTATCCCAGTTGTAAAATAGTAATATTTTACATTTTTTGGTATACCAATATTATTTAAATTAATGATCCATTCCTTGTTAATATTTTTTAATTTAAAATCATCTTCATATTCCATCGGATTGATGACAACATGAAATGAAGAGTCATTCTTTAAAAATTTCGTTTTGTATAATGAAATATCATTGATTTTTGAAGAAGTAAAACTTGAAGGAGTGTATTGTTATTATTATTTTTATTAATACTTATAAATTTACTATTATTCTCAATAATATCAAATTTTCTGTCATTATCATTCATCTTATTATAATCAGTATTATTATTATTTTTTGCTTTAGACCAAGATAGATTGAATCTGATAGGTTTTATAGTTTTCTTTTTTTGTAAAGATAAGGCAATTTGCAGATTATACAGTTTTTTATTAATTTTATTAAATTCTCTAAATCAAATTTGGTTAAAATTTATTTCTTGTTGATGGAGAAAAGAAAAAGACAGATCATCAGGTATCAATCAAGAAATTATGATGTTTAAATAATTCATTCTTTGTGTGAGCTAGTTGTTTGTACACATCTGCTAGTTCTAATTTTATAATTTTACTTATACAATTATATTTAATCCTATTGATTTTATTAAGTGACGAGCGATAATATAAATTAAAGTTATGATGTCGTAACATTCCATATAGATGTTTTGGAATTAAATTTTCTGTTAAGCATGTTTTTAAAAAAATAGATTCGTAATCTTAAATTGATATTCTGATGCATTAATTTCATAAATTCTTTTAATAAAAAGCATTTTTCAATGCCAAAAAATGTTCTGATAAATATGAAGAAAGATAACGTACAACGCATGTTAATGCCCGCGTATATTTAACAATAAACAATTTTAAGTGGCTAACATTCAAAAATAATCCTATATGTAAAGGATACCACCATACACCACTACACAAGATCTTGGAAGCGAAATAACAGTTTATTCAAATCAAGAAAAAAAAATGTATATACATACATATATATAGACGTTTTGGTCTTGATTAGACCATCTTCAGTATAAATTCATAAACAAAACATGACATTAATTACAGTACATTGAATGCATATTACATGAAAATTTGTCCAATTTACAGATTTGTTAATTATTACTACTTAAAACGCTCATTTAGAAAGAAACAAACTTTTGTCTTTAAACAAACAAATTGATCGTCTTCCAGATATACATATAATTCCCTACATTCAATATCACATCGTTGGCTTTCTATAATAATTACTCTCTTTCTATTGATGTATAAAAGCAAGGAGCTCATGATAGGTGTCACAAAATCAGGTAATCAAAATTTGTGAATTTACGAGTATCTTATTATTATAAATAAGTTTCTTAAATTGTGGTTTGGAAGCAGGTATAGAAATCTAATACTTTTTCATTTTGTTTGTAATCGTTAATTTTAATTGAGAAATTGTTTGCGAAATAGAATCTAGGAAATTATGCTACGTTTCACAAGTTAAATTAATTTCAACAAGAAACGACACATAGCACCACATCGATTAATGTACAACAAAATTACGTATTCATCAAAATTTAAACGAGCGTTTTAAGTAGTAATAACAAATCTGTAAATTGGACAAATTTTCATGTATAATATGCATCCAATGTATTATAATTAATGTCATGTTTTGTTTATGAATTTATACTGAAGATCTAATCAAGACCGAAACGTCTATATATATATATATATATATATATATATATATATATATGTATATATATATATATATATATATTTTCTTGATTTGAATAAAACTATTATTTCGCTTCCAAGATCTTGCGTAGTGGTGTATGTCCTTGACATATTTATTTTTGTTATCGTTATTTCGAATGGACACAAATAAATCGTAATAAATCATAAATAAAATATGATTCGTCAAGATTTTTAGTGTCTTTTATGTAAATTAATTCTCTCCTTTATTCTTTAATATATATAATAGCATTTCTGAAATTCTTCTTTTATTGTAATTATTTTTCAAATTTAAGATTTTAGTGCCTTTCCAATCAAAAGAATGGTTATGATGCAATATATGTCTATATAGCACCGATTATTACAGAAAATTTTCAGAAATGTTTCAACCTTTCACCTTTCTTATAATAGTTCTGAAAGGATTCTGTAATATATCATATGAAATGTTTTAACAGAAGTTTTTTTAAAATCTATTATATGCAATAAATTGAAAAACACATTTAAACAGAACAAAAAATTATCATGATGTAAAATCCAAAATGTTTACTAAAAGTCAATTTTTAATTAATCACGATTCAATTTAACGTCATTTTGATGACTGGTGCACACTAGTAGAGCCCATTAATAGTACGTTCCACCATTCCGACCGCCATTTCTGCAATACTGCACCTGACTGTAGCACGTGGATTTGCACGAATTGTCCCTGATATCTCAAACACAACATGAAATAAATTATTATTTGAACATAGTTATAAGTTTGAAGTTATAAGTTTGCAAAACTTATATCATGCTACCCAGTAATAATAATAAGGCAAATTATAGTATTTATACTTTGTCCGAATATATATGTTAGGTTAGATTAGATTATCAATTTAATCATTTTTCGTTCTGAAAGTCTCGTATTATAAATAATGTTTTTTTAAACTAATTTGTAAATGTTTAGATATTGTATAAAGATTAATAATTAGGTACAATTGAATTAAACAATAATAAGAGATAAAAAGAGCTAAGAGTCTATTCTATTTTTTTCGAAAGAGCAAAGAGCTATTCGCGAGTTCTAGGCCATCTATTAGAGAAACTTTTTTGAATTTGGTTATGTCTGATTTTTTACTACCCGTGGGTATATCCGATAGATATTCGGAGAGTGGAGGTGACCCACTCACAATGAATTTAATTCGGAGATTAATGGTTTGACTGATTCTACAATGATAGGAAATAAAATAGAACTTCCTTCGGAAACAAACACTAACAACAAACAAACACTTATTAATTTAGAGAATTCTTTCAATTTACATGTAAGGCTTCTACAATTCCATTGAAGTCATACAATTTGAGTTTGAGTGTCTAGAGTTATTTAACGTTATTTACGAAAACAATCTGACATTCTATCTATTTTATACATTTTAACATCCCTGGATAATTTATCGTCTAGTAAAGTACAATAAATCAACGTAAGAATCGGCTCTTGATTCATACAAAGAATTAGCTAAAAAAATGAAATCTTTGATACTCATCTGTACTAACATTTCATTGTACGAGGTTTAGTATGAATAAGTTATGAAGACCTCTTTTTAGTCTGATGGCGCCTGTCTAGATAATGTTGATAACCTAATTAGTTTCGATTTGGATTTAGGACATAATACAATTAAAAGATATAGAACTCCAGTCAAAAATAAGATAGTGCCATGGTGAATTGAACTTTGTTCGGAAACTGTCATAATAGAAGAAAAGCTTTTATTAAACTTAAAAATTCTCCATCAAGAGAATCATTGGCTGCTTATCGAAAAGCATCGCATGAAAGGACTAGGAGCATTATTGTTAAAAGGAAAAGGAAAAAATTTAAAGAATTTGTTAATAAAGTAGATCGTAACTCTCAAATTAAATTTTTTTGGGATATGATTAATATTTTTAAGAGTTGTGCTTATAATAATCTCATTAATCTATCTAGAATATCATCCGAGGAATTGGCGGAAAAATCAATTCAAAATTTAGCATCTCGCTGGTTTTCTGTTGGTCTGGAGATTCCAAATGATATGGAATCGAATCGGAGGCTATTTTTGGAATTTGAAATTGATGAGTTCGTTGAAATTATCGGCTCTGTCAGAATTAAGTATGCTCCAGGACCGGATTTGATTAACAATGCACTTATCACCTCGTTACCCCGAGAGGCTTTAGAAATATTAACTGTTTCTTTCAATCAAATGATAGAACAAAATAGATTCCCGAATCCCTTGGAATAAAGCGAACACAATTCTTATTCCGAAACCAAATGATAAAGGTCTTAGATCAATATTCCTTACCTCAAGAAAAATGTTTGAGAAGTTACCAAAAGATTTGAACGTTTAATAGAATTGGAAAATATAATCCCTATTTCTCAATCTGTATTCCGTAGGGGGAGATCATATGATCATTGCTTAGTGCATGCTAAATGTGGTGGATTAACTTTTATAAAAAGGAGATCGTTGAGTGCTCCTTTCCTGGACATCAAAGGAGCGATAGTATAGACTTATCGATTCTCTTTGGATTTATTAATAAACTGCCAATACCATTAAACTATAAATGATTTTCCATTATTTTGTGTTTCCTAGAATCGTAAATTTTTATAATTCGGGAACCTTCTATGGAGAACAATTAGTATAAAAAGGCCTGCCTTAAGGATCTGTATTAAGCCCTATTTTCAATATTTATGTTAATCGGATTCTATTCTCGGTTCTTCATAATTGTTCATCTATTCAGTTTACGATTTTGTAATTTTGTGTAACAATAATAATCTGGAATCGATTGTTAACCATTTGAAATTGGCCTTTAACAGTGTTAATTCCCGGCTTAATTCGATTAATTTATTTTTGCGGAAATAAACAAAACGCAATTTACAATTTTTCATGGAATCAGGAAATTTTTAATACCAATAGATATTCTACTAAATGACAGGATTATTCCGTTTTTTTTTCTAACTCAATCAAATATTTGGAATTTATCATGGATTCAGGTTTAAGATGAAGAGATCACTTGATTAACTTCAAGCGTAAGAGAACAAAGTCTTTGAATATTCTTAACTGGATTTCTGGCTCTTCGTGGAGCCATTGACCCAATAACTGCTATTATGTTTATTAATGCAACTATTTTGGCTCAGTGTGAATAAGGTTCTTTCTGATTTATTAGTATGCCTAAAACATATATTAAACAAATAAACATGCTTTGCAAAGCTTATAAATTAGCTTTGGACCTTCCTAGATCTTCGGGAAATGCTGGAAATTCTCTGGTCAGAATCCTTTTGAAACTAGGGTTACAAAACTAACTGATAGCTATCTTTTAAAATTTATTCAATTCAAACATACTCTTATTATTAATAGGATTAGCCATTTAGCACATCTTGCTGTTCATGGAAAGATTGCTAAAAGAAACATTCCATATTGTTTATAGATGGAATGAAAGTAATATTTTTAAGGATTCAATTTATATATGGGAAATCCACCCATCGTTTGCCTATCTTTTAGACTTTTTATCTGTTAGATGTGAAGTGGATTTAAACTCAGGGAATTTGGCTAAAGGTTGTGGTCCAGATAGAGTTTTTATAAATTTAATTGCATTTAGAGCTGCCTCACCTAATGAGGTTAGAATTTAGTTGGTTCTAGATATATATATATATTGGATGGTGTTACATATGTTGGATGCACCTTTTGGATTTCATCAAGGGATTTTGGCCAGGGGTATTCTCTAAACCCGATTTATAGTTCTTTTGCTGCGGAAGGTTGGGCCATCTTAGGCTGTGTTCAGATTCCTCATCGGGTGGGTAATCGCTGGGTGAGAGATGACTGGATGAGTGGGCGGAGCCTAGCAAAAAGTATCGGAATGGTTTGGAAATCTGAACGCACTCTAAGACAAGAGTGTCCTATCAGACATCGATTACAGCATATAATGTAAATGTATCAGATTTATGAATTATACATAATATCATACTAAATACATAATATCATACATAATCATATATACTAAAATATACGTATATAATAATGATAAAAGATATAAAATAAATATCTTACTAATATATAAGTCCCGACCTGTAAAACTTAATAGATTAAATACTTGGCCTCTTTTGAGTTATGGTTTATAACAGACATAACCTGAAATTTAAATTTTCTTATAGATGCACGTCAAACGTTCTGGGATAACACAGGAAGTCTTTAATGCGTCACTACCACCCATTCCACTCGGCTCAAGAAATCGTCATCTCTAATTTTTCCATCTTCCCGGATGAATAGAGTAGCAATCTGAACGTTCCACCTAAGCGCCTAATAAAGGCACTCAAAAGAAATCTGAACACTTTTTGGGTGTCTGGGTGCACCCGGATGGGGAATCTGAACGCAGCCTTAGAGATAATTAATTATATATTGAAAAATAACATTTCATTTCGCTAATATGTGTATAGATTCAAAAAGCTGTCTAACTGCACTTTTGTTGGGCAAAAATAACAAATCTAAGCTTTGCTCCTAATTCGAGATATCCAAAATAAATTATTTTCAATCAGGAAAAATTTTCCTGATATCCATATTAGGTTTACTTGATATCCTGTACATATAGGTATAAAAAAATAACAAAACTGTAGATTTCATAGCTAAGAAGGCTGCAAGATCCGGTATTCCACTTAATAATAAAATAGATTATAAACAACACATTCGTCGATTTTACGACCTTATATTTATAAATAAATAAAATATTAATGACAAATTTTTATGAATCATTCGATATGAGAGCTGATAAATATTATATGGAAATAGCGGAATACATCGATTTGAAATTATGCAAAAAAGTCAAGATTAATAGAAGAGATTTTAGCAGAATTATAAGAGTTATTTGGTTATTGTTTCACTAATTTCTTTCTATATAAAATTAAAGTTAAGAATGATCTGAAGTACGATTGTGGATTTGAGTTTCAAGATCTCAATCATGTAATATAGGCATGTTCTAAATATGAAAATGAAAGCAGGGAGATAATGATAAAATCTTTTTTAGATCTACAGTTATATCCTTCTTTCTCTGTGGCTTATGTTTTAACTGAGGCAAATATTAAGGCAGTTAAATATATAATTAATTTTTTAAATTACAATAACATAAAAATATTTAAGATTTAGATATTGAAATGTTGTAACGGTCTTTTACCCAAGATGTGCTTCATCCCTCATGTCATCTGGTGGCGCCAACTGTTGAACCTCTGTGGCTATTGGAGCGAGTGTTGTGCAATATGGCGTGGTTACCAATCAAAGGCGAAGGACAATTGGCGGGAAATCGTTAGGTTGAGAATGAGTGCTACTCACTGCTTCTGATTTTTATGCCATAAGGCGATTTAATATAAACTTAATATTAAACTAACTAAATACTAAATACAAATATGGATTAGAAAATAGAGACGTGATTGCGCGTGTAAGATGGCTCGGATACCGGCATTGTGTCACGTTACAATACAAGAACTATGAAAATACACTCTAAGAAATTATCTGACGACGCTAACAATTATCACAGACATGAGCAGTGATCGCTATCGGTCTCGCGGAATACACAAAGTAATTCGGAACCTCAACTTCCGAGTTCTAACTTACTGACTATCGCAGAGACTTACACGAGGTCTGCACGCGGCACGCCATGACACCAGAGAGAGCGAACGGAAGAAGAAACGGATAGAACGACCGCATCAGCGCCGCGACGGACGCATGCAGCGCCGCTACTGGCGCTCGCAGCGCCGCAGCTAACGTTCGCAGCGCTGCAACCAACGCTCGCAGCGCCGCGACTAACGCTCGCAACGCCACACCTCGGAGCTCCATCTTTTGTGCGAAGGAATAGCGTTGGCTCTGGGCATGGAGTATAAAGAATAGGAAGCCAAACCAGGCTTTGAAAAGTATGGTCAAAATCGAGTTTCTGAATTGGTATTGGTGGTGCTCGGTAGGCGGCGTTTGATCGCAAAACTCCTCTCATATACGTTTATGCACACACAACCGAACACACATAACCTTAGAATAGAGACATTGATCCTTTGATATCATGCTCTGATAGTAACAAAAAGACGTATAGGGGAGCTAATAGACTCATTTTTCAGTTTCGAATTTTTACAGACAAAATTAAGAAATTTATCGAAAAAATGAATTCTACACCAGTATTACATACATTTGACTAATAATATTTTAATAATAAGGGGAAATTGATAACTAATATGAAAAAAAATACATTTTTCTAATGCATTCCATCTGATTCAACTAGCCCCGGGACCGGGATAACTCGACTAAGATTATTAAAACAAAGATTAATGTTAAGATAGGAAACAAGACCGTTTATATTAAATAACATTACAATCCGAAGCGCCACTACGATCTAAGTATTAAGAACTAATATAGGTGCGCAACTAAGTTCCCGCTGTTTGTCAACAGATGGCTCCAGCAGTAAGTGCTGGTCGATTCTGACATAACCTAAACGTCATGAACCAAGCTTAGACATATGGTAAACAAACCGCTTTGAAACATTAGTGATTTTGTTTTTACGTCATATTCTTTTGGTTGTGTGAAAATGTCTGATTTTGTGCCAAATAATCGTCATATGCGGGAAGTATTGATTTTCTTCTTTCATTCGAAGAAAACGGCGGCTGAAGCGCATAGAGAGCTCCAAAAAGTTTACGAAGATGCTGCTCTAAGTGAAACAACGTGCCGAGATTGGTTCCGTCGCTTCAAAGACGGTGATTTCGATGTTGACGACCGTCCGCGTGAAGGAAGGCCAAAAACCTTCGAAGACGTTGAATTGGAGGCATTGCTCGATGAGGATCCGTGCCAAACGCAAGAAGAGCTTGCTTCAGTATTAGGAGTTACCCGCCAAGCCATTTCCAAGCGATTGCATGCGTTGGGAATGATTCAGAAGCAAGGAACTTGGGTTCTTTATGAGTTGAAGCCAAGGGACGTTGAGCGTCGTTTTTTCGTCTGTGAACAACTGCTCCAGCGACAAAAAAGGAAGGGTTTTCTTCATTGCATCGTGACGGGTGATGAAAAATGGATTCATTACAGCAACCCAAAGAGAAGAAAGTCATGGGGGCTGCCCGGTCATGCTTCTACGTCGACGCCTCGGCCGAATATTCACGCTGCGAAGGTTATGCTGTGTATTTGGTGGGACCAGGTCGGTGTTATTTATTATGAGCTGTTGAAACCGAACGAAACCATCACTGGGGAACAGTATCGACTTCAATTGATTCGATTGAGTCGAGCACTGCGCGAAAAACGGCCACAATACGCGGAGAGGCACAAAAAAGTGATTCTACAGCATGACAACGCTCGGCCTCACGTTGCCAAACCCGTTAAAACCTACCTGCAAACGCTGAAATGGAAAGTCCTATCCCACCCGCCATATTCTCCAGATATTGCACCGATATTGTCCGATTATCATTTGTTCCGTTCGATGGCACATGGTCTGGCTGACCAGCAGTTCGACTCATATGAAGACATCCAAAAATGGCTTGATTCGTGGATAGCCTCAAAAGATGAACAGTTTTATCGTGATGGTATACGAGCTCTGCCAGAAAGATGGGAAAAAGTAATAGCTAGCGATGGGCAATACTTTCAATGATTCATTTGTAACCATTTTTTCATAATTAAGTTGCATTTTCATCAAAATAACAGCGAGAACTTAATTGCGCACCTAATATATTATTCAAACGAATGAATTAATTTCAGAAATAATAATTACGTGTCGATATGGTTGTCGACATTAACGCAATTAATCTGAAATGTAATAATCCCCCCAAAATTCCCCAAATTAATCTTAAAAAACTGTAATACACTTATTTTTTCGCAATAAGTTTCGTTAAAATCCTCGATTTGGCATTCTTTGTTCTTTTTAAAACAATTCAACACGCAAACAAGCTCCGGCAACGGACAATCGAAAGTTCTAGAACAATTCAATTGTCGCATGCGAGCGCCGCGCTTCGACGAATACGTCACGCGCTGTCACCAATCCCACGTACGGATTTTGTCGCGCATGACTGTTACGTTGAACGTCGTTAGAAAGGAATCCAAAGCGCCAATCAATTTGTACAACTAATGCCACGTAATAATTACGATTGTGGCAAAATTTTATTGAATTTTTCCCAAGAAGAAAGCCCAGGCCGAAAGCAATAAATGCTTCGATCTCGCCGTCCTCTGCTTAGAGTCCTTACTTCCTAAAGTTCTTAGACTTCTTAGAGTCATAATCTCGCTACTATATCGCTTCGTAAAACCGCCGTGCTAACCGCTTAGTGAAAACCGCTATACAACGAATCTTTTCGAGAAGAGCCGAGAAATCGCCGAGATATTCCATCACCGCGATTCCAAATTATTTGGAAAAGGTGACCGCATTTAATATTCTGTTAATCTAATATTTAATTAATTATATTTTCTGAATTTGTAACTGTGCATATTAAAGAAAATTCTTTTGTTAAATTACAAAGAAACTGAGTTCTCTTTACTGTCGTGTATCATATCAACCGTGTGCCGTTCTCTCATTCGAATCTTTCCGCGCGGTGCATTCCCGCACAATATTAATAAAACTTTTATAAAAATATATTTTAAACACAAACATTCGCTTCGCAGGGCAAAATAATGTTTCCTTTTGTAAAATTTGTTTATTTCGTGCAAAAATAATGAGTCGAATGAGTCTAATTTTTTGAGATTGGAGGAAACTAAACTTATAACATTTATCACTGAGGAAAATCTCTTTAAAGAAATAAAATTTTGAGTAAGTACTATAAGAGTTGTCATTAAATGAGTCATATAGTTCCATGCTGTGGTTAGTCTATTATCCCCATCCATTTATTTTTTAAAAATGTTAACAATATACAATAATAAAGATACATAAACAAAAAAAATTTGTTGAACTTTATTAAGTAAGAACTACACTTATTATCTAAGTAGAAATCAAATATCTCAGACAATCATATACGATAGTAAAACAAAAACTTTAAGAATAAAAATATTTACTTAGGTGTACAATTGTTCAAAATTATTGCATAACTTCTATCATAGATGTATTCGCAACAAGATGTTACAGCAGACTTAGCGGCAGTCGCTGCTGCATCAGACACGTTTACGCATGTCTCGTGTTTTGTTTTTAATGTAGCCTCAATTATTCTACTTATCCGTATATTCAACTGACCCCAATCTCCCCTAAATTGTCATTAAAACTGCAGAATGGAGCATACTTCATGTAAAATTGATATGACCTACTATGCAAACTGCGAGAACGATATGGTGGAACGAAAGCGACATCTCGATCGAACTAATTCAGACCATTTTTGATCAAGGTTTTTTATGGCCTCCATGTAAGTTCGGCCTCCTATTCTCTATACTCCATCTAGCTCTAGGAATTAAAGTGACGAGTTGAATTTCTGAGCATAATTGGTGCGAGAGGTCTCGATTTCGTGGCTGAGAGAAAAAGTGACTTTGGGGACATCAATCTTATTGATTGCAATAAAGTAAAGGTGAGACCTCGTGGAAGTTATCAGAGGTTTATATTCCCAAAATCAACGCATGATACTATGACCCTTTCCTTGGATCGGAAAATTAAGCAGAGACATAAGAAGAAGAAGAAGAAGCAGCTATTTATGCAGAGGTCCGTTCGATAAATTTAGATCATGTGACTAGATGAGAAAGCAATGGATGCGCTAGCCATTACGTAAACAAATGCACCCATATGTTTCTTTTCTACAGCTGTCTACAGCTGAACTAGTACATATACATACCTAAAATAGATACACATATGTAATCTTTTTATATGACATTTGTAATTGCATTACTTAACCGCTACATTATTCAACAAGAAAATACAAAAACATTAATACTTGTTTAACTCCTCATCCTGACGGAGTTCATGATTCTTATGGAAGTAAATGGTAAATTCTTGGAATGGAGTAAATGGAGTATGATGGAACTGGTCAACTGGAGCGAAACATGGCGGTACTGACACATATGCTGAAGGTAGTGAGGATGAATGTCGCTTCTCTCATATATAGGATTCTAGTTGCGAGGTTAAAATCGTTGCTATGGCATATAACATATACTCGATATGTGAAGCCGAAATCGCGGTATCATCACATGATTACGAAATACTACTGACGCAGTGCACGAATTAACGATTTAATTAAGACAAAAAAAACTTCTGGATTAATTAGAATAAATCTAGGTAGAAAAATATTAATAGTAGTGAGTCTGGTGATATGTAAATGCATATAACAGAACATATACACCAAGCGTTTCTGACACTACCTTATAAAATTCCAACAATTTAAAAACTATGATTAATTTGCTAGTAGTTGTCATGCTATCAAGCAATATAATTATAAAAAGATGTTGATAAAAATCCGACTTGAACAGTGCCAGGGGATGCTTGTGCAAATAGAATGAAACCTATGCGCTACTTTATCTTGAGAGCCAGAATATAGAAAGCTCCAAATTAAAATACTGCTAATATAAAAATACTGCTTGGAAGGGCTACATGAGCAAACATAATTGCGAGGGTCATTATTGGAACTTTCTTATATTTGTTACATAAGAGGGTTCTAATAGTGAATAAGATCATTGCTTTAAATTCTACGTTAAGTTAAATCATTCAGAATAAGATCATTGCTTTAAATTTTATGTTAAGTTAAATTATAATAATCAGTACCTGACTTTGCATAGAAATTTCCAGAATAATGTTAATTTATAATACGGCTTATGATTGGTTCACCTCTTATCGCGAAAAGTCATCCTGTAAAGATATACAAACAGGAGTCTTTCGCGAACACAGTCGTACTTTGTGATTTTTGTTTGTAGAGTACTTTGTGATTTTTCATTGGTACAGCAATTCATGAGCATACTTAGTAGTCTTCGCAATTGTCGAATTTTGAGCAGATATCAAACCCGCGAGGACTTAAAACAGCGTGCAAATTTTTCGCGTAGCAAATTTTCAAGTGATTTCGAGTAGCTGAGTGCTTCTCAGTGTAAAATCTCCTTAAACTACGTTTGAAGAATCTTAATCATATTCAAGTGTAAGGTTTATTTTTCTTGTTTTTCTCTTCATTTCGTGCGAAGATTGTTCTTAGCAATAACGCTCTCTCGTATTCTTGTAAAACAATTCGCGAGTGTATAAAGTTTTGCTGATCATGAGAATTGTGCATTGTTTGTGTTAAAATCAGAGCCAATTAAAGGTTCACAGTGATTGATAAGTATAATTTCAAAATTTTGTTTTTTTATTTTTTTTATTGTTTCTTATTGCGAAATGCGTTTATGTGCAGTGTGTCGTCTGTGCCGTCCAATAAGTATTCAGTGCGTGAGAGTACATCGCGCTAGACTCAAAAGTGTCTTAGGAGTGACTACGACATTAATTACGATACTCCATAAAATTCTTCTATCATTGCACGCCTCGAGCGACGTCCCTCTGTCATCCGCACCTCAGCGGGTACTCTCTCTCTCTACATCTATCCCGCTATTCTATATCGGTTCATGAGTGCCCAGTGCCTCCTGCCCTCGGTTGCCGCGGGCTCGAGCACACAGCAACCAGGGTGTTCCAATTTTTTTCTTTCTCACTTCTTCCTAAAACAGCACTATACCGCAGTTAGCGAAGGATACCGCGATCCCCACGTCAAGTTCAAGTATCATCGTTTATGTACTTCCACTTACAATTAATGAAGTAGTATTATAACGTTGAGAATATGTTCGCAGGAATGGATGATGGGCCGCGTTCGGCAGATCGATCATGAATAGGACCTGCGCGTGCTAGTGCGCGAGTATCATAAGACGAATGAGTTTGACCCGCGGGTGTTTCAGGATTCAGGACTGTCCTGAGTACCATCCTGTGCCGACTAACTACCAGGATCTTCCACCATCGCACCTAATTTGCCGTACTCTTCTGCGAGTCACTAGGCTCGAGGCGGCGATTTGCATCATTAGGATGGTGTCGCCTCCGCAGCAGCACATCTCACTCGCTTCATATTTTCTTTATTTTATTTGTTTTTTTTTATAATAAAAGCGCGCTGATCGCATCGGTTAATATCTTTTCTTAGTTGTTTTTCTTATTATTGTATAATAAAAAAAATAATCCTGTCGCACAGAACGACTCGCGAATTAAGAAATCTCGGTTACTGTTCGGCCCAGATTTCCTTATCCCCTCTCTCACTGTCAAATAATAAGACTAAAGGAATCCGATGCCCTAGGTCCCCCGTCCTTGCGACGTTCTCTAAAAAATTCATGACGTAACAGTGCTCAATGACTTTTTTACGATTCTGAAGCATTCAATTTAATTTTTTGTCTAATTCATCAAATTCTTGTTTAACTTCAAAAGAAAGTTTCTGTTTTTTAAAAAACGAAAAACATATATAATAAGAAATATGGCGTGTGATTTGTCTTCTGAGTTGGAATAATTGTTTCAGAATTACACTTTACAGATTTGAACACATTGTTTATTTCAATTTTTATTACTCTAGTTACAAAGAATATAAATGATTAGAATTCTCTGTATTTAAAATAATAATAATAAGGAAATTTTAAGACTATTAAGATTCAGCGCGGAAGGAGTTGCGCTCAGTTATTGATTAGTAAAATTATAATAATTCGTAAAACTGTCTTCTTTATTTCGTTATCTTGAATGTTTCAACTCACTTTAGAGTCATCTTCAACAATATTATAATTAAAATTAATCAAAAACATTAAGCGATCTCCAGAATGGGTCATTCTCTGATATCCAGCAATGTAGTTACAAACTGTTTTATATATACAGAGTTCGGTCGAATAATATGTAAAAGCGGACACGACATAATTCCTTTATTTTTTATATTTTATAAAGAATTACGTCGTACCCGTTTTTACATATTATTTCGCCGGACCCTGTACATATAACATCATTATATTAGAAAGTAATACAAACATGTAAAAAAATAATGATTTGGAAACAATTGTGGCAGTATATTTATTCAGTAAAATTAACTTTTATGATATTAAATAATACTTTTTCTACAATATTTATCTTACAATTAACGTTTTTAATAAATAAATGTATTGATTAAACAACGCGAAGCACAATGATGTTATGTTTTTACAAGAAAAAAAATACTATCCTATTATACATTAATATCGAGATTCTTCATTTTCGTTCACGTATACAGAAATTTTAATTTTAAGATAACATACTTTGCAAAAACAAAAAACAAATGAATGACAAATTAATCTGTCTGCGAACACGCAGAGCGGATGAAAGAACTCCGGTATTGATAAATTGAAACGTTCTCGCCGGGATCGTGCGGAATCCTCGACATTTACATTTTATGATATTTGTCGAGTCCTTCGACCCTACTTTGGCCTCTCGCGTGGAGAGCTTGGGGGAAGATAAGAAGCAGGTGGAGAAGAGTATGAAAGGAGCCTTAAGCCAAGCCATGCCTTCGTTCCCACACAAATATTCTTACCGGGACGTTTCCTCCCTCTCCATCTCTCTGACATACCGCTGTATATCTATGTGATATATGTGCCGCGAAAAAAGTTACGAGATGCTCATTACCGAGATAAAAACTCGGCGATGCGCATTCTCAAAATCCACCTGCGTTTATTTTATTCTTACAAACTGCGATGTACACGGAAATGTCGGCGGGAAACATTTCACTTTTCCGTCTTAGCATTTACTCAGAATCGCAAACTACTATAGCGAATATATTCACTTGGAAAATGTAAGGAATTTACGTTTCCTGTTTCTCGCAAAATAACTTATTAAATATTTAAGACACTCTAACATTGGTTAAGACAATTGCGCGAGAAATTACCACCAGTTTCGACATGGATTAGTAAGGAATCTCTTTATCTCTCTTTTAT
Source organism: Acromyrmex echinatior (assembly GCF_024713525.1). NCBI lineage: Eukaryota > Metazoa > Arthropoda > Insecta > Hymenoptera > Formicidae > Acromyrmex > Acromyrmex echinatior. The sequence goes on from NC_141856.1 coordinate 96,632, forward strand.
TTGTAAGGAGTCCTTTATCTTATTCGTAAAATATAAAATTGTTTTAATGAATGTCTTTTCATAAAAGTGTTGCTCATAGCATTATTAATTTTGCTAGTCATACATACATTATATAATCGATTCTTATATTTAAACAAAAATTTAATTTTTCTTTGTACAGAATCTTCTACAAACAAAACGTCTAAAACGTATTATAGAGTTTATTCTAAGCAAAAAGTTCATTTATTATCAAGATGTACAGAATTTTATTGTATTAGGTGTTGGAATTAATTCGTAGCGTTTTTAATGAAAGAATGTTATTTATTTCACATGAGCATTAAAAAATACATTAATGAAAGTACTTCCCATCACTTGTAAAACGCTACGAATTAATTCCAACACCTAATATTAATTTGTAACATATTATAAAAATATTTGATATATACATATATCAATTATTATATAAATATTCTTGTAATCATATCAATTGTTCAATATAGTTACCTACTATTTGTAAACATATCATTCAAATCAAGAAATCGAGCAGGCCGTGGTATAGACCTAGATCTTCCTCTTCATTTATTTAGATAAACATTATTAAGGAAATCCTAAGTCGTCTGTATTATCGACTAACCATATAATTTTTATATAATATAATTATTTTCTTCCTCTTTTACAGATTCGAAATTCCTTTTCCAGAAATAAAGTATTATACGCATTAATACGTATCTATGAGATCGAGTTTATATCAAGAACGATAAAAAATTTCGAAATTGATCTTCTTTATCATTTCTTACAATTAGTTCAATATGTCACACTAGAGCTGTCGTAACGATATTTACTTATACATATAAATATCTTTGACTATAGAAATTTGGACTGCTAGCAGCAAAATTTATGTGTAATGAACATAGAAACAGTCAGGGTTGGATTAAGAGGGAAAATTCATTTAGACGAGTAAAAACGAGGCAATCTTCGTGAATTTTTTTTAAAGAAAGAATCATCCGATTATTTTGAAACTTAAGATATAGTTTATTGTTACTTTCTACATTAACAACGTTTTTTTTAGAAAAAATTAAAAAATGGCGGAGTTACAGTACAGTTTGTGCCGAAGATCGCGAAGCGAATTGTCAAATAGCGGGATTTCTCCAATTTTTTGTGGTGGTCTGAAAAAAAACATAAAAGAAGTATTGTTATTAACATTCATAATTTCTCGTTAAACCTAAAAAAAGTGAAAAAATTTGAAAATTGAAGAAATTACACGCTTGTGAAAAAAAAATTTTTGCTCAATTTTGCTCTGAAAAAGTACTTTAAAACAATTATTTTGTGATATTTTTAGGTTTAACTAGGAATTATACAATAAGTATTATTAAAATGTGCCAAATTTTAAAGTGATTAGTGCAATAGTTTTTGAGTGAGATTTTCCGCTAATTTTGAAAAAAGAGTTTTGAGAAAAATGAGTTTAAAATTTCGAGTAGTAGAAAGATAATGTTTTCATCAACTTACCGGCCAGCAATTCCAGGACCATACAATAGTCCTTCTGCTTCTTCATAAAACTCATTTTACTGCAAAAGTTGTTCCTTTCGAACTATATGAGCCTCTTTAGTACTATCCAAGCTGTGCCGCTCTTGCCTGTTTTTGTAGCAGTGTACATAATGTTCTATAATGTTGTTGTACGAACTTTCAGATAATTCGTCGCAAATATCCATGAGATTACAGAATAAATTAATCCCTTTCCTGCCAACACCTAAGAGATAACAAATACGATTCTACGATTCAATTCATATCCAATATTGATCAATGATTCGGAATTTATATCTATAATTTATATCTATAGGTTCGGAATTTATATCTATAGGCGACCACAACAGCACATTACAAGCTTGAATCCGAGGCCTCGATTCTTTCTTTCCAGCTTCCTCAAACTCCAATTTTTTTTTACACTCAGAACAAATTATGAGATCTGAGAGAGTCGTGAATGCAGTAAAAAATTCAATCAATTTGTAAGCGTGCAAAGGATTCCAAACGATCACTGCTGGTGTTACTGAGTTTTTTTGCACTTGAACTTGCTTCAACTGTTTCGTCTTGCTTATTCGTGTATTGATTACTGTGGAAATGTCTTTTATGTGGTTTCAATGTTCGGGAAGATACGAGGGCAAGTCAATAAGTTTTTAGAAAAACATAGTAAAATACATTTTTTTTGATCGATTCATTTTTATTTCTCAACAACTTAATCTCCTTTTAGCTCGATACACTTGATCCAACGATTCTCCTTTTCAACTTTTTCAAGCTGTCCGAATAATATGATTTGTCCAACTTTCAAAATAAGCCTCTGTTTCGGCGATGGTTGCTCTCTGGTGATGAATCTCTTTCCTCCAAATCATTTCTTCAGGTTTGGAAACAGGAAAATCGCAGAGGGCTAAATCTGGCGAATATGCTAAATGGGGAAGCAATTCGTAGCGGAATTTGTTGAATTTGGTCATTGGTGCCGGGCACGCGTGAACCCGTGGATTGTCTTGAAGAGCACTTTCTTCTTCGCCAAATAGAGACGTTTTTTCTTTAAAATGTTGTTGAAACGGTCCAATAAGAATGCATAGTAATCATCATTGATCGTTTGTTTCGATGGAACGTAATCGATATGAATTATACCGCGTGCATTCCAAAAAACTGTGGCCATTCTTTCCGGCCGATTTCACGGTCTTCGCCTTCTTCGGAGCTGATTCACTCGGTAAAGTCCATTGTTTTGATTGTTCCTTCGTCGGGTGTGAAGTAATGGATCCATGTTTCGTCCACAGTAATGAATCGACGCAGAAATTCATCTCGAAACGACGTTGAAACATCGCCAAACATTGTTTTGAAATCGTCACACAGTCGCACTTATGGTCCACAGTGAGCAAACGCGGCACCCATCTTGCCGATAGCTTTTTCATACTCAATTGTTCGTGCAAAATTGAAATCACTGTGCTATGTGATATGCCTGTGGCCTTAACAAGCTCGCGCACTTTCACTCGTCGATTAGTCAAAACAATATCGTGGACTTTATCGATGATTTCTGGCTTAGCAGCCTCAATTGGACGTCCCGAACGAGGTGCATCACATGTGGATGTACGACCACGTTTAAATTCATTCACCCAATTGTATACAGTCGCAAACGCTGATGCAGATGTGCTATGAATATTATCCAACTCGGCTTTGTTTTCTTTCGGTGTTAAACCTTTCATATGTAGATGTTTGATCACGAAACTCGTTTTTTTCCATTTTACAAAAAATACAAAAGTTATTCTTTAATCGTCTACAGAAATGAAACCAGGCGATTAATTCCGCTCAAAATTTGACAGTAATCAACTGAAAGATGCTACTTCAAAAAATAATGTGACATGATACTGCGAATGCTCTCTGACAGATTTTCTAAGAACTTATTGACTTGCCCTTGTACTTATTTGCTTCCTTTAGGATATGACTGCATTTTAAATTGTCAAAAACGATCCGTACACATCGAATTCTGAGACTAAACTGATTGCAACTGACTCATTTGTAAAGGCAATGGAAATATTTTTTCTGTTATGTATAAAGGTCTTTTCACTCGAAATGCTACACATATACCTTTGCCAGAACATCTGCTTTAATCGAAATAACTTCAAAGAGTTAAAAAGAGGGGATTACAAAGAGCAGATCTCCTTACTCCGAGCGCTCGAATATGCCTGTAGCGCGCTGCGGCGTAGAGCGAAGATGAGTTACAGACTCTAACTTCGAAAATACTTGGAATTTTGCTCTAAAATTTCGGGTACATATTTTTAAGATATGGTACTTTTACTTTACGAAATAAAAAAATTTCACATTTTTTGAAAGTTCTAAATGAATTTCCTCTCTTAAGGTCGCCCCAGATAGTGAATTTTGCCACCCCCTCCCTCCCTTTAACTAAGAAACAACCATGTCGGTGAAACGAATACTAAAGAAAAGAGTCATCTACAGGAATTGAGGAACCACAAAGTTATTTTCTTTTACATAAAAATGAATTTTCAGTGCAAAAATGAAAATAAGAGAAACAATCTTCAATGACCTTGATCTCAATAAATATTATCCAAGACATGATTCTGAACAATATTCAAAAGATTTTAGCCGTCGATCAGACACCTCGCGTAATGTTAATGCTTGTATTATAACTTTCAAGCCTTATAACTCGAAAAGTACTTTATGAAAAATAACTTTATTATTGTTTTGAAAAGCTCTTGACACCAGTTATTAGATTTTGGAATCGAAAACAGGGTCTACCACTTTAAAAAATCGATGTGACCTTGATCTGACCTTGGCGACGCCACCCAAGGTCAAACTGATATAAGATCAGTAAATAGATTTTTTAAACCTACAACTTTTATCTGAGGCACTTTTCTGTAAAACTTTTTTTTTGAGATACTCAGGTGTCTCGATCTTTTTAGAACACCTTATATAATTCTTTTCTGCTACAACGCGCTTATATATATATATATATATATATATATATATATTAGGTGTTGGAATTAATTCGTAGCGTTTTTAATGAAAGAATGTTATTTATTTCACATGAGCATTAAAAAATACATTAATGAAAGTACTTCCCATCACTTGTAAAACGCTACGAATTAATTCCAACACCTAATATATATATTGAAATGAGTACAAGTTATAATAAAAGCACATTAGAACATGCGACGCAAGCAAATCTCTAGTGCTCAATGAAAAATTTTCTCAATCATTCGCATGGCAAAAAATAGTAATTTTTTTTAGAACTTCTTTTCAAAAAATACCGTCCCCCTAAACTTTCTGCCCCTAAACTAGTCTAGGTTAGGCTCTAATGCTAATATGGCACTGGAAACAGTGCCATCATGTCCCTTACCCAACTAAAATATTGATCATGAATTACGTAAATCAAACGACCGAAGTTTCTGTCATTCGTGTTGCAAAATATTAATTATATTACGTTTATTATACTTCTGTTCTTTCTTTATATTAGGTGTTGGAATTAATTCGTAGCGTTTTTAATGAAAGAATGTTATTTATTTCACATGAGCATTAAAAAATATTAGGTGTTGGAATTAATTCGTAGCGTTTTTTAATGAAAGAATGTTATTTATTTCACATGAGCATTAAAAAATACATTAATGAAAGTACTTCCCATCACTTGTAAAACACTACGAATTAATTCCAACACCTAATACATTAATGAAAGTACTTCCCATCACTTGTAAAACGCTACGAATTAATTCCAACACCTAATAATATTATAAAATCTGTGATAAAAAAGTGATCTTTATTTTTAATTTTGTTAAAGTATCAAAACAATTATGTAAAACACTCAAGCTAGTTGGTTATAGAATATCAAAATTCTTTGCAGCATTGTTTATTATGCTTGAGATTCCTACATAATTATTTTAGTTGTCCAATAAAATTATTTTCTAATTTGTATTTAGAGAATTTTTTAATATTTCAGCAAAATCATTTCCTCATATTATTTTTAAAGGTCAGCATTATACTCGAAGCAGCGGAAATATTGTACGGAAATCGGAAGCCTCCTACCAAAGAAAAAAGCCGATAGGCAGCATTACGCAAGAAACGTTCAAAATACAGAAACAGTTCTTCGTAATTTCTGACAGAAAATCTACCAAATTTTTTGGAAGACGTGCCACTCTTGGATCGAAATAAAATAATATTTCAACAAGACGGCGCTGATCCTCACAACGCCAGAATTGTTACGGACTTTTTAAACCAGCAATTTCGCGCACGTTGGATGGTCCGATACATTGGCCAGCAAGATCCCCGGAACTCAACCCATTGGATTTTTTCTTGTGGAGATACTGCAAGGAAAAAATTTATTGATAGCTTCCCGAGGACGTGGAAGAATTGAATAACAAGCTACACGATGCTATTTGGTCCATTGACAGCGACGTTATGAAAAGAATGCAGATAAATTTGAGACGGATGAGAGTTGCGTCACAATGGACGGTGGACACTTGGAGCATTTACCATAAAAAAGAAGATCGAGATGTCCGAAATTCATTTCATAGCAATTAATAATTAATCTACCCATTTCAGGGCAACCAAATATTTCATTTCGAGGAATATTCTTTTAGTTCGCAAATAATTAAATTAAAAAAAATAAAATTTAATTTTTAAATTAATATTAAATTTAAATTAATATTAAATTTAATATTTCAAAGTTGTATAATTCTTATAGATTATTCAATATTATTAAATATGGCCAAAAAAAGTAATTATGATAATTGACACGATTGACAATCTGACACAATTGGCTACAAGTAAGCATTATTGGTTCATTCGACATTATGAATGTGTGCTTCGAGATTATTCTCGATATTTCTCGCGTTGAATCGTAAGATTTGTTCTAACGGCCTCGTTAAAGTCAATAGAGGTTATGGCAGAAGCATGCTGGTGCACGTTGGAGTATGTTGGAACATGCTGCGACATGAATGAATCTTATGATTCAGCGTGTGAATATTCTTTCATAAACTTCATTTAAATCCTTATAAATCTTTTTATATTTAAACAATTATAAATAGGATTCTTTTAACATTACTTAATCTACAGCTTCTAATAAGAAAACTTCTTTTAAATCTAAAAATAAAAAATTTTCCAATAATTGCCATTTACAGGCTCAACGTAAGAACTCAATTCATTAGATTGAAACCTATTATAAATCTAGATCTATATACGTCTTAAAACTATGATTCAAAGTAGAAGCAAAATTTCAACTCGAGCGAAATTTATTCGTCAAGTAACGACGGTATGAAGAAAGCGAATCTCTAAGCAAGGTAAGTGACAGAGAGAGCGAGAGAGAGAGAGAGAGAGAGAGAGAGTGTGTGTGTGCGCGCGCGCGTGAGCGTTTATTTTGTGAGACAGAATAACTCTTTATTCTTAGACAACTGATTGCAACGAGTGCCCTTTGTGATCGCTCGCGTCAAACGGTTAGTGCGTCCCTGCTTAATTTCTATACGTAACCTGTGATTCTATAACTTTATTTTTTAATAACTCAAAAAGTAAGCGTCGGATAAAATTTTTGTAAAAGAAAAGTCGTAGAATTTAATCTTAGAATTTAGCCTGGAACACATATATGCAAGGACACGGGATTTTTTTGAATCAATTTATTACTGAGAAAATGTAAATTTAGCAAATTTTAAACCAAATCAAATATGCGTGAATCGCCGAGTGACCCGATCTTCCCCACTCGACTGCGCGCCGGCTTCCCTCATTCCGCCTAACGCACTGCCTCGCTCGCGTTTTTCAACTTTCCAATGGTTTTAAACAATCTTTTTCCAGAATTTTTTAACAGCAAATTCAATTCTTCCTTGACGAATTGGTGCCAGACGGAAATCTTAAAAATTTTGAACAGTGATTTTTTGAAAAAAAATTGTTATCTTGTCTCCTAATAATCGGAAGATAATCTCGGAAAATCTTTTTTTTTTAAATTCGTAGGAAAATATCAGATTTTGAATGCTTCACACGGCTATTTGATATGATGCATATTAACAGAAATATTTCCATTTTTTTATACGGTAAAAGTTACCCACTTTTTAAAGTCGTTTTAGAATAGTTTAACTGCAAAAAATCATTTTGCTATTAAATGTATGTGATAGCGCAATTCTTAAAGAAGAAAAATCACTTTAGTAAATTACTGTGCGATTGCTCAAAGATAAAGAAATTAAGTTTCTGCAGATAGGTTTTTAGTGAACAAATAGCTTTTTGCAAAAACTAATGAAGATTTCAGGCTTGTTCAGGGCTAAATAAATTTGTTCGTCATTACGAGAACTACATTTTACGAATTTCAATGTTTTGCGTTTAAATCTCAATAAACAGAGAGTGAATGAAAAAGGCCTTTTTCGGTGTTTTTTTATTTTTTTTTCTATTAAATTAATAGATCGATTTTAATGTTCCACGTCTCATTTTGTAGTTATTTCGAATACCTACATTTTTTATATCGAATTTTTTTCTATATAATCAATATCTTTCATTTTGTAAGCGGAAAATGTGCTTTTTGCAACTATTCATTTTTTGTCACATATTTTCTTCACAAGTTTCGAGTCTCAAACAGACGCATTTCTTTTCTCATGGCCTTTCGAAACTTTCGTGAAAAGAAATGTTGGTTTATAATTTTTTTCCGATAAAATTCTACTTTTACTGAACTATTCTTGCTACTCGAGTTTATGAAGGAGAGGTATACTATATAGCACGCATGAAAAATCGTAAACAATTAAATATCTCGTAAACTATTGCATTTTAATATAATTTATACTCTTCTGGATTAATGGGAGTACACTATTACTATATTTTATTAAAACTTATATATTATTTAAAATGCCCCCCGCCCCTTATTGATGTCTACAGCTACCGAGCGGCCGAGATTGCCGAGAAAGCATTTTCGGTCGCTTGAATCAAACGGACTTGAATCAGACTAGTGTGAGAAGGAGCTCGCTATCTCATTCAGGCGATCGAACGGACGTGGGCTCGTGCTTGTTTGTGTGTTACAGCCCCGCATCACGACACAACACAAAAATTATATTGGAGAACACCAACGTTCTGTAATTACAGATCATCGCTTAGAACATGAATTCGATTGAAATAACATAGAGATTCTTGACGAAGAAAGAGTTTTAAATAAAAGGCTGATTTCGAAAATAATTTTCATTCGAAAACAAAAAAATAGTTTAAATTTACAAACTGACACTGAACTGATAGACAGTGCTTATGACAACCTATTGATTAATATAAAACTTCCTCTTTTCAATGTTTTCTTTATCTATGTTTAATTGTTTTACCGATATACATATTACTTTTTTGTTAGATGAATTTTAACTGTCGCTTTGTTAACATGTCATTCTCATTACCTTCGACGAAACTCATGTAAATTAAATTAAATTTTATATACATATATTAATTTAAATACAATATTAATCAATGTTCTGCGTTTCTCTGCTTAAAAAATTTGATAAAAAACAATAGGAATTTGTAGAATCTGATAGGAATTCTATATAATTTTTATCAAAATCTATCATATTTATCAAACATTAAAATCATGACAGATGGAAAAGTTATAAATTTCTATTGTTTTATATCTTATATTAAGTAAACGATAGAGAATACTTATCGGAGATCACAAGCTTCTTTCTCTCTATATGATCCTATCACATTTATCTAATTTAATAAAAAATAACGAAAGAATGTTTATATGAACCAATATAATTTAATCCTAATACGCCCCTATATGTTTGAATAAGATAGATATTATAGAAAAATTATCGTACTCAATCGTTGGCAATATAATGACATTCTTCAGATCATTGAATAATTATTTTGCAAATTTCAGCATACATAAAACTGTACAATTAATATATCGTTTTGTATCTTTTCTTATTTAAACGATAGGGTAAGTATTATAACTGTACTATATACTTATCCTTTTTATGTCTTCTTTGTTACATTATTTGATTTAATATAAAATAAGTGACAAGATGATTTATGCGAATCTGTACAATTTAATCCGAAAATGTCCCTATATGTTTAAATAGGTAGATGTTATAAAAAAGTTATTCCACTGTTGTTATATAATTAATTATTCATTTAAGTCATTGAGTAATTAATTATTTAACAATCTAAATGTCATATTATGTTGCCAACTATAGAATATAATTAATATAATTATATTCTTCGGTAATTTTTCCATAAAATTTATCTTATTCTAACATATAGGGATATTCTGGATTAAATTATATAGTTTCTTATAAACATTATCTTATAAACGTTTTGAATCTATAATATTTCTATCTGGTCATGTTGTATTAAAATTAATAATATATAATATCATGTTTTTGAATCATAAATTTCAGATAACTCGTTTAAAGTACGTGACATATTTTCTTTATTTTTGTATCGTTTTTATTATACAACTTAAATGTCGGTTTTAATCAATTATTTTCGTGTGTTTTATCAAAATTAATAATATTCTATCGTATCTTTAATCGTAAATTTCAGATTCTAAAATTTAAGATTAAATTTCAGATTCTAAAATTTACAAAGCAAAAACACGAAAAAATATTATTAATTTTGATAGAACATAGTCAGATAGAAATTGATTGAAAATGATAACTGAGCCGACGAAAATGATACAAAAGTATAGAAACTTTATCAAATATTTTAGATAAAAAAGTAATGTTACGTCCAAATCCTAGGATTCTTTATCTTGAACGAAAAATAAGGAATTAGGAATGGAGGGAACTAGAGAAGAACGCAATAGACTCCACTCTTGTGGTTATTGCTCCGAAGGCGCGTGCCATAAGTCGGAAGCACTTTAATGGGTCCCAAATGTGAGTCAACGTCGATACGCGATGCTATTACCCAATCTATGACAGTACTACATAGACTGAAAAGTCCCGGGATTTTTAATGAAAACAAGCGTTTTTTGTGCAAAGTTATATTTATTCCTCAACATAGTTGCCCTTCGAGAGCGATACACTTGGTGTAGCGATTTTCCAACATTTCAATGCCCTTTCTGTAGTACGGAACGTCCAAGCCTTCGAAATACGCCTCAGTTTCCGCGATGACTTCCTCATTCGATGTGAATCTCCTTCCCTGGAGCCACCGCTTGAGATTTGAGAACAGATAATAGTCGCTGGGGGCCAAGTCTGGAGAATACGGTGGGTGAGCAACCAATTTGAATCGTAATTGGTCCAATTTGACCATCGCTTTCAAGAACGTGTGTGACGGTGCGTTATCGTGATGGTACAGAACTTTTTTCTTCGCCATATGGGGCCGTTTTTTCTTTATTTCGTCATTCAGTTTGTCCAATAACGCTGCATAATACTCTCTCGTAATTGTTCTTCCCTTCTGTAGGTAATCGATGAAGATTATGCCATGCGCATCCCAAAAAACGGAGGCCATAACCTTCCCGGCCGAGCGTTGGTCTTTTGGCCGCTTTGGTCGGCTTTTCAGCCACTCTGCAGACTGCCTATTGGACTCAGGCATATAGTAATGGACCCGTTTCATCCGTCGTCACAAAACGTCGAAAAAAGTCCGCTCGATTACGCTGCAACAACGCCAAACCGACCGTTGAATCATCAACGCGCTGCTGTTTTTGGTCGATGGTCAGGAAACGCGGCACCCGTGCCGATAGCTTTTTCATCTCCAAAACATCGTGCAAAATGTATCCCGCTCGTTTTTTTGAGATGCTCACGGCCTCAGTTAACTCGCGCAACTTCACTTTACGATCACTCAAAACGATTCGATGCACTTGCTTTGCGATTTCCGCATTCGTAGCCTCTTTTGGCCTTCCAGAGCGAAGTGCGTCTTCGGTGCTTGTACGACCCATTTTAAATTCACTAAATCACCGATAAACTGTTGTTCTCGAAGGAGCAGATGTGGGATAACATTTCTGCAACCATTTCAATGATTGTTCAGAAGTTTTTCCCATCAAAAAACAATGTTTGATCAAGATGCGATATTCCTGTTTTTCAATTTTTTTTACGAAGGCGAAAATAACGCCACTTAAACGACTGTAGCTTGTAAACGAATGAACGAAATGTCATGAAACTTCATACATAAACTAGTGACAGATGAATTTCTCGAAATGAACCATGCTCATTTTCTAGTGGCACCACCTATTGAAAAATCCCGAGACTTTTCAGCCCATGTAGTACATCTGTCAGCCTTCTTTTTTAAATCAAGAAACTTAATTCCTTTGACCAGAGATAAGGTACGATCTTTGGGAAGATGGAACGAATTGAAAGGGCGCCGAAATAAATATTAACTAAATGTCACTATCTTATTGTTTTTACAAAAGTTAATTGATTAGATTTATTTGTAGACATTTATTGTATGTAGGCTGCTAGAAAAGTTTCTACAAACAATATGAAAATAAACATGTAAAATTCGGTAAATGGCTTTATTGTTTTACGAAGTATTCGTCTTTAAGATCGATACATTTTTGTATACGCTCGAACCAATTTTCGAAGCATTTTTTCCACTCTGAGGCTGTAACCTCAGAAATCAATGTACCAAATGTTTCAACAACTGCTTCAGGCGACTCAAATCGCTCACGCATCTTCTTTTTAATGTTTGGGAACAAAAAGAAGTCATTAGGTGACAAATCACAGGTGAATACGGACAATGAGTCATCAATTTGACATTTTTACTGGATAAAAAATCAACGATTTGACATGCTATATGACAGCTGGCGTTGTCATGATGAAGGATAATGCGACGATTTCGGTTTGTTCTGCGCAATTCATTTATGACTATTTACTTCTAGCAAACAAATTGTTGTATACCAATTAGTCCTCTAAAGCCACGATTGCCACATGTCCGGTATAACAAGCAATCCGGAATTTGTTAGGCAGCACTGCATGAATGAACAACTTTTGTTGATTTCGGTTCATTTTGAAATACCCAAACAATGGATTGTTGTTTACTTTCGGGCTCATATGAATAGATCCATGTTTCGTTCCCAGTAACAATGTTGTAGATCAAATTTGACTGACCTCGGTTGAATTTCTTGAGCTTTCTTTGCTCCATTTAATACGAGCCTGTTTTTGAGTTTTGCTCAAATTGTGTGGGATCCAACGACTGCATAGTTTCCGTACGCTCAAGTGATCATGCAAAATCGTATGTATTGCTTTCATGTCAATGCCTAAGGATACCTGAATCTCGCGGTATGTCATATGCCGGTCTCGCTTAATCATTTCACGCACAGCATCAACATTAGTGCAACAACAGACGTGGATGGACGACCTTCATGGAATTCGTCATAAAGAAAGGTGCGTCCACGCTGGAATTCGGCAAACCAATTATAAACAGTTCTATTGGATGATGCTTCATCCCCAAAAGCCAAATGAAGTCGATCGATGCATTGTTTCGGAGTTAGATTACATTTGTAATCGTAAAAAATCATTGCCCGAAAATTTTCACGCGAAATTTCCATTTTCTTACAAAATAAGAATACTTCTTTTAAAAATACTATGCAAACAAAACTAGTTGGCTTGGGTACAAACTGTCAACTGAAATGTAGGTTAAAAAACGTCTAATTTTACGGATATGATAGTAGCAGAACGTTGGCGCCACTGAAAGTATTAGATTGCAGGAACTTTTCCAGCAGCTTATGTATATATGCATATGTGTGTGTGTGTGTGTGTGTGTGTGTATGTGTGGGTGGTAACAATAATAATACTAAAACTAAGTTAATACCTAAATTTTCTGGCAATAATTATGTATATGTGTATGTGTGAGTGTTATGTGAGGTAAGGTGGTGTGGTCACAGGCAGGGAGAACCTTGCAGATTCGGCGAGGGTTTGGAGTGATTGGAAAATTTCATCTAAGAATCTGTTTTCCTCAGAAGGGACGGGGAAGAAAGAGGGAGAAGGAATTGCGGGATGTGAAGAGTCTGGAAGGGGGTAGGAGAATAAGAAAGGGAAGGAAATTCAAAATCTAAGAATAGAAGGGATGGAGGATCGTCCTCAGTCAAGTCCATCACAGGGATCGCTGAGAGAGAGAGAGAGAGAGAGAGAGCTTCTCCCGACTAATTGTTCTTTTGTGGGCCTCCTCCAGATCAAATCTATTTGGAGATGAAAGTTCCCAATTAGATTTTCACAGTTATCGGGACCTCCTTTTTTTAAATGCCTCGATTTTAAGTACTCGCTTCCTGCCCGATGGCGATTGTGCTTTACCATCTATGTTAGAAATTTTTCTTTAATTTAAAGAGTTATGATATCGAGATTGAGGAAGGGTGTTTGCATTGAAAGCAATAAGTGAAGAAAAGGGAACAGAAATAAAAACGAATAAATAAATGAGAAGATTTGAATCACTCGATACGCTTATCGTTTCGAATGATAATAGAAACCAAGAAATAAATAAATTACTCAAAGTGTTTTACTGCTCTAAGTAGCTCAAAGAAAGATATAATTTAAGAACGTTTTACTGCTTCATGTAATCACAAGGAAAGAATAGGAAATGTAATCGCTCGAAACGCTTTACCGCTTCGAGTAATCACAAGAAGCGTTCTACCGCTTCATGTAATAGGAAAGAGAAGGAAATGTAATCGCTCGAAGCGCTTTATCGCTTCAAGTAATCACGAGAAACGTTTTAACGCTTCATGTAATAGGAAGAATAAGAATGATTTATCTGAAGCGTTCTACCTCTAAGTAAAGATGAAGTGGTAAGGAGAAGTAACTACTTAAAGTGCTTTACCGCTTCAAGTAATCGCTATAGAGAGAGAATTACGAGAAGCATTTTAGCGCTTCATGGAATCAAAAGAAATGAGTATACTTTGTTCGAAATGTTCCAATAATACAGGGTGGGCCATCTATTGGTACGTTTTTAAAAATGCGATCAAATGAGCATACATTGATATTTTTTATTAATTTTTTTTTTGTTGTGAAGCTAAAAGTATCCGCGTCAAGAATGAAAAACGATTTCGTTCATGTGGCTCCCTCTACTGGCCTTACAGTATGCCATTCGGTCACCCTAATTATTAATGACATTTTGGACTACCTCGGCGCCAATTTCACTCAAAACAGTCGTAATATTGTTTTTCAAAGCTGGAATTGTCTCTGGATTATCCGCATAACATCGGTCTTTAACGGCACCCCACAGGAAAAAGTCCAGCGGTGTCAAATCGCAGCTACGCGCAGGCCAATTGACATCTCCTGAACGGCTGATTATGCGGTTGTTGAACTTGGTGCGCAGAAGGTCGATGGTAAGTCGGCTTGTATGGCATGTGGCGCCATCTTGTTGAAACCAAAGGTCGTCCACATTCATAGTGTCGATTTGAGGCCATAAAAAGTTGGTCAACATGGCTCTGTAGCGTTCGCCATTGACGGTAACGGCGTTTCCAGCATCATTTTCGAAGAAAAATGGGCCAATTATGCCACCACTCCAAAATCCACACCAAACTGTGACTCTTGGAGGATGCATTGGTCTCTCTACGATTGTGTGTGGCTGTTCCGAGCCCCAAATCCGGCAATTTTGCTTGTTCACATATCCGCCGAGATGGAAATGAGCTTCGTCCGAAAAGATGATTTTTCGACCAAAATCGACGTCATTATTGAGCTGGTCTATAGCCCACACAGCAAACTGATATCGAAGCGGATGGTCATTTGCTTTCAACTCCTGAGTCATCTGGATCTTGTAGGCGAATAATCCGAGGTCTTTGTGCAGTATTCTCCTCAGGCTGGTGCGACTAATGCTCAGTTGCTGCGATCGGCGTCGAGTTGAAGTCGTCGGATTCTGTCTCACACTTTGGGCCACAGCCTCAATATTCTCGGGTGTGCGCACTGTCCGAGCTCTGGGACCACTTCTGTCATCCACTAACATCCCTTTCTCACGAACTTTCCTCACCAATTTGCGTATAGCTCCTTCGGTGGGTGCTCTATCACGACCCATATTTCTTTTCAAAATTCGTACAGTTTCGGCGACACAGCACTGACTTTGAAAATAAGTTTTTAAAATTTCAAAACGCTCTTCAAGAGAAAACATGTTGTTTCGTGCCGCGGACGGTATGACTAATAAACTGTCAAAATTTCGGGTCTGTAGCTCGTTCGGTGTTGCCATACGACGAAATTCAAAAACGTACCAATAGATGGCCCACCCTATACAATTAATCGTTTCAAATAAATATGAATTGGAAAAGAATGGTTTGAGAGAGATAGGAAATGGATAAAATTAGAAAAACAGAAATTTCTGTGATGATTGTTTTGTATTAAATAAAAATATTTCCGATGTATTACGGAAATAGTTATTCATTATTTTTTGTGATTGAATGAGAGCGCAACGATAAAGAATCCCTCAGGTGATCGGATCGAAAGATCTGGCTGGTAGTGCTGGCCCTCAATGAAATTGGTCTTGAATCTTAAGAGAGACCGCCTTAAGCAAGATATTTATTACAACCGATCTGGAGAGACGCACTATGGTTTCGAAATTACAGCGGAACTAATGGTATTACCGAGTGACGGACCGACTGACTGACTGACTCAAAAAGCTCTCGTATTTATATTCATGGGGATAATGTGTTTTTTTTCTTCGTTTTTTTTGGCAGTAGGTCATTGATCTAGCGTCTTCTAGGAATTAGACACTTGGAGAAATCGGATTGGTGGATATTTGTAATTAATCTTATCTAATTCCGGAAGCGCGCGAGCAATGTCAAATACTGGTAAACAAAGACTTTAATGTAAAGATTTATTGGACAACAAGTGACCTTCTGCCTTCGTGACTTGGGTAACTCTGATCCCTATCGGTTAGATTTGTCGCTAGGAAAATTAAATTTTAATTATTTTATTAGTATTTGGTTTGCTATATTAAACAAAAAATTACTTATTTCCTAATTACGCAAAAGAACAGTTCGTTGTAAATTTTCTACGAAAGAAAAGAATCATGGAATCTTCTGGACGTAACAGTAATCTGAAATTACAATTCAAAAACACGATAGGATGTCATTAATTTTTATAAAACGTGACCAGATAGAAATTTTTAAAAAATGATAATTAAGCTATATGATGAAAATGATGAGAAAAATATAGAAAATTTATACCAGACAAGTAATCTAAAATTTGAGATTAAAAATGATATTTAAGGTATATGATAAACGTGACACAATATTTATAAGAATCTATGTAATTTAATCTAGAAATGTCTAATCATATTGTCTCTACTGTCACATGCTAAAATATCCAGATAAGCGTATTATTATAGCTTATCGTTTGCACACGTTTGCTTAGGTTTGCATACGGTCCCGGGTTAAAGGGATTAAGTTCTTTGATCCAAAATAGGATCTATGATCGCACGATTCTTGAAACTTGAGCCATAGCGTCTTATCGAGACATTAGCCTACGTTTCGGAATCACCTAGATGCGTTCGACTCACTCTATCCCCTTCCATGCGGATGCGTGCGAGACAAAGCGTCTACTCTAATGTCCTTCCACACTCCATCCTTCCTATTCCCTCTTTTTCTAAACCTATTTTCAGAGTTTGGACACTTATAAAGACATTAATTCATTGATCGATTCATTTCAAAGGAGCCTTAATTCAAAGTAACTCTATTTATATGGTTAAATATATACTCTTCACTATGAAAACTCAGCGTGTGATATATACTCTTTATTTTATATTATATATAATATATTAATATATATACTCTTTATTATATATTTTACTGTTTATATTTTTAAACCATTTATAATTATTTATTTGAATATATATGTTTTTTGCTTAGAATGTGAACTCTAGAATATATTCTAAAAATTTGTCGATTTCCTTATGAAACATCCTGTATATAAAATATGAAAACTATTTTTTTTTCTGAAACCGTAATAATATCTTGCACAACACTTTTTTTTAGATTTTTATGATAGTTATGTATAACAACGTATTTTATTATAATGATATATTTATACATTTGACATAACATAAAAATTTACTTAAAAGTTCATAAATTTACAATACAATCTTTTGACATTTAAGACGTGTATATTAAACTACTATCAAACTTCTGTTAACGGGAATAATCGAGGAGCGGAAAGGTCGAGATAAAATCAGTTCTTTTTTTTTGGATTTCCGCACACTTTATTGAACGGGTTTCACGCGCAGTTGCGACTTTTCATTTGTTTCTCATTCAAAAGTTAAATATTATTACAAATCCAATGAAATACTGTTTTCGATATGAAATTCAACCCTCCATCGGACTGGTCCTTTTTCCACATTCCAAATCTCCGTAGCAGAGAAAATCCCTGCTGTGACATCCCGCAACACACTCGCAAATCAAATACGACCCAATTCTGTCAGTCGAAGGATCGAAAGTATTCGCCGTTCATGTCCGAGGATTAATACCGAAAACCTCGGGATGCCGAAGGCTCGTCTGCATGATAACCGACGGAGTCCGAGTGAAATTCTAATCGAGCACGGCCGCATACCGGAACGACAATTAACCCGCCTCGCCTGAACATTCACCTCGCGCGATTTCCTTTTTCGGTTTCGCGCAGAATATTTCGTACCAATGACAGCACGCCTGCTACCTAGCTATTAATCTCAAAATAATTATGCGCGAGCGCACACAGACGGGCGTGTGGTTGTGCGCGCGCGCGATATCGCAGTACTGGTTATTGTTCCTCTGAATATCTAGATCGCATAAATACCGCTATCCGTTGTATTCATTCGTGCCGTTATCGTTGCAACGGCGGGCATTTATTACGTCACTGACCGAAAGGGTCGACCGTTTGCGTGGTTAATTCCACAATTGAATGACGCCGATCATGTTTATCATGTATTGCCGCTTACTGTAAGATTATGACGTCCTTCGTGGGCGAGCATTATATAGTTCGAGAAATCCGTTTGGATTTTTCCAGTCTACATGGACTGTTAGAAAAAGATAAAAAATATTTTTAATAAAGTATTTTAAATGTAATTCTTCCCGTATTTTAAATGTAACTCTTCCTATTTTATACAAACATAAATTTTATTAGTTCGAAAACGCACGTTGTAAAACTCATTTTTCCTTCCGCAGTCAGATAACGCAACGGATAAAACTGGGCTTCGTATGTCGATAACATAAATTTCCCGAAAAATCTCGCAATAACTAATGCAACTCTCGACGAGAGAGTCATATTGTAGCATCTATTGAATCGATTTTCAAGTAAGAGAGATCGATTGTAAGCTTAATATTTCACTGATATTTCAGCGCGAATTTTCGTATTTGTTATTATTTTCGAAAAAGATACATATATATAAAAATTAAGACTATCTTTTATTATGTAATAGTTTAAATTGTACAGTCGTAAGTATAAAGCATCCTCAGCTTATTGGAATTTTTTGAAGAAGATAAAAATAAAATAAAATAAAAATATTAAATAAAATAAAAACAGCAAAATATTATTTTGTAATAAAACTATTTTTTAACTCATTTCATGCTAGATATAAAACATTTACGTTGTGAGGACGTTTTAATCTTTTAAATAAAACTTTAAGTAACTTCGGCAAATACGCCGCGCTGAGATTTACACCGCAGAAGTCAGAAAAAATAGAAGGAGTGGGGATAAGTTTCCCGCAATTACTCTCTGTTACATGTCTTTATGTTACATTAGTATTGTGTTATGATTTCAACTTCTTACTGTTAATATTAATGAATTTATTGTGAGTTGAATCGATTTGTCACTGTAATAAGTAACGCCATCATAAATTATAATCTACAATACATAAATTGATTAATGTAGGACGTGTAAAAGACTTAGTAGTTATTTCGTGATACATATGTGTAGTGGAATAGTAAAGCATGTTGTGTAGCAAAATAGAAGTGCTTTGCTTTCGTATTCTTTGTTTAGTTTGTCTTGTATATCCCACCTGTTTGGGCATTTTTAGCGAGTAGGATTTATATCTAAAGTGCGCAGATCGAATTCAATCTATTAAATTCAATAAACGCATTATATGAAATTTGTACCTTATGTCATAATTTGTAATATATGTAGGAAGATTATAATTATTATTTATTACTCCATATACATATTTACTATTCTTATTTCTTAGTAAAACTTTATAAACACATTATATAAGTTATTGTGTCATTATATGTCTTTATATGCATTATTTGTAGATTTTTCATGAGCCGTATATATATATATCTCCCTCCTACGAGTAGTCACATATCCCGCATCTATCGGATATATGGCAAAAATGCAAGGATTTCAATAAATTTATTTTTAATATGAAAAATAAATATTTCGGATTTCTAATATTTTTTTCATAGTAGTAGACAGTATAAAGTTTTTACTGATTTAGTTCATTTACTATAAATATAGTAAATAATACTTAATAAATTAAGTTGTTAATAGGTGTGGCATACATACTGAAGTTACTCTATATTTACAAATACTAATATATTTTTAATAAATATTGACTGAACAAATTCACGTTCTGAATTATATATAGCACAGGAAAATTAAATTTTTTGGAGGCAAAATTGCTATAAAAGATTTGTTTGCGAGAAATTGTCCGAAATGATGTATTATACAAAATATTAAAAATCCTGATCAACGAACTTGGAAAACTTTCCAACTTCAAGAATTAATAAAAGAAAGACGATTTTTCAAAAATATCTTAGAAAGTATTCATTTTATCGAAATAAAAGTCATTACCAAAAAGAAAGCTGATATAATTACGAACAATTTCGTTCTTTTTTTAAGATTGTACTATTAATACTTTCCTTGATAGAATTTCTTAAAGAATATTGTATTTTTGATCATTTTTGAAAAATGAAGTAATTTTTCACACTTTTTTCATAAATATCCCGGATCAGGCTACTTTTTTACGTACAAAATACTTATTATAAAAAATTGAAGATTTGAATTCCATATAAAATTATTTTTTATTTATCTTTGTATAATCAATAATTTCCGATTTTACGATTTTAAGAATGTTTCCCTTTATTTTTGAACAAATTTTTTTTATGTTTTATGTAAATGTCTCGATTACTTCTACGTAGTAGGAGTAGTAAAGTAGGGTAGAGTTAGTTGTAACACTTTTCTTTAAGTCATTATAAATTTTCACATAATTACTATAGACTAGTAATAAATGCTTTAAAACATTGCATATCCATCTAGCTCAATAACTGAGTATTTATAAATTCTTATAGCTCGTAAATAAGAAAAAAGTTACATTAATTATGTACAAGGATGTAAAGTGAATCAATATGTTCAATCTATAGGGCATGTTGAGCATGCTAGCAGAATAAGTTGAGCTATGAAGATAATCATTTAATAAAAATTATATATTAGGTGTTGGAATTAATTCGTAGCGTTTTTTAATGAAAGAATGTTATTTATTTCACATGAGCATTAAAAAATACATTAATGAAAGTACTTCCCATCACTTGTAAAACGCTACGAATTAATTCCAATACCTAATATTATTAAAAACATGAAAGAATGTGTGTTAATCAAATTTTGATTAGTTTCATTTTAAGTATAATAATTTGTACTCTCTCTTTTTAAATGCTTTAATTAACAAAATTAAAAAAACTAAAATTTTTATTCTTTATAATAATTAAACATAAAATATATGTTTAATCGTTAATATAGAATAAAAAGCATTGATAAAGGCAGATTTCATTTAAGCTGCTGAATTTATAAACATTAGTTATGAGATACTGGCCCGACAAGTCTCATATCGGTGTTAACTTAAATTCAAGACATGAATTCATCAACAATCTTCTTTTATTTGTATCTTATAATGCATCAATTTTAATTAACTTTTTTAAATTAAAAAATATTAATAAGACTCTGTATTTATAACAAAAAGTAGTATATAAGAAAGGCAAAGAGCTAATAACATATAAAAGAATTTTAATTTAAATAAGCAAAAATAATACAAAACATTTATAATAAACAAACATTTCAACTCCAATCGAGTCATTTTCAATGTAATCTTAAAATATATAAATATCGTTCTAAATTAAAAATATGCACATAGTTTTACAATATTATTAGAATTCCTTAATATCAAATTTTTCATTTTGTGTAATACGCTGCGAGTCATTTTTATCAAGAATTAACAAAGTTATAAGAAAATTCTGGAAAAGTAACCGTGAACAAAAAGAAATTAATATTAATTACATAAAAATTAGTAATATGATAATATACTTTAATAAATGTGTTAAGAGTCCCTTAGTAAACAAAGAGAAAAAAACGCATGTAGATTGTAGTCCATTTCGTGGTACAATATAATAGTCTTTTTATTCAATAATTTTTTAATTTAATTATTTATATTAAATTTAAAGAATAAAAAACAAAGATTTTTAGGAAAGAAAGTAGAAAAAGTCATAGCACAAAAGATAAGAAAATGTCGGGTTAGAAATATCCATTGTGTATGCACAGGGATTTTTTTGGGTTGCGTACTGAGAATTAATGTTCACATTTTCATGATTAAAATATGAGAACCAAAATAAGCATATACAATATATCACACTATTTAGCCTCCCCCCCCCATCCCCCCACGGCCAATCACTATCAGAATTAACAGTCTGAATAAGATCGTACTTGTCGAAGTTGTATTTCTGAAACTATTCGTTCTAAAAATATAAGCCAAACGCCAAATTCAAGGGAATATTATCTATTAAAAGAGATCGAAAGAGTCGTCAACCTAACACTTTTTTAAATACACCGTTTTTAAACAAGTTATGGATCATAACTTCTTTAAAAACTTTTAGTCAAAAAATCGTCGCAGAAAACTCTTTCTTCAAACAACTATATTTTGCACAAAAATTGACGGAAAGAAAAAACAAAAAGCATAAGAAATTCTCTAAGCTTTAATTTGGTGTACTTTTTACATATGTTCTTTAAGAACTGGGAAATTTATAAAAAAATAACGGAGAACACGTTTTTTTTTAAATGTTGAAAAAAAAAAATTTTTTCGAAGCCGTTTTTTCAAAAATAAATTTTGGAAAGTGGTACGCAACTAGGATCATACATAAAATATACATATAAACATACATATAAATTTTGAGAAAGATACGAATATTATTTTTTCTAATTCAATTACATACCTATATTGATAAATAAACTCATATTTGAACGTAAATTGAGCATTCCATGATATCTTTGAAACGCCATAAAACGAATTATAGAGATTAAAAAAAAACATTTTCAAACACTAATTTCATTCTAAAACTGTTTATGTACATTTTTCATATATGATAATCACAAGCAGATTAAAGCAGTCATTAAAATGTATTACAATTTGAGAAAATACTTATTTTTATCTCGGTAACTATTCATTGTACGAGGTTTAATAAAAAATGATTTTATAGGGATTTTAAAAACCTTTTGATTTAATAATGGATACTTTTTCCGTAAGAGTAGCCGATATTTACATAAAACTTACAAAATCGAATACAAGATATTTACATAAAACTTAAAAAAAAAATTTTGTTTAAAAATAAAGGGATATATTTTTAAAATCGTATTTCGAAAACTATTGGTTGTATAAGAATAAAAAAATGATTTTGATGGAAATTTAAACCTTCAATTTTTATAAAAAGTATTTTATATGCGTAAAAGTATCCAGATCCGAGATATTTACAAAAACATGTAAAAAATCACTTTATTTTCAAAATGATCAAAATACAACGTTCTTTGAAAAATTCTATCACGAAAAGTATTGATCGTACGATCTTAAAAAAAAAATTGTTCGTAATTGTTTTCTTTTTGATAATGATCTTTACTTCGATAAAATAAATACTTTTTGAAATATTTTTGAAAAACTGCATTTTTTTATTAGTTTTTTAAAGCTAGAAAGTATTTTAAGTTCGCTGATGGTCAGTCACTTTTATTATATTTCGTATAATCTCGCAAAAAAATTTTTATTGTGCCAATTTTGCTTTCAAAACGCAAAAAAAAGATTTAATTTTTCCGGGTTAATGTGGAAATTATCTTTACGGTACAAAGTATTTTCAATTTTTTACTTCCAATAACATTTGAAATTCTTTTTTATTGACGTATACACTTACTATACATTGTCTGTTGTAATCAATGTATACATTTAATACGGAAATATATATTGACTATAGTGTACACGTTTACTGAATTTACTGAATACTTTGACTGTGACATTAATACGCAAAATTGTGTTCTGCTCTGCGCAGTACACATGTTCTGAAATGCAAAGCCCCGCCAGCATGATGCATCATCAGAATTTTCTTTATACATCGCTTAAGAAATCAAGCTGCAACAGAAGCGTCGTTAATCCCACTGTTAAGTCGGCAGGATGCGAGACACGAAATGTCGCGCAGAGACGGACGTAAAGTGCGGACGATGCTTCTCGTCGTAACGAGGTACCAGGCACGTTTTAATTATCTCCGTTTTAATAACCATTGAAAGACCACACGACGCCGAGGTAGGGCACCGTCATCTCCCCGTTACCTAATCTCGGTACACAAACGGAATGTCCTTGCCACGAGATCGTGAGAATCTCGTTTCGCCCTAGCAAACGAACTACACCAGCCGAAACGAATTTCTCATTTGCACCGGCCGGATTGACACAGTGTGCCGAACAATAACCGATTCAGCAGACTCATTTAAGGTAAACTCAACCTACGGATCAACCCGATACGTGATTTCGATACGGTTCACCCTGGGTCCGGTCCGAGCAAATGTACACAGACGGATTATTATGAAATTATACGTGGATCAAGTGTCGGTCGATGGTGCGCGATGAATTCGAAGAACGGCTCGATAGATAATTTCAACGTCAGCAATTCTCTCTTTGGTGGCAGACGCCGACCGTGTGATGTTTCGCCCGTCCAATAATTGAAGCGAGTATGATCTCGAAATTCGCCTTCGTCTGTTGATCTACGAGCATATCCAGCGAACTTTAACGAAAATTTAAATATTATGCGATGGAACTCTACCAAACCGATTTGCGTTAACGGATATTGCACGGGTGAAGTAATATTACTTAGAAAATATCGAAATATAATAGATAGCGTATCTATCTGCTTTAGCCATTTTATTTTACAAAAGTAATATTACGTGTAACTCTCGTTTGATTTTATTAAAATTTTATAGGTATTGTACATATATTTCAATGCAATCAAAAAGTTTCTTACTTTCTTTCATTTTTCTATTAAAAATTCTATTAAAGGTAATTTTTTTCTAAGAAAGAGATGTAATATGCATAGTTTACCTGTTTATAAAGTTTTGAAAACTATACATGTATTTCATAAAACAGTTATTGTCTAACTTGTCTCTTTTAGGATATTTGCAGATTGTGCCAGTTTAATCACTGTCGAATACGAATGTGCAGGGATTATAATAGGAATTATAATGAGATTATACGCCATGGGGATTAACGTCGTAGCGACATCCGACACTGTTATGTGACGATTGAGAAAAGCGTTTCATAATTTCATATCGATTATTCCGGATCCGCACGCGCGCGACGTTACATCCATTCGCGATAATTAATTCAATTATTAACAGGTACTACCGTGGAAAATCATTTTTGCCACCGGTCGCACTTTAATCTGTGGTTTTTAAAAACGTTCACCGCTTATACGCCGCACAAGCCTCAGAAATATAGCAAAACATAAAAAGGGAATTAATATTATTCACTCTGCTTAATCTTGTTCGTTCGGATGTTTGTTTAAGATTTTAGCTAAGTTGTTAATTGTTACTTGTTTAATGCATAATTTAGATAACAATTTAAATTATTAGTTATTTTTGAGTATTAGTTATTTTTGAGTAATAATAAATAATAAATATATAATAATATTATAGGAATTACTTTTAGACGAATTTGTTTTATTTTTAATTAATCTTATAATAAATCAAAATAAGTCAATTTTTATATTACATAAATTATAAACTACAATGATTATGAAAACAATGTTGGAGAGAAGAAAAATTAATTAATACTTAATATTAAAGATCTCTCTAAATGTATTTCTCTATTTTTCTTTTTAAATTGCAAAATGTTATACGATGTTGTAGTATTGAAAATTTTCATAATGTTAAAATCTGTCGTGGTGTTACAGTACATATACAGTATAATAATTTAATAAAATTAGCAATATAATGGATAATAACTATAATGAAGCAGATAGTAATATTAATTGGTAAATTATGTTTGTAAATTATAATTGTGTGAATAAGGATAGTAACATTGATGATCATACAAGGATAATAGCTTTTCTCGTCATATACCATATTGTCCCTCATTGAGAGTATTGTCGTTCTCATATACTGTATTGTCCCGCAACATCCTATTGTTTCAACATTTACAACTCTCAAGATTGTGGATCTTATCGCTGATACTGATATTTACGTCGATGTAGACAATATCTCGATGTAGATAATTCAGCTGCGTAGCAATTTGACTAGATGTTAATTACGCTACAGATGTAGATAAGTTTACGTTAGTTTGTCCTATCATAGTGAGACAGACGTTAATCAATTATTTTAAAATTATATAATAGTATAATGGCTCAATAATTTAAAAACAAGTTAAAAGAAAAAGGACTACGAGCCGGAAGTTTGACCTATAAAATTGGTAGATAAGTAAAAAAATGTCTTAATTAATTATGAAATTTAATAACATGCCGACTAACAACAACAAACGTTTCGATAACGATCGGATCATTATCAATGTTTGCAAAATATGTCTAAACGATAAAAAAAACATAACATAAAGTCGATCGAAAATTGAAATACTTGATATACTTTGCATTGAATAACTATATAATTATAGTTGGTATCAATAAATTAAGAAAGCTCTTCATCTTATAGTTAAATTAAACAGTAACATACATAAAATATGTACATTAGAATTTATTTTCAATTATTTTAATTACATTCACAGAATATGTATTGAACGCAAAAAGTGAATATCGTTGACGTCATCGTTGATATTAACTGCAAAATTAACTGCAGAATAATAAATTATTTGTCTAACAGATGTCTCGCTCTCTTTCAAGATTTAATTGGTTTGCCTCTTGACGTCATCATGGAAATGTTTATGTATATTGATTTAAACTGGTATGCCTTGGAAAATGTTAATTAACCTGAGCCACTAACATTTCGCTCATTACATTACCATACATCAAGTGCTATGAAACCACATTTTTACGTACAGTGAGTGCAAAAAGTATTCGTACAAAGAAAATATTTTTTTAAAAAACTTCATTTAAAAAAATAAATATTATTCAGAAATGAGTCATTGAATTGATGTCGAATCGATATCGATACGATGATTTCAACACTAATCATCGATTCGACGTTTAATTGACGATTATTTCTTGCTATGTAATTAACAATTTATTCATAAAAAATATAATAAACTATATATTTTTTAAAATTATATATACCAAAAAAATGTGTATTAATTACAGAAAATATATCATCTGAAAAATAAGCGAAAATTAAAAATCTTATTGTTTGGATCCTCAAAAAGTATTCGTATACAGTCGAGAAATTTAGCTTCTAAAATCAGGAATACAAAGCTCGTTTACTTATGTTAGAACAGAACATATTCAATGTATACAATTATTAATTAATATTTATTTTTTATAAATAAGATTTTCATTGTAAAAAATTCCTTGTATGAATATTTTTTGCTCTTACTATATGCTTTGGCTCAATATTTTACTCTGACAGTTTCCTTCATTTATTATCCTGTTTGCCATCTCTCATCATGAGCGTGGAAACATTCAAAAGTAGTTATAATAATACAATTAATATTTTTTTATGGAGAGAGATATTAATCGGAATTATATGTATAACAATTATATGTGGAGTAACAAACTTTCGTTTATTTACTTCGGTGAATAATTGACGAACACACGAATCCAAGTTGAGAAGTAATTAAAGAATGAATTCTTTTTCCCATATATTCGTGACAATTGAATAATCAGCATGTGCATTATAAGCATGAGAGAGGTGTAACATAGGCCAGAGGCCTAATGTAAGAAGAAGAAGAATTCTTTTAAAATATTCTTTATTAATATCGAAGATATTTTTGAATACAAATGTTGTATGTACTTTTCTTCTATCATTATTAAATGCATGGAGGATTGGCAAGTAACGCGTTACTTGTAACGCCATTACTTTGTTGATCGTTATCTTGTTATAGTAACGTTTGACATTGCGAATTTTTTATGACGGTAATGATATCAGAATTGAAAAAGTCAATCGTTACTTGTAACAGGTTGAAAAAGTCATTTGTTATTGAAGAAAATAATTCCTTTCTTCATTAATTTGTAACGCGTTACTTTTTACTCATGTTACTTATAACATGTAATATTACGCGTTATTCGTTATTTATTATTTTTTTCAATATATAACATGTAATGATGACAAGTTACTTTTCTAATCTAAAAATGACTTTTCTAATTTTAACATAACTTTAGCGTTTAGTTAGTTAGCGGTATCATCATAAAAAATTGATATATCATTATCAAACTGTTTAATGCAAAAGGTAACCGCAAAGTAATTAAAAAGTAACGCTTGCCAACCCCGATTAAATGATATAGTATTGTTATTGATATGTAAATTTTACATATAAGGAAATAACCCATTTTTAATTAATATAATATAAACTTTTTCATACATTTCAGATTTTTATAATGAAAAATATTTATAATCTTTGTTCGAGATCGGTAATTCGAAAGAAAAGCAAGAATTCTTTCAGTCGACCGACATTAATTGTCATTGAACGCATGCACAAATTGAGCTCGTGATTTCATCTCAAACATGATTTTAATCCTCGTTAAAATCATCAAATTCGTCGTTCTTTGTTCTTTTTAAAAACAATTCGTTACACGCAAACAAGTTGTCGTTACCGGCAACGGACAATCGAAGGTTCTAGAACAATTCAATTCGCGCACGCGAGCGCCGCGCTCCGACGAATACGTCACGCGCTGTCACCAATCCCACGCACGGATTTTCTGTCGCGCATGACTGTTACGTTGAACGTCACTAGAAAAGAATCCAAAGCGCCAATCAATTTTGTACACCTAATGCCACGTAATAATTACGATTGTGGCAAAATTTTATTGGATTTTTCCCAAAAGGGAAAGCTCAGGCCGAAAGCAATAAATGCTTCGATCTCGCCGTCCTCCTACTTACTTCCAAAAAGTTCTTAGAGTTCTTAGGGTCATAATTTCGCTTCGTAAAATCGCCGTGCTAACCGTTTAGTGAAATCGCTATAAACCGAATCTTTCGAGAAGTGCCGAGAAAAATCGCCGAGATTTTCCATCACCGCGATTCCAAACTCAATTTGGAAAACGTGACTGCATTTGATATTTTGTTAATCTAATTTTTAATTAATTATATTTTTTGACTCTGTAACTGATTATATTAAAGAAAATTCTTTTGTTAAATTAAAAGACACGGAGTTCTCCTTACTGTCGTGCATCATATCAACCTTGTGCCGTTTTCTCACTCGAATCTTTCCACGCGGTGCGCTCTCGCACATTTTCTGGTCCTTCGAGCCGGATTTAAACTGGCGAGAAAGACAGTAAGACAAACGCAGCATCACTTTAAAAATTTCACGATCATCGCTCTCGCTCTGGTTCGCTCTCGCACATCTTAATTTTTTTACATATTTACATAAATATAATCTAATCAAGAGACACGATAGTGTCTCGCATCAAATGTAACTAATACGAGACCGCCCCGTGTCTTTACGCAAGCCGTCGAGTTCCGAGCATCCGAAATTGGATCATTGAGAATAATTAGAAGATGATCGATTCTGAGTAGTCTCGATGAACAACTTATGTTTAAATTATACAATATAATTATATAATATAATTATATAATATAATAATAAATTATATAATAAAGTTGAAAAAGTTAGACAAATGAGAGTTCGGTACGATACTTAATGCACAATCATTGGTTATATGTATTGCGACCGCACTCACGAGCATGGTGCAAAATCTTCGTCGCGTGATCGTAATTCTTTACAGTTTCTCCGGTATTCACCATTCTCCTTAATACTGTCAAAAGAATGTCGCTCCCCAGGGCATTTGCGAAATACTATGCCGATGATGCGAAATCTAATCCAATATCAAATGTGCACAGAAAGTTTATCTCCACGATACACGGAACAGCGAGATTCGGAAGTAAGCAAACAGTGATCTTTTGCTATACTCCGTCTAAGCTCAACGGTAAATTAATTTTTTCCTGAATCCTCGCCATTTATCTGTTCACGGTGCAAATACGAAAATTTCGAGTGGGGATCGTCGACCAACCTAATTGTCACACAATCTCGACCCCCTCGTCATCGAAAATCGTCCGGCTCGATTCGGAGTCTATTAAGGCCGCTAACGAATAATCTCCAACATCAAGGCGAAAATAACGTAATAGGAATAATTCGTGGAAGATCGTTGAGTACTCGAGTTTCTCTATGTAAGATTCGGCATAAGTCTTAACCGATCACGGGAGCCGTCTCAACCTGATTTAGCGACCCTCTTCCGCGTTTCCCGAGCAGGTAGGACACGTTATTACATTTGATTTACCGCAATGGAAACAATACACGCATCGGCGTTCTCCACATTCCCGCGCGATATGGTTTTCTCACAGTTTCAACACTTTAATCGAACAGGCCGCCCACGCTGTTGAGGTCGAGGGGGCGGGCGTCTCCGACATTGTTTCTGTCCTCTCTGGCCGCATTAGCTCGACTGTGATTTGCGGTCTTCCTATCTCCGGCGATCGCCGAAAACTCGGTCGCGCCCGTCTGATCACCCCGCTGGGCCTTATGCAGGCGATAGGCTAATTCCGGGAACAAAGATTTTTCCGGTGCGGGCGGAGCTCGACGTGTCGTGCTAGCTTTATGGCTCAATTCAAGTCATGATGTCAACAGCTTCAGTCATAAAATCAGAAAATTCGTTTCGGTGGAGATCCATTTATAAACGCGGTAGTATGTTATTTAACTTCCGTTAAATTCCACGACGATTCAAACCGACCGAAGAGGGCTTCCATGCAGATTAAGTAATCTGTAACCGACTCGTCATCCCCTTGTATGCGACGCAAGATCTCATCCCGTACGCAAGATCTCAACGCGTACTGGAAATTCGGATTGCCGAAGCGCCCTCGCCACGCAACAACAAAAAATTGGTCCCAGGTCTGCCACTCCGGACGTCGCGAGCGAACCAGAAAAGCGTTACACGGTAGAAAGAAAAGTAAGCATCAGAAAAGATTTGCATCGCTGACAGGAAATAACTCACGTCCCTCTTTTCGAATCAAGAAAGCTTCCGTCTCACTGCGCGTGCGCCCGTGCATCTCACATTCTATTTACGCAGCGCGTTTATAATCTCCGAAATCGAAGTCTGCGAAGCGTCTGGCGCGCTGGCAGCACGCAAGGTGACAACGCAACAGGGGGAAGGGTATCGCGAGTGTCCGAACAATCGCGCAGAGTAGGTTATCCCCGGACTATCGGGTTGCATAGACGTGGTAATCGAAGGAGCGTGAGCACCCAAAGCGGGTGGACCTCATGTCTACTTTCGATTACTAAAACTGTTCGA
Source organism: Acromyrmex echinatior (assembly GCF_024713525.1). NCBI lineage: Eukaryota > Metazoa > Arthropoda > Insecta > Hymenoptera > Formicidae > Acromyrmex > Acromyrmex echinatior. The sequence goes on from NC_141856.1 coordinate 127,644, forward strand.
TGATCACTCAAAGTCATGACCTAGATAAAATATGTTAAGGTCATTTTATTTTTTTGAATAACTTTGTAATCATTTGAACATCTCATCGTATCTGTAAGAAGTTCCTCTCCTGCTCTTTAGTAGAGTAGTTTAGTGTTATGACCACTAAAACAGAGAGACCTAACGGAACAATGATAGATCATAACTTATTCGCTATATTAAAATACGCTGTCGAAGCCATACCCTTTTTCGATGGCAAAAATATCCCTTTAAACTACTTTATCGAGGGATGCGAGGAAGCATAAATGTTATCAGCAGAACCAAAATTCACCAGTCACAAGAACAAGAATTGTGGATGAAGCGCGTCGCATTATACAAGACCAAGAGTTTAACAGCGTAGCACAATTAATTAAATAAATATTTAAAACAGGTTTACGGCGCTTTAAAAAAATATATATATCAACTGCAAGAGGAGTTAGGCTGCATTTATCAAAAGAATGAAGAAGACATACGCGAATCGGATGAAGATTTTATGAAAATAAATAATGGAGGCCCATAAAATTTCAGAAAATATTCTTTGCAATCAAAATATTAAAGTATCTTTAGAAAAGGACATGTGTAAGTGTTTTATTAGGGGATTAAAATCAGAAATTGAGCAAAAGATAGCAAGAAACTTAGGTGTTCAAGAAATAGTAGCCGATGCATTGCGAATAGAAAGAGAACTCCATTCGATGACAGATTTATGACAAAAGTAATCGAAGAGTAGTAGAAGAAAATACATCGAGTAAAGCATTAAATACTAATAAATCATGAGAAACCTGTCAGATTTGTTATAAAGAAGGACATTTAGATTCAAACTGTAAAAAATTGATTAATTTTGGAACCGAGATTTTAGTATGTCAAATCTGTAAAACGTGGACACAGCACTGATAAATGTCGACTTCGCGATCCTCAAGTACGACAATCCATTAACATTCTGCAAGGAAATAATATTATTTGTCAATTATGTTCAAAGTCAGGCCATAATACTAAAGGCTGTTGATCAAATAATAACAGTAATCAGAATAAGTCCCCTTTAATTTGTCAATGGTGTAATAAACCCGGTTATTCAGCCGACAACTTGGAAGAAACAAAATGAACAACGTAATTTAGAACCTAAAAAAATCATTTGCCAAATTTGTAATAATTCTGGGCGCATTGCTAAAGATTGCCAATCTAAGATAGGGTAAAACGTGGCATGCTCAGACTCATTATTCTGCCGGGACAAGGGCATCTCCTCGAAAGTTGTGAGCTAAGAATCACAAGTAATAATCGGAGGAAAATGAAAGATCAGAGAAATTCCAACAGCCCCTCTAAATCGGGTGTGCCACAGGGGACTGAGCAAATCTCACATTCATCGACATCAAAGAAGACTCAGTAAGCAAAAACATGTTAGGTAACCGTAACATGTTAGGTAACCCTTGACAAACAGGCGCGTGCCTAATGTTCAAGTAAATCTTTGCAAATCAGAACCTCACATTACTTTTATGCTAGGTACCGGTTTTGGGCCAAATATAATTAAGGAAAATTTTGTTCCTAAAGACAGCATTATTAATTACAATAACGTATTGAAATTAAATGGTATAAACGAATATCCCGTCTCTACTCTTGGAGAAATCTCCCTACCCTTTTCGGGAAATAAAGTAGCTTTTCATATTGTAGCAAGCGATTTCCCCATTTCGCGATCCGGAATATTAAATAACGATTTTTTCAGACTAAAAAATAGATTACGCGAAGGGATATTTAGATTTATCAGGAACTAATATACCTTTCTTTTCACCAGAAATTATCATCGCACCACCATGATCAGAATCTTTATTTTATGTGAGAATAGGAAATCCAGAGATAAAAATAGAATATATACCAAAATTAAAAATAGCACACGGAATTTATCTAGGAGATACTATAGTAGAGAATGTCTTTGGAAAGGCATATTTGAACGTCATAAGCACAAAACGAAGAAGTTGAAGTGCAAGTACCAACCTTACGCCTTAAATCTCTAAATGAATTATTCGACAATGATAGCTCAAGCATTGAAAAACAAGATGATCAAAGAGAAATTGCAAATACGCAAATTTGTCTTATCCAAAAGATATCCGAAATCTCGAAGATATTAGTAACAACGTTAGTCCAAATGATAACAACGAATTATGGACGAAAACGAGGTCTCTAAGACAGAAGGAAAGAATAACAGAAAAAAGGAAAAAATGAATTATTTAAAAATAAAATATTTAAAGAAAAGAATGAGAATAAATTAATAAGAGGAACTAAAGAATCAAGTAAAATTCTACAAATATTCATCGAGAGGAGGATTTCCACATCCCCTCCGAAATTCTAGAATCTAAAATCCTTGGAGAGAGAAGTTACCAAACCTCTCCTAAAAATTTAAATAATTCTAAAATCCTTGGAGAGGGAAGTTACCAAACTTTTCCTAAAAATTTAAATAATTTTAAAATCTTTGGAGGGGGAAGTTATTAAATTCCTCCCGAAAATTTAAATAATTCTAAAATCTTTGGAAAGGGAAGTTACCAAACCTCTCCTGAAAGTTTAAATAAATCTAAAACCCTTGGACGGGAAAGTTACCAAACCTCTCCTGAAAATTTAAATAATTCTAAAATTCTTGGAAGAGGAAATTGCCAAACTCCTCCTGAAAATTTGAATAATTAATAATCCTAGAATATTGAATAATCCTAGAATTACAGAGAAAAGTTTCCGTATCTCCCTGATAAATGCTACTTCTGTCAGTTGCAAGGAGGAAAGTAACCAAACCTCACTGCAATACAACTCAATTTTGTTAAAAGAAATCAAAAGAAAAGAGCTCCTCTCTTAAAAAAATTAAATTTCCCAGGGTTGGAATACCCGCAAAAAACGATACTCATCAAAATGATTCCTCAAAAAGATTCCTCTCGCGTTACTATCGATTTAATTTCTAAAAAGAATGCAATCATATAATCCTTATATAAATGTTCGTAATTCTAACAGAAACAAATCATCTTATAAAATTCTAACGTCTACACAAAATCAATCTTAAGAAATTCTGGAAAAATTTATGCGCAAACGTAAGTCGAACTACAAGGAGAGAACTAACCAGGAACCTCGAAACAAAAATATGAAAAATGTTTCATGCGAATGCTTAGTAATATCAGAAGAAACTGTAAAGGATAGATCGCGGAAATTACAAAATTATTGTGTTTAGAGCACTTAAATTTCCAAGAAGAAACAAGTAATGAAACTTATAACTGACAGCCAGGATAGATTTCACGTCCTCGGAGAGGAATTGACAGCAACAAATATATACAACATCAAATATCTACAACGGATGATCGATCTATAAATACGCGACAATACAGATTCCTGCAAATTCATAAGGAAGAAATAAATAGGCAGATAGAATAACTGTTAGAAGAAGGCATCGTAAAACCTTCTCAGTCACCATACAATACATCTGGATTGTGCCAAAAAAGAAAGATTCAAAAGGAAATAAATATTAGAGAATGATTTTGGACTTTCGGGCCTTGAATGATAAGACTATTGACGATGTCTATCCGCTTCCTAATATCATCAATAGGAATTTTAGATCAGTTAGGCGGAATACTTTTCGGAATGTGACTTAGCCTCCGGATTCCAAATAAAAATGGATCCTGCAGATAGCTATAAAAACAGCATTCACAACTCCATTCGGTCATACGAATTTGACCGAATGCCCTTTGGATTAAAAAATGCTCCCGCTACCTTCCAGCGAATTAATGGATTTGGTATTAAGGATTACAGGAAGAAGAGCTATTCGTTTATATGGACGACATTATTATCTACACAACCTCATTAGAAGAACACGAAAGAAAGTATAATTTGTTAATAGAACGATTACGCAAAGCTAATTTAAAATTACAGCCCGACAAATGCGAATTCTTGAAAACTGAAGTCACTTACTTAGGGCATATAATTAGTAAAGATGGAGTTAAACCCGATTCAAAGAAATTAGAGGCTGTATGGCAATTTCCAAGATCTAAAACACCAAAAAATATCAAATAATTTCTTGGATTAGCCGAATATTATTGAAGATTTATACCAAATTTTTCGAAAGTAGCCAAACCTCTCACCAATTTTTTAAAAAATGACACCAAATTTGAATAGACGTTGGATCGAGAAGACTCCTTCCAAGCATTAAAAGAGAAATTATGCGAAGAACCTACAATATTTCGACTATTCCAACCCTTTTATTTTAACTACTAATGTTTCCGGAATAGCAATTGAAGGCATCCTATCGCAAGGAGAAATAAATAAAACAATGTAGTACACAAGAAGTGCAAAGAGCCAATAATGTATAAAAAAATTTTAATTTAAAATTAGCATTAAAAATTCAAATAAAACAATTACAAATAACAACAAACGTTTCGACTCCAATCGAGTCATTTTTAATGTAGTCTTAATATATCAACATCGTTCTAAATAAAAAATATGCACATGGTATTACAATATTATTATAATTTTTAATATCAAATTTTTCATTCCGTGTAGTACGCTGCGAGTCATTTTTATCAAGAATCAAAGTAATCATAAGAAAATTCTTGTCAGTGATAAATAAAGATCGATAGCATATGTCTCGCGAACTCTAACCGAAAACGAAATAAAATACGATACTTATGAGAAAGAAGCTTTAGTCATAGTATACTGCATCAAACACTTCAGACTTTACTTATCGACGGAAATTTACTCTAGTTACAAACCACAAATCCCTTCTCTGGTTTAAAAATGCACAGGATGCAAACATGCGAATACTCCGCTGGAGGTTAAAACTCTAAAACTCCCTAGTTTTTAACGTAATTAATAGATTAAATCTCTTAATGATTCAGCTTAGCTCATAATTGTCTCGCTCATTTGTACATAAAATTTATGTATCGACAGCATTCTAGGATTAAAGTTATTTCATGTTCTATATTACCTAATATTGCTCATAATAATAATAAAAACTTTTTAAATAAATAGCAAATCACTCGAGGATTATTCTAGATCTTTTCGTGTTTAAGCCTAATTGTGATGATTAGCACTACTGAAATTAATAATCGCCATCAATACGAGATGATTTTAAAGCAGGATTTTAAATACTCTACGTTGACGCCATTTCATTTGGATTATATCGTATTCATTCAGTGCTAAGTGGATTTATTATCAATCTAGATATATTTTCAGTTATACGACGAAATTTATTAATACTCGTCTAATAAAGGTGAAATAAAATCTATAAACGATATACATGTGTAGGATTGCTCGTGGCGCCGATAATTCCTGTGTTCACAAATATGCGCGTAATAGCGTAAAATTTGTAGCCCGACTTCGGACATCATCGTTGATTGTCATTGAATATTACTACAGACGCCATGTAAACTGACAGATTGCAATTAGCTCATTGAACAAGTAATAAGTGGTAATCTCCTAATTTTGGTTCGTTATAGATGGTTTGATTATGCTCGCGTCCCGCTAATTTGACTACAGGCAACCCGGGAAACTGCATTCACATTAACTGCTTTGGAGTGCAGTGATGCTGCGTGACATCATATCCTGCCTCTAAGCACAATCAAATTATCACTGCACGCGTGACAAAACAGTCGATGCTCCCTTGTCGCGACAAAACAACAACTATCCCTGTTGGCCACCCTCTACTCCGCGCTTTGGCGTCTCAACTAAGTTAACTACTTAATTAAACTAGCAGGTAAAGCACGTGCTGCTCACTTCTGGGCCATATATTTTTACGTGCAACAGCCCCATACAATCATACAAGTATATCAAATATCCTTAATCTTTAGACTGCCGGCATTTTTCATTAAAATAGTGATTCTTTTGCTCAAAAATTTTTCTATATAAGTAACATTGCACAAAATTTGAGATTTGTGCAGTGCCACAAAAGTGGCTTTCCTGGCAAGGAACATTAGGATAGGATTAGATATGAAAAATGTTTATTTTCTCAAAAATAGTATATTTTGGGGGTTTTTGATATCGCTGATTCCAATTCTGAACATAGATTTATAAAATTTCGAGCCCTAAGCCCAATATTGACGTAAATGAATATGAATGTATGGAAAAAACTCATGCAGAGAACTTTCGTTTAGCATTACCCAAAGAACGACATAGACGTAAAAAATTTGTAGTTTCTTTTTGACTTTCCTTTTTTGTTTGGTTTTTTAAATTTATTTTTTGTATTTTTTTTATTTTTATGTTTTATAACTTTTCTTATTTTTTCATATATTTTAATTTTTTGTATATTTTTCAATACAATTTTTTATATATTTCGGGCAACATGTATACAATTATATTTAATATTATATAATATTAATATTGAAAATACCACGAAAAATGATAGTATTTTAAACCTCATTCAAAATCCACAAAAGTGGCTTTCTCGGCAGTCTAAAGGTTAAAGAAATAAATGAATTACTATAATTGTACTTCGCCCATTCTAAGGAAACAAAAAAAATTTTTTGTATTTCAATTTTTAACTGCATCCTAACATTGACTACAAAAGTTTTCTATTCCTGAATTATTAGCCAACTTTTATGAGATAGCACTTTTGGAATAAGCAGTAGGAGAAGACTTATTCTGGTTTTCCTAAGAAATGAGGTACGACTTCTTATATTTAATTTATACGCTGAAGATGACTCAAAGCGCAGCCGAAACATACATACATTTGTTGTAATGTATCTTTAAACTATCTTTATATTATAATTATGAAATAAAGATATTATTATTTAAAGGAGGTATGCACTTTAACGCGTTTGACTCAGATAGCCCTTGTATTAAAACTTTGATGATTAAAACAGAAATTTACGGAGATACTTTACCATCCTTTTTATACTTATTGTAATTAGAAAAATTGTAAAGGAAAAGATTACGTTAAAATTATGTATCAGACTTCCTTTAAAATGAGTAAAATATATTAAGTATTTGACGAATTATATTATCGCCTTGTTCTGAAAGAAAAAAAGTTTAAAGGTTGCGGAATTATTAGATAATTAGTAGAATACAAATTCATAGAATTAAAATATTACGTAATGGCTTGGAGAATTTAATGAATAATCTGATAAAACTTTCGCCCTCTCGAATTTAACTAGAGAGGGTTCTCGCTTCATCATCGTCTCGACTATATAATTAAAGAATGAATATTTCCAAGAATGATCTCAGTATTCACGTTGATATTACCACGTAAGTTTCGAATGTAGATACCTAGAACTTTGTCATTATTTCCGCGCGGAATATATAAAACGGATTTTATATTTTTACGCGTCATTTTCCGGTATATCTAAATTGTGTGGCAAGGTCCTCTTCTTTGTTTTATCAGGCTAACGAACGACAAACTGCTGCAATAACTAAACGCAAACATTGGCATACAGCAGGTGCAATTCCACGTATGTATGTTAAGATATTCAAGAGACGCAATTCGTTATGCAATTCATGATCGTGCATTACGCTTCCTCTTGAAATTCCAAAGAAAGTCAAACGGTATTCTATTCACTCGTTCACGTATAGTTGTATCAAATCTCATCCATATTTATATCTCGTTTGTTTTTTCGAAATAATAATACTTTCCATCTGTCAAAATTTACATGGAGTGTTCAACGTATCGTGCGCGGCACTGCGATATATAAATGCATTTGGTGCAAAAGCTTTCATCATAAATATCGATCTCTCGACATTCTCATTAAAATTATTTCGACGTTTCGATAAGGAATATTATCGCTGTTTCGCCAATTCATGCGCTATACCAAATGTGTAAATGTGAAATATTCGTTTGCTCTTTGATCGCGCAGGGAGAAGGAGAGAGATTATCATGAGCACGTTGCAAAATCGCGTATGGAATCGCAAGGCGCAAGCGGAATGAAAGAAAGCGGGAAAGTACCGTATAACGTATCGTATGTATAGTGGGTGAGAGAAGGAAAGAATAAGAATACGCCGTAGGTTTTCAAAGAAGGTTTCCACGGCGGTCCCATGAGGGTAACGACTATGCTGCAGCGATCCCGTAGAGGCTGCGGGATATTTCAGAGCGGACCGACGTCGTTGAATCGTGCATTTTACGATGACTCCTCATGAGCCTTACCGGCTCATCCTTTGCCGACGGTACTCCTTGCCCGTGTCATTTTAACATGCAGTCTGCGCCATCGATGGACGCGAACAATACAGAGGACGAAGAAGCACGTATATCTCAAGAAATTTTTCGTGTGCTAAAAAAAATTTTGGCACTAAATGATAAACTTTTAGCCTCGATATTTTGCGTTAAAACATTTTGACAGTAGTCGAGCTAAAGTTTTAAGTAGTTTTAATAACTAAGTATAAACTAAGCATATTCTTCGTAGTCTTATAATCCAAACAACATCAAATCAGAATATATAATTGTAAACATGTTGATGATATGTTTAAGACGTCATTAAGATGGTTTTTATATACATGGTCTAAAAGACATTTAAAAACGTCCTTAAGATGTTTTAAGTCTCGATTTTAAACACAAGTGCTATTTGGATATTTAGTTATAATTAGAATAAAGCTATATGTATGTGTGTCATTAAATTACATAACTATAATTAGTATATTAATTATTGGTTGTCTAAAAGCTTAGGTAATAAATTAATTAGATAGTAAATAGGTAATAAATCTATAAATAAATTTATTTATTTACAGATTTCTAGCATATGAACTTCTTTAATAAATGTCTATTGAGTATCAAATTTAATTGTGATATTACTATAATAGTTCTTCTGTGTTTTAAAAGCCCGGAAAAATTTCGGCGCGCAATTCAAATAACTATAAATATAAGTATACATGTATTAGAGCAGTCCATTTTTTTGACTTTCAAATTTTTTCCGTGGCACTTCTTAAAATGGTTTAAATCTCCATGAAAAAATATTCTATCAAATTTCAGCTCGATCGGACAATGGGAACTGATGCCGACAGTTCGTTAAACATTTGAGTTATCTTATATTACACTATCATCATTGGTTTTTAAAGCATATTTTCCACAAAATTCAGCCTAAAGGATTTTTCTTATTTTTGTTAACATATGTCTTATTTTTTTGCATCGTTTGAGATTTTATATGGCTTATTTAAACAATTAGGTGAATTGTTAATGATTAAAAATAAAAATTAGTTTAACTCCGATATATACGCCGCTAGGTGATTCTTCTTTTCTGCTGGGACTTGGACCGAAAAAATTCGATCCGGATAACGGTCTGAGGCTAAATCTAACTTTTAGTTCCAGTTCTTTTACAGTAATGATTATCGGGTTCGTTTAGATTTCGATTCTTTTCGGTTTCGATTTTCGGTAATTATATATCTATAACGATTATCCGTCACGGTTATCCGTTATCACTAAAAAAACTGAAATCGATATCGAAATTGAAAGTTGGATATCCTCAGACCATACTCGTAACCAGCCGAAATTTTAATGTATCCACAACGTATCCATAATGTAATTTCGGTTCGAGTCCCTGCTTTTCATTTGATTTTTTTCTTTAAGGTCTTACCTAAACTTGTTTCAATGAATATAATATAGACAAATATGAATAAATATTTAGAAAATATTTTAATACAAAATTGACATTAACTAGTTTGAATAAATTGAGCAAGTTCATTAGGGTGCAAAAGACATTCTCCCAAGGAATGTAAAGAAAAATGTTGTCTATAAAATTTTATGCAATGCCTGTGATGCATTGTATGTAGAGCAGACTGAAAGGAAACTGAAAACTTTAGAGCATTAAAATCACATAAATTAGAATATCAAAAATCATTCAGTGATTACAATGCATAGAATTAATTACGAACATGATTTTGATTGAGAGAGTGTTGAAGTACTTGATGTTGATCTTAGTATTTAAAAAAAAAAAGAAATGGGCAGGATACAAATGATGCAGAGGTATGTATTAAGGTTAAAAATGATTTTTATTAAGACTTGTTAGCGACGTTCGCAAACAGTTTCCGGATGCTAAAAAAGGACCCTTTTAAAATCATTGCAGTTATAAAAGAAATTGATTTTACAGCTAAGTTAACATATTTTCATATTAGTTGTCGTTGTAATTCATATAATATATAAATTATGAAAAACAATCAATGAAGGAATTTTATAAAAAAGTATATTTTTTAGATAGAATTTTATTAGTCAGCATCATTCTTATTCTATTAATTTAAAATTTTGCAAGTATTATTTATCTATTAATTTAAAAAGTAATGTTGATACGGACTTTTCAAATTCAAAACCAATAATAGAATCCAACAAGGCGAATGAGAGTACAGCGTGGTAATCAGTACGCAAAGTAATAAAGAACAGGTAATACAAGATAAAAATTAATAATTAATATCATTCTTTACATTCGTGTTACTTACAAATTAAATATATAATAGAAACAAATCAGGTCACAAATTAAAACGTGCTATATTCAGTGTACAATGTGGTAATATTTATTCTAATCAACCATATAAATTTCACGGAACGTTTTGGCTTGATTTAATCCTCACCAGCTATAAATATAAATGATAGCCCCATACTATGAAAATAGAATAATACATAATAAAAGTTAACGATCAAATGCACAATATTATATTATATAATGAGGATTATTTCACCTTCACTTACACATAAACGCATCGAGAACAATCATGGAACATCATAAATGCTTTCCATTTGATGACACAAGTTGACACAAGTCGATACAAGCGTCATTCTATAATATAGATAATAATGACAAAGATAGAAAGACTTGTGTTGATTTGTGTCATCAAATGGTAAGTACCCATTATTAAGTCAAATTGTAAAATAATGTAATGTTATAAATACAACTAATTCTTCAATTAATGGTGAGAAAAGGTAATCGGAGCATTTAGAAACAAAAAGATAATCCTAGTCGAAAACAATATTGTTAAAACGTAATTTTAAAGTTATATAAAATATGGTTATATGCAGAGTCCATATAATATTGATAGATTAAACAGCTGAATAAAAATCATGCATAATAACGTTAATTAAAGAATAAATAAACTATAGAAAGGAGAAAGATTCATAAGGACTGATCCCAATTTCGACTCTATCCAAATTTTGTTATCTAACTATCCAAACTCATGAAAATTTATTCCTTGAAGTCAATTATATTCAATTTAAGTAATTTTAGCTTAAACGCTGTGGTGATGTTGCCATATTTATAAGGAAATTAATATTTTAAATATCGTATGTTTTATTAAAAAACTTAAAAAATTATGGTAATCGTGTTAAAAAATTATCTGAATCATTCTGGAATAGCAGAGTTTTCTCAATTCTCTTTATATTTAATGCCGATGCTCTTATTTGTTAAAATTATAAATTAGAACAATACATTGCAATATGTTTAAAAAAAAGATATTTGGGAGGAGGAGGATTCTTATGGACCCTCCTCCTTTATAAAACACTTACAATAATTGTAAAGGTAAAATGTATGAAACATATGCATGTACATTTTACTGAACTCTTATTTAAAACCAATATATGGATGTAATATAAGTTACTCATATCGCTGTTAATATCACTGTATTAGTATAATGTAGAAACAGAATCTACTCGTTGATATAATTCGAACGATGCTGCATATGTACTGTGACGTGACGTTTTCCGTCTGTCACAAGGGCCGCATGGCCTGACCGAACAATGCAGTATAGCGTCCTGGGTCCTCTCACATTTAAGCGGTGGACGCAGGTTTCTGCGCGAAACTGCGCTTTTCCCATGTCATCGTTTGCGTACCTTATGCGTTCCGCGCTGTCGTTTTCGTTTTCCCGTTTCTGTGTGTTCCCGTACCGAGGATTACAGAGGCCGGCGACTCCCGCGATCTTGACGGAGTGACACCACCTCACCGGAGAGAAGAGGAGGAAGAACGGCCAGGATTGGGGGTCGGGAGACAACCGCTGATGACAGACCCGCCGAGGGCGCACGACACCTGACTCCGGGTCGCACGCAGGTGATATCCTTCCTGCATTGTTACGCCCTTTTGATTATCGCAGAGCATTTTTTTATCGCATCCTCTTCTAGGCGCAAAGCGGATCGAGAGCCGGTACGGCATGACGGGGTCACTCTATGCCTCAAAGACGGCGAGAGCCCCGGATAGGCGCCTCGAGGCCACGAGGCGGCCTGAAAAAGACTCCCGCGATCTCTCAAATTTCGCGCGCCAGGACATGCGACGGGCATGACGCGGATATTCCGCGATTAGCGGAGCCGCGGGGTCACGTGCCAATCAGGTACTTGAGCTGTGGCCCGCTTGAAGAGAGCACGGTGAGACAAGCCTGTAAAGTCGCCGGTTTCCGCGTCCGGGAGACAACTTATCGGATTTCTATCGGGCGTGTAATAGTGAGTGCACGTGGCATTACCGTGCACCAGAGTTTCGCGGGATTCGCGTACGCGTGTCGCCTCCCGGAACGGCCCTTGTCGTCGAGATAACTCTAAGGCGTCCGCCAAGGCCACAGCCTCGTCACTCGTTGTCGGTTTCTTTTTATCGCGGATATGTTACGTCGAAGTTCCGTGCCGTATTGTCGCGTATCGTGTCGTCTCGAGCGTCTGTAACGTAAGATTTGCATGTCTATTCGGTCCTCTGTGTCATAGCCATTAAAGTCAATTTATAATAGCAATTGATAATTGTGCGTATTCTGTCATATCGAGACTGCGTAGTGTCGAGTTTGCACGTATTCGAGCCTTCTCTGCATCTCAGCTGAGCGGCGCGAGGTTCCGCGAGCGCGCACGAGGTCACGCCGTGTCCACGCTACAAGCTGTCGAATTCCTTAGAATTGTGAGGCGATGAAGTATGGTTCGTATAATTCGCGAGAGTATTTCCGTGGCGTGAGCTCATGTCGCGAGAATTTAACGAAGTGGATACGCCTAGCGTAAAACCTCGGGGCTTATGTAAATCAGCTATTGCGCTCAAGTAGAATTTATCGTCTCGATTGTATCGCCAGATGTAAATGTAAGTCGAAGACTCATTTAATATACTTGTTACTTTTGTTATTGTTAATTCGTGTGTACTTTATTTTCGCCCCTATTCGCTTCTCCAGATGATCTGTTATCCTCGACCGCGAACCGCCCCCTCTGCCATTTTCGAGGCTGAGATACCGGTTGAGAGCCCGTCGATTCGCAGCTCATTAAAGATGGCATAAAGAAAATCGCGTAATTTCTAGAAAGAGTGGCACGCTCGCTCGTGCCTGGCGCCCAACTATTGTTTTGTGATTATGTGCCGTCCTTAAGAGCGGTCGCGGGAAGACGCATTTCGGTCACGTTTCGTTTAACGCCACCCGTCATCCGATCGCCTACGAGAACCTTGGCTGTCAATGTGCGACGAAGTTGCGCCACGCTCGTGAGTGCGGTTGCAATACATATAAGTGTCAGACAAACAAAGAACCAACTAAAAGTTATCTCTTTTATTAGAAATAAAATTTAATAAATAAATAAATATATATATATATATATATATATATGTCATCGCGAGATTCCGTATCTTTTTTTATAGATTTATATCATTTTTCTGTTTCTTTATGTGTAACGTCTCTGAAATAAGTCTCTTATTGTAACTTGAGATTCTAAATAATATTTTAACATTCTTCCAATCGAAACTGTGTTATATTGTAATAGATGACTTATTATAACAGAATGTCTAGATAAATCAAGTTTTTTATTGTTAATATATTCATTTATTCTAATATTAAGTTTCCTTTTAATCTGACCCAGAAGGCGTTACAGTCGTTGCATAGAATTTTGGAAACTACATTATTATTGTCAACAAATTTTTTTTATCCTTGTATATTTTTATAAATCTATTTAATTTATTGATACATCTACATATAACCTATATTATAAACAGCCTTATTTCAAATGTGTAGCAGATTTTGTAACATTGTGGATGAACTGCAGTACAAAAAACTTTTTCATATTGAGAGCTGCATCATTAGCATTGTCATGATTGTTGCTATTATTATTCATAAGTTGAATTTTTATTGAAAAAAGTTTTTTAATCCTTAAATTAAACTGTTTAAATTCACCATAGAATTTTCAATTCTAAAAGGTATCCATTATTCAAAAGTGTTTCAGTAAGAGAGACCGGAGACAAAAGTAACAAGGGACAATAATAACATTGTTAATATTTTTTAAACTATAATAAATATTATTTAAACTATAATAGATATGTGTATGCGGTTGCATGATAAAATTCTGTAGACAGATCAGTATTGAAGATCGTTCGTTACATGCTGGTTCTCACGGAATGTGCTCGAGTGTAGGAGTAGAAATTACTTTTTTCATACATCAAGTAATAATAGTTTTATTGCGTGCACAAAATTTAAAATTTGTTTTTTTTTTATAATGAAGGTACAATGTATTATCATAATATTTTAATGATTATCTGCATTAATAATTTGCACATTTGGATTGATTTTTATCTAGGTTTTTATTTTAAAAATTTATTATAAATTATAAAATATCATTAATTACAATATAAGTAACATCAATGCCTGAGGTCAATTGTAATATTACAATTACCTCCAAAGGGTATATAGCAGGATAAGTTTTTAGCGAGATATAATATGTTTTTTGTCCATGTACGATAACGCAAACATAAGTACTAACTTTTTAAGACAAAATAAGAACATAGAATGTTTTTCAATTGCTTAACACAAACATATACAGGAATGCACAAAATGTAACATCGTGCACGATTCAATTGGAACAGAATGTATGCTGTACACAGTTGAGATCCGTTTCGGATAGAGTTAAATTAAATGTAACTTTTTCTGCCTGTATTAAACAAAAAAAAAAAATAAAAATGCCACTCAACGTCCTCCAATTTCATTTATAGTCGTCCCAATTAGTAATTATCACTAGAAGACACAAGCTTACATAGTCCTTGTGTACAGATGTGTAGTATTGTGTCGACGATAACGGAACGTAACTTGTGTCGCCGTGTGTACGAAAATGTCTAGGGATATTACAATTAGAAAACACCCATAGTTAAGTTTGAAGTCAGATCACGACACATCAGCCGGAAAACCTATAAGTGCTACATATAATACACCAAATATGCAATTGGAAAAGCTAGTGTTCAACATTATACGTGTAAATGTGTAAATGGATGAAAAATGGTTAGATGTTACTCACATGTTGCAGCAATTATATATTACATAACACACGCAAGATATTTATATCGAATAGTAAGGCCAGTAGAAACGTGAGGGGAAAACTTTTTAATGTTAAAAAAGTTGAGTCTGTCATAAATAAAGACAATGATAAGATTAATATATTTGATAATCCTTTCAAAAGTGTCCTTAAAAGTGTTTATTATTTCGCATAAAATAATAATTATAAAGAAATAAATTCTGTACATAATGCATTTATAATTGTTTCTTTGATTTCTTAAAAATGGGATTTTTATTTGTATAAGTAATTTTAGAAAGTGAGTTAATAAAAAATAAAAAATAAATTTCGTAATATTACAAATATGAGATGAATTTTGGATTAAATAGCCTTGTAGATAAAAAAACCTGAAATCTCTTGACATCATATTAGAGTAAAATAAATTTATTATGTTTATGTGCTTAATAAAATTAGAAATTGGTCTTTGCTTTAAAAAAAGATGGAATAAATGCTGAAATCAGTTAAATTAATTTTTCTGAAAGAGAAAGAAATAGAATTCTTGTTGTTTAACCTAATGCGAACTCTATTAATATTAAAGTTTTAAACTATTGCAAAAAAAGTGGGATCAAAGGTAAGTACAATTATATTTAAAAACAATTTAAAATATATCAACTAATATATTTTAGGTCAGAAAATGGCGGAAAGTTGGTTTTAATGTTCTTTTGTGATATGTTCTACCAAATCTAAAAATTTGAAAAAAATATTGAATATAATTTATGACAAAATTTAGCTGCTGCATTATTTTAAAAGTGATCAAACATTCAAATCATATAAAAAATGCGATTTTTTTAAATTCTTGAATCTTTTTAAAAACAGAATTTTGAGTCAAGAATGACAAAAAAATTCTTACTTTAATTTTCTTGATATCTTTTATATCCATAATTTTTTTTGTAAAGATCCGTTTTGATTTAGCGGAGAAAAAAAATAGTATCGAAAAATTATATTTTGTTCGATATCTCGAAATGGCTCTTTTGGGATGAAACTTTACAAAA
This sequence comes from Acromyrmex echinatior, assembly GCF_024713525.1. NCBI lineage: Eukaryota > Metazoa > Arthropoda > Insecta > Hymenoptera > Formicidae > Acromyrmex > Acromyrmex echinatior. The sequence goes on from NC_141856.1 coordinate 143,829, forward strand.
TATTCTTTCTCTCTGGGTGTTCATTTTGCCTCCTGTGGCAATTGATTATGTGTGGGGACCCGAAATCATTTCTTTATCCAGCTATATCCTTTACTTGATTTTATTTTAATATTATTTTGTACAATATTATTTTTTTTATAGAATTAACAAGAAAACACAAGACAAATAATAGAAAACCTATATAAAAGAAGATCTTTATATAAACAAACATTTAAAGAAGTTATAAAGGACGGTTATCCATTCGTGCAGCTGCAAGAAAGAGTGACTTATGTAGTTATGTAATTATCCTCTTCTACTATATATTATAATCGTTACTATCCCCGGGAATTGGAACGGTTATAACAAAATACCTATATATAGTCTTTAACAATAGTCTTTAAACAATAATTTTTTTTAATTATATAAAAAAATTAAACCAAAAAAAATTTTGTAGCTAATTAAATTATACAAAAAAGATATTTTTTAAATGTAAATAACTATATATAAACGTGTTCTTTCATCATGTGAAGATGCATCGTACAACAATGTTGCAGCGCCAATTGTCATATTGCGAATTATGTAGAACAAGAATTTCCAGATTCTAATTTAAAAAAATTAATCTATCATTAATATCTTCTAGTTGAAATGTATAAGAATAGAATCGTTACCTGTTTTACAGCAAAAAAATGATGAATCTCAAGTACATCCTTTACACAGAGGGAAATTTGTCGTGACATTGTGTGTTATTATTTGTCATATCATGTTACCACTATTTATATATATGTGTCAAAAGTTTAGATTGTTCTAGAATTATTTATTAAGTGTGAGAAAGATCTTTCTTTAGAAAAGGCAGATAAACATCGGGCAAACCTTCAGTGTCACTTTGCTTATTGATACTAGTTATTTGGCTTCTTATGTATATCATTTCAGAAATTCTTCTTTTCAACAATGATTGTTCTGTATCTAAAATTCTGATATTATCTCAATTCAATTCTTGCATCTCATTCAACTGGTGACGTGAAACCACTGACATCTCCGAGGTGGATCTTCTTATGTCAGCATTATGTTCTTTTTTATTCGAGTTTTTAATTTCCTTTTTGATTGACATAAGAAAACTCACAATATTTAAACAATTTATTTTATAAACCACTCCACAATGATCTTCTTTACGCAAAGGATCTTTTCCAGTTTTAATAAATCTATTCATTTTATTTATAAGTTTGTAAGCGATATTAAAATAATAATAATTAAATATCACAAACAATATCTTGTGCGGTGGTTTTTATGCTTTCTTTTCAAAAATTTAAAAGTCGAAAAAGATGGACCTCGCTAATATATAAATTGTTGACTTATAAATTTATTTTAAGCATACCAAAGTCATGAATAATTGATAAAACAGTACATTCTGGAACGTACAATTTTTTAAATACAATCTAAGGAAGAAGACTGAAATAAATACAAATATATAAATAATTATATTATTTTGACAATATGTCGAAAATACGAGGGTAAGTTAATAAATTCTTAGAAAATCTGTCAGAGGGCATTCGCAGTATCATATCACATTACTTTTTGACAAGTAGCATCTTTCAGCTGATTACTGTCAAATTTTGAGCGAAATTCATCGCGTATTTCATTTCTGTAGACGATTAAAGCAAACAACCTTTGATTTTTTGCAAAATGGAAAAAAACGAGTTTCGTACTGTGACCAAACATTTACATATGAAAGGTTTAACGTTGAAAGAAATCAAAGCCGAGTTGGATAATGTTCATAGCACATCTGCACCAGCGTTTGCAACTGTATACAATTGGGTGAATGAATTTAAACGTGGTCGTACATCCACATGTGATGCATCTCGTTCGGGAAGTCCAATTGAGGCTGCTACGCCAGAAATCATCGATAAAGTCCGATATTGTTTTGACTGATCGATGAGTGAAAGTGCATGAGCTTGAGACCACAGGCATATCACATGGCACAGTGATTTCAATTTGCACGAACAATTGGGTATGAAAAAGCTATCGGCAAGATGGGTGTTCACTGTGGATCATAAGCGCGACCGTGTGATGATTTCAAAACAATGTTTGGAGATGTTTCAATGTAATCTAGATGAATTTCTGCGTTGATTCATTACTGTGGACGAAACATGGATCCATTACTTCACACTCAATACGAAGGAACAGTCAAAACAATGGACTTCACCGAGTTAACCAGCTCCGAAGAAGGCGAAGACCGTGAAGTCGACCGGAAAGGTAATGGGACACAATTTTTGGGACGCACGCGGTATAATTCATATCGATTACCTTCCGTCGAAGCAAACCATCAATGGCGATTACTACGCAGCTTATTGGACTGTTTCAATAACATTTTAAAGAAAAAACGTCCCCATTTGGCGAAGAAAGAAGTGCTCTTCCATTAAGACAATGCACGGGTTCACACGTACCCGGCACCGATGGCCAAATTCAACAAATTCCGTTACGAATTGTTTCCCCATTCAGCATATTTGCCAGATTTAGCCTCCTGCAACTTTTCTGTTTCCGAACATGAAGAAATGATTCGGAGGAAAGAGATTCATCACCAGAGAGCAGCTCATCGCCGAAACAGAGGCTTATTTTGAAGAGTTGGACAAATCATATTATTCGGACGGCTTGAAAAAGTTGAAGAATTGTTGAATCAAGTGTATCGAGCTGAAAGGAGACTATATTGAGAAATAAAAATGAATCGATCAAAAAAAAATGTGTTTTACTATGTTTTTCTAAAAACTTATTGACTTGCTCTCGTACATTTTATATATATTTTATTTCGTCTTTGCTAAATTTAATCTATTTAAGTATGCATTATTTGATGAAGAATGAAAGAACCTTAACTTTGCAAATCTTTTTCAATATAAAATAGATATTATTAATAAAATAATAATGTTTAATCAGATATAAAATAAGTGACAAAGAATTAGAACAACAAATGTTATCTTGTGAAACTTGTACTCATTTCATATCGACGTCCAAATATGATCATTGGATTTTACATTAGTAAAATTTTGATTAAAACATCTATTATTACAGATCGAACTTGTCAAAGATGATTTATTAAGCACTATTAGAGATGGCTTTAACGTGAGTAGGACACGTCGGTCACGCTTCTCCAGCAGAGACGAGGATAAATTACAAATCTCAATTGAGGACAGATCTTAGTTAAAGATTAACAGAAATTACAGAGAAATCAGAAACCCGTCGGAAGTATTCCGCAAAGCGGCAGTTCCGATTTGTCCTTCGGCGGAATTCACTTCTGTGTCATTATGATAAATTACTCTCGTAAATTTAAAGAATCCATCAAATTGGGAACAATGGAAAAGGTATGAATGATAAGCTCGTAATTTTTACATAAAAAAATAGTTTTTGTGAAAGCAACATCATTACATAATTCGAATAGAGAAATAAGAGATAAAAGGATAATTTTTTTTCTGTGGATTTTTGATGTGCCATAGGCTCGGTAAAATCTCATTATTTGTTAGAATTTAAAAAATTCTTAGAATGTTAAAAATCACTAAATGATCTCAAAGGCTTGACTTGATCACGAATGATCTCAAAGGTAAATGGAAGAGTGGCGGACATATATATGATAATTTTATATATAAAAAAATTCTAACTGGGATTTTACCGAGAGCCTGGCACACCAAAAAAATTCATAAAGAAAATTGTTCTCTTAGAATAATTATATCATCTATCAATAGCTTATTATATAAATTAGTATTTTAAGTATTATATTTAACATAATTATTATATTTTACATAATATTATACAAAATAGTATTGTATTTACATAATATTATACAAAATAATATTGTATTTACATAATATTATACAAAAAAACTTGTATTTATACTCAAATTTTGAGAATCTTTTTCATAAGAATATACTAATAAGCTTTTTGAGTGTTAACACACAATTTTGGGAGTTTACACTCAAATTTTGGTGTATACACTTAAATTAGATAGACTAGATTAGACTGCCTCTCTTTGTCTTCTTTACCAAATTTGTTTATAAGAAATCTGTCATGATTAGAATTGAACAATACGTTTTACTGGGGGAATTGTTATGACAAGTTATCCACGCCTTGATAATAAGCATGAAAGCACTGTAACACAGGTATTATATTATTTGATTTTACTTGATTCTAGAATTATTATAATCAATTAAAAAACATTCATGATCATTATAATTCGGAAATTGTGTGTTCAATAATTAAGGACGAACTTTAGGATTATCGAACTGATCATAATAATTGACAAATTCCTCTGGAACATATGATTAGACAATTTTTGACTAACTTCACTTCTATTGTCATATTCTCCTTAATAAAAATAATTCTCCTTAATAATAATAAATCTAGTCGAGCGTTCTGATGTAATTAAGTTTACAATGTATAACGTGGAAAAAAACTCAAATCTGTTGTCTGTTGCGTTAATATGTACGAATGCCTAAGGTATATTTTTGTAATATTAAAGATGGCTTAATTTAAGGCCGAAACACGTTTATTAATTGTTAATAATAATTGATTGAAATAAAAAATACTAGCTATCAAAATCTTGCGTTGTGGTGCCTTTAAAAAAATTTTCTGTTTGAAATTTTAACCACGTATTAATTTGTATTGTTTAACATTCAGTGGTCGTGGATCATCAAAGAAACAGTTCCTGTACGATCACAAATAAAGTAGATGTGATACAGCTTCGGATGGGTGACCACTTGAAAGCATCATAAAATTAATTTCTGAATTTAAACGGGGAAACATTCTTTTAATCATAATTTTGTTGCGTGTATTGTGAAATAAGATGCTAATCAATAATACTTATTTTAACAATAAAATTGAATTAATTAATATTATATGAAAAATATTTCCTGAGCTCAGATCCAATTATATCTGTTCAAGGATCGAATTAGATCTCATCATATCTAATTGGATCCGATTAAATAAGGCTAATATATTGATCAAACCAGATCTAAATGGTTCAAACCTGAGATATAATCGGATCTATTCAGATCTATTCATTTCTTCCTGGGCCAATACAATTTTTTTTTATTGATATTAATATGACATAATAAATCAAATGCATGATAGCTATTGTATTGTGCTTGAACCGTGAATTATTTAGACCATCTTGCATGCAAACTTACTTAGGTCTTTGCAGATTGTACATTTCAAACTAGGAGACAGTGACGAAGATGCGTACATACTAGGAAGGTTGAAGCCTCTTGTACCGAGGTCCTCGATTGATGCTCGCAAGAACATGCATCGCTGAAAATTGCCTACATACGCACATACGCACACGCTCATACACACACATATAAATACAAAGATAAAGCCTTGGATAAAGCATACGAGCAATGTCCGACGTGAGTAACACCAGCAATATCGATGAAGACCACCACATCGCTGAAAAGGATCGTTACCACGTAAGCAGAGGGGTTGTACCCATGATTCGCTTCGCAGACTATCCGACAAGTGTATACTCACCATATGATGACGACGCGACGCAGCCGTGTTACGGATAAGTCGCGTGGAGAATGCGCGGGTTGTTGTACGTGCTGGGTAGACGTGTTATTAGATACGGGAAGTAATGAGCCCTTGGGTATAATTAATTATGCAATATTGTGAGCGCGCGCTGCATTACAACGCCATTCGTTCGTGCTTGTCGAGGATACCCACATATACTTCACTTGTGATTTATACGAATATCTTATCTTTTATCCGTTTTCGTTTGCGTCCTTCGCATTGCACAGAACGCGATGTAATTCACTTAACTTATACATGCATATACAAACGTATATAAACACGTATTCCTTTATTTACATATGTCTGTGAGAATGATTTATATGTTTTTTCTTAGAAATTTCAAGTATATATATATATATATAATAATATATATATATATATATATATATATATATATATCTTAATAGCGAACTTCTTGTTATGCAAATCAGTGTATTAGACGATAAGATCCGTTCGCGTATCCTCTTATTTGTTAAACAGACTTTATAATTCAATCGCGCAGAATTAATGCCCATAGCGCTTTCTCTTTCAGCAGTATTTGCTGCGCGTGCCTCCGCCAATAGCTGTCGACTCTACATTCGTGAGTAGCATAAGTGACATCCCTAACACGCGCGAACGAGCTCCCTGACTGACCGTTCGTGCCGTGTGTGTGCATTAGGGATCAACCAAATATCATCGTGTATGTGCGGTGCAGGGTTTGGGCGCGTCCTTCTAACAGTCGTGCAAGTCGTACATGTCCAGCATACGAGTTACGTCCCAATGTTCATGGCCTTTACCCTCTGGGTTCAGTTCTTCCATCCCCTGTCAGCCTTCTTCGGCGCTTGCTCCCTGACATCGACAGCGAATTTACTCAATATTGCAGCGAATCGCGTGTTACCGTTAGTCTCCGTTGCATTCAAGAATGTTTCGGGAGTATCGAGTAGGCGTATCGAATTTGTTTGCAGCGAAAATTTCCGTTCGTTACTATCAAAATCGATATTTGGAGGGCATTATTGAATGAAGAATATCGATATTGTGTAGATGACAAAGAAACTCTAAATCAAATTTTCTAATATTCTCCAATACTTTTATTGCATGAACATGAAGTCATTTCAAATGTATTTTTATCTGTCAAATACGAATCTATTTTTCAAATTTAGACATATATATATTTTATCAAAAAAAAAATATACGTCAAGTGCATAAAAAAGCTATTAAATACAGGGTTGGCCATATTCGACGGAAAAATGTTTTTTTTTTCAATCATGGGAAACGTCGTTACTCGATCTAACATCTCTGTCAAAAGTTACAGTGTTGCCAGATCTTTCCGTCGAATATGGCCAACCCTGTACATTCTTAATCAAAAACGGATATAAAGTAAATGTAATTAACCAAGTATTTCATTACGCAAGACACATAAAATAGACTGAAAGATAGACTAAAATGAGAATTGACTAAAATTGTCAATATATTAATATAAAATTGTCAATAGATTACAGTGAAGAAAAAACTTGGCGTCCTCGCGTCTCATTAAAATATATAGTAACATAGTTTGTGAGACATGAAAATATACTCACAAATAATAAGCGTGATATAAATTATGGAGGAATAATAAGTAATAATATTGATAATATTTTGATACAGAAACATTATGCATAACAAATTTATAAGATTAATAAGCAATTATTAACATCTCTTCTTTGTTGAATTATTGTTTTCATCTATGCATATATCTGCAGAATATTCTAAGATCGTAATATTGTAGGGCCAATTTGTCTTCATAATTGATGAACATTCATACGGAATTATTTGCAATATGAATTAATAAAACAGTTATTATACATACAATATTCTGCAGATATACGCATAGGTGAAAACAATAATTCAACAAAGAAGAGATGTTATATATAATTGCTTACTAATCTTGTAAATTCGTTATCCATATAATGTTTCTATATCTAAATATTATCAATATTATTACATATTATTCCTCCATAATTTATATCACGCTTATTATTTGTGAGTATATTTGTATGTCCCACAAATTATGTTACTATATATTTTAATTTATAATATAAATACTGTTGAAATAATATATTCACAGAAGTACAATTAATATTACCCGAGCACGCCAAGTTTTTTCTTCAATATAATCCATTGACAATTTTATATTAATATATTGACAATTTTAGTCACTATCTTATGTGTCTTGAACGCGCCAATTTTAGATGATATGATTTATTAATTTCAAACGCTTACAATTCAAAAGTTATTACAGCCTCATCATTTCGATACCAAAATTTTCGTTTCAAAATGATCTCAGGAATCTCCCCTTAAGCGTCATTCGGGTCTTTATGACACCTTATGTATAACGTAAGATTGAATATTATGAGCACTGCAGGTAATATAAGCATCCTTCATATTTCTACAAGTTGATATTAGTAGTGCTAACTATTAACTATTATAAAAAGATGCATCTGTCTTCGCGACATTCTAATATGTTACGAAATTTGAACTAAATTTATGTTCTTCGGATATATTTATATTAAATAAGCAAGCATGTTATTCTTGTATTTCTTACGTTTTTTCCCCTCATAAGATTCCCAATCTACACATTGAGATAAGATATTTTGTTATGTATATTAATATTTGTAAAGTATACAATATTGATACATTCTAACCTCACAAAATCCCGAGATTATGAGATATTTTTTTTTAAAGGCTTGTAATTTATTTAATTTGTAATCCCGATTTCTACTTTTATGTCAAATTTATAGGAAATATATTTAAGTTTTATCGACAAGTTAGCAGTCGAGAATAGCTATGTCGAGAATAGTATGTGTTTGTCGTATGTGAAATTTTTTATCAAAAGTGCCGATTTTGATCATTCAAAAAAAGAATTTCTAATATGAGATACGAGGGTTTTTTTATATGAAGTGGTATAATAAGAAACTAAGGAAAAAAATGGACCACCGAGATGTTTACGATCAGTAAAGTGCAGCGTACCAATCCCGTAACCTATCTACTAGAGGACTATTGCGGAAAATCCATCGCTGGTGCGTTCTACGAGCACGAGTTGCATCGCGTTAATCATCCGAACATGTATTTTGTGAAGAAAGTCTTTCCTGCGCAGGAAAGGAGATAAAGTGTACGTCAAGTGGTTGGGATTCGATGGATCGCACAATTCATGGAAACAAAACAATGTCATTTGATACAATTTTGATTCGTGTATTTTTTTCTACATATAAAAAAAAAATATATATATATATCAATATAAGTATATAAAAGTATTTTATTATTTCCTCATTCTTCTTCGTTTTAGACAAAATACATAATTATTTGTAACGACTTATGTACGAAGCAGAATACATTATATACACACACACACACACACACACACATACACACACACACACACACGCACGCACACACGCACGCACACACACACACGCGCGCGCGCGCGTGCGAGGGCAATAAGTCAATAAGTTTTAGAAAAAGATAGTAAAACACATTTTTTGGATCGATTTATTTTTATTTTTCAACATATTCTCTCTTTTCAGCTGGATACACTTAATCCAACGATTCTCCAACTTTTTCAAGCTGTCCGAATAATATGATTTGTCCAACTCTTCAAAATAAACCTCTGTTTCGGCGATGAGCTGCTCTCTGGTGGTTAATCTCTTTCCTCTGAACCATTTCTTCAGGTTTGGAAACAGGAAATAGTCGCAGGGGGCTAAATCTGACGAATATGCTGGATGCTACAATTCGTTGAATTTGGCCATCGAGCACGTGTGAATTCGTGCATTGTCTTGATGGAAGAGCACTTTCTTCTTCGCGAAATGGGGACGTTTTTTTTTAAAATATTGTTGAAACGGTGCAATAAGGCTGCGTAGTAATCGCCATTGATCGTTTGCTTCGACGGAAGGTAATCGATATGAATTATATCGCGTGCATCCCAAAAAACTGTGGCCATCACCTTTCCAGCCAACTTTACGGTCTTCGCCTTTTTCGGAGCTGATTCATTCGGTGAAGTCAACTGTTTCTTCGTCTCGGATGTGAAGTAATGGATCCATGTATCGTTCACATTAATGAATCGACGCAGAAATTCATCTGGATTATGTTGAAACATCTCCAAACATTGTTTTGAAATCGTCACACGGTCGCACTTATAGTCCACAGAGAGCAAACGCGGCCATCTTGCTGATAGCTTTTTCATACCTAATTGTTCGTGCAAAATTGAAATCACTGTGCCATGTGATATGTCTGTGGTCTCAACAAGCTCGCGTACTTTCACTCGTCGATTAGTCAAAACAGTATCGTGAACTTATCAATAATTTTTAGCATAGCAGCTTCAATTGGACATCCCGAACGAGATGCATCACATGTGGATGTACGACCACGTTTAAATTCTTTCACCCAATTGTATACAGTTGCAAACGTTGCAGATGTGCTATGAACATATTACACTTATTCAACATTGATTATCTGGCTTTGATTTCTTTCGGCGTTAAATCTTTTATATGTAGATGTTTGATCACTGCACAAAACTCGTTCTTTTTTCATTTTGCAAAAAATACAAAAATTGTTCGCTTTAATCATCTACAGAAATGAAACCACGCGATGAATTCCGCTCAAAATTTGACAGTAATCAGAAAGATGCTACTTGCTGAAAGATGCTACTTGTCAAAAAGTAATGTGACATGACATTACGAATTATATCACCCTCTAACAGATTTTCCAAGAACTTATTGACTTGCCCTCGTATATATTAGGTGTACAAATAAATTTTAATGCGTTTTTTGTGTTACGTATAATTTAAACTTAGAATTCAAATATTTTCGCGCTCTTTTGATATGTAGTGGCGCTTAATGTGTACTATTAAAAAACATAATTGACTTCACAAAATTGGAAACTTAACTTCAAAATTAAATGGTTTTAAAATGGCGAGCGACAAGCAATTTATTCGACACTGCATTCGATACGAACTTCATCAAGGAAAAAGCGCTGCTAAAGCATGTGAATCAATTTGTTCTGTTCTTGGAGTCAATGTTGTATCCAAAAGTACGTGTGAGTTATGGTTTAGGCGATTTAAAAAAGATGATTTTGATGTTAGCGATAGAGAACGTAGTGGTGCTCCTCAGAAGGTTACAAACAATGAATTGCAAGCATTACTCGATCAAAACTCATGTCAAACACAAAACGAACTTGCACAGCAACTTGGAGCAACTTGGAGCAACTTGCACAGTAACTCAACAAGATATTTCAATTTGTTTACGGTAGATGGGAAAGATTCTGAAGGAAGGAAAGTGGGTGCCGCATGCATTAAGTGAAAAAAACAAAAATGATCGTCTTGAGAAGTGTTTGAATCTGTACAATAAACAGCATAGGAAATCTTTCTTGGAAAATCGTGACTGGTGATGAAAAGTGGATTTTTTACGATAATCCTAAAAAGAGAAAACATTATGTGGATCCAGGACAACCCACTACATCAACGCCAAAACGCAACCAGCAGCAAAGTTATGGTATGCATCTGGTGGGACTGAAGGGTGTGTTATATTATGAACTGCTCCATCCGAATGAAACGGTTAACAGTGATCGCTACAGTCAACAATTGATCCGTTTAAATAAAAAAATCGAACGAAATCATCCCTTTACTGGCAAAGGAAAACATCCTGTGAAATTGCTTCATGACAACGCTAGGCCTCATGTTGGTAAACCTGTAAAGGAAACGTTGCTAGCTCTTGATCGGGAAATTTTGCCGCACCCGGCGTATAGCCCAGACATAGCCCCTGATTATCATTTATTCCGGTCTGCAATGCAAAACGCCTTGTCCGATGTACACTTTCGAGCATTTGAAGAAGTGCGAAAATGGGTGGATAATTTTATCGCATTGAAAGACGAAACCTTCTTCGCTTCTGGAATTCGCAAGCTGCCCAAAAGATGGCTAAAGGTCATAGATAATGATGGAGATTATTTTGATAATTAAGTGTGTTTTCGTTTCTAAATAAATAAATATTAAATTTCATTAAAAACTCTTTAAACTTATTTGTACACCTAATACATAGGTAGTAATACAAAATACATAATAATAATACTTATATAAATGTTAAAAACTGCAACTGCACTCACGAGCGTGGCGCAACTTCGTCGCGCATTCACAGCTAAGATTTTCCTCTGCAATCGGATGGGACGGGTGACGTTAAATGAAACGTGACAGAAATGCGTCTTCGCGCGGCCGCTCTTAAGAGACACACAATCGCAAAACAATAGTTGAGCGCCAGGCACGAGCGAGCGTGTCACTCTTTCTCGAAATTACGTGATATTTTCTTTATGCAATATTCTAATAAGCTGTGAATGTCGACGGGCTCTCAACCGGTAGCTCAACCTCGGAAATGGCAGAGGGAGTGGTTCGTGGTCGAGGCAGATCATTTGGAGGAGCGAACAGGGACAGCAATAAAGCACTCTCGAATTAACAATAGCAAAGATAACAAGTATATTGAATAAGTCTTCGACTTGCATTTACATCTACTGACAAAATCGTGACGATAAGCTCTAATCGAGCGCGATACAGCTTCACACTGACCCCGATGCTTTACACTAGATGTATCAATTTCGTTAGATCCCCGCGGCACGAACTCACGCTACATAGGGATACTCTCGCGAATTATATGAACAAGACTTTGCCGCCTCAAAAATACGATGGAATTCAGCTACGATTGTAGCATGGACACGGCGTGACCTCGTGTGCGGTCGCGAGGCTTCGCGCCGCTCAACTGAAATTCAGAGAATACGCAAACTCGACGCTACACAATCTCGATACGATAGAATACGCGCAATTACTACTGGTTACACTAAATTACCAGTAATCTATGACACAGAGTGTCGATACTTTAACAGACGTGCAGATCTTACGCTGCAAGCTTCCGAAACGACAAGCGCCAATACAGGGTGGGCCATCTATTGGTACGTTTTTAAAAATGCGATCAAATGAGCATACATTGATATTTTTTATTAATTTTTTTTTTGTTGTGAAGCTAAAAGTATCCGCGTCAAGAATGAAAAACGATTTCGTTCATGTGGCTCCCTCTACTGGCCTTACAGTATGCCATTCGGTCACCCCAATTATTAATGACATTTTGGACTACCTCGGCGCCAATTTCACTCAAAACAGTCGTAATATAATGTCATCCACTAACATCCCTTTCTCACGAACTTTCCTCACCAATTTGCGTATAACTCCTTCGGTGGGTGCTCTATCACGACCCATATTTCTTTTCAAAATTCGTACAGTTTCGGCGACACAGCACTGACTTTGAAAATAAGTTTTTAAAATTTCAAAACGCTCTTCAAGAGAAAACATGTTGTTTCGTGCCGCGGACGGTATGACTAATAAACTGTCAAAATTTCGGGTCTGTAGCTCGTTCGGTGTTGCCATACGACGAAATTCAAAAACGTACCAATAGATGGCCCACCCTGTATTACAGTACGGAACTTCAACACGTTACGATATAAAACATGACCCGCAAAAGCTTACAATGAATGACGAGACTGTGGCCTTGGTGGACGCAATATAATTTCCCCGACTATGATTGGCCGTTCCGGGAGGCGACATGTGCCCCCGAATTCCACGGAAATCTAATGCACGGCAATGCCACGCGCATTCCCTACAATTAGCCCTATAAGATTGCAATAAGATCGTGCCTCTCGGATTCGGAAACCGACGACTTTACAGCTTGTGACGTTCGTCTCACCGTGATCTCCGCTGGTGCTCATCCTGATCGCCTCCTTGCTCGCTCGATTCCCCTTGTATGTCCTTCCACGTGCGCTCGCTTCGCCGGCCACAATATAAGTGCCGGGCGCTGATCCTCCCGAGAGCACGCAGAACTCGTCACCCCCGCGAGGGAGTCTTATCATGCCTTATTGACGCGTGGCTCCGCGGCTCCGCTAATCGCAGGAATCGCGTCATGCCCGTATCGCATGTCCTGGCGCGTAAATTGGAGAGGCCGCAGGATCTGTTCGGGCCGCCTCGTGGTCTCGAGACAGCTGCTCGGGGCTCTCGTCGTCCTTGGGGCATAGAGTGACCACCTCCGTCCTGCCATTCCTCGCTCCGCCTGGGGCCTGGAAGACGATGCGATAGAAGGTGTTTTGCGACAGCAAAAGGGCGTAATAATGAATGATATCACCCGCGTGTGAACCGGGGGACAGGGTGTCGTGTGCCTCGGCGAAGTCGGCAGGGGTCGTTAATCGACTTCCATTCCTAGCCGTCCTTCTTCTTCTCTCTTCACGGTCCGGTGAGGCGGTGTCAATCTGTCCAGATCGCGGGAGTCGCCAGCCTTTATAACTCTCAGTACGGAAATTCACAAAAAAGAAACGAAAACGGTAACGTGAAACGCGTGAGACACGCAAATAATGTCGCAGAAAAAGCGCAGATGCGTCCGTCCCCTAAAATGTAAAATGGAAGGACTCAGGACACGAAACTGTATTGTTTGATCGGGCCCTTGTGACGGATCGAAAATGTAAATTATAATTGTAATACATAATAACAATATATACTACATATAATACATATAATTATACGTATAAAACATATATGTACAAGGTGTTTCCCAAAATTTTCCGAACTTTTTCAATAGAGATAGGTCGGGTGGCGCCATCCGTGTGTTCGATTGCGCGTTTGAAAGGTACATCCCTAGCTGACTTCCAGTAAAAATTTCATGACATTTGGTTCAGTAGAAACGAAGTTATGGCGTCTTAAGTGTCAGTATGTTGTATACATCGGTACGAGAATGAACTTCGAACAAAGAGCCAATATTAAGTTTTGTTTTAAACTTGGTAAAACATTTACCGAAACCCATAATTTGATGAAACAAGTTTATGGTGATAATTGTGTAGCCCGTGCCAGTGTTTATGAGTGGTATACGCGATTCAAGAACGGTCGTGAGGACATAAATGACGACGCACATACAGGTCGCCATAAATCGACAATTAACGAAAATTCCATCGAAGTTGTGCGTAATTTCATCAAGCATGAGCCAAAATCTTCAGTGAGATACATGGAAATGGAATTGAACATCCCCAAATCAACGATTTATCGCATTTTGACCGAACATTTGGGCCTACAAAAAGTCTGTGCACGATTTGTTCCACACAAGTTGACTGACGACCAAAAAATGCATCGAATTCAACATTCAAAGGACATTATTAAGGAAGCAAAAAAGGACCAAAACTTCCTTTATAGCATTGTTACTGGTGACGAGACGTGGTGTTTTCAATACGATCCAGAAACCAAGCGTCAAAGCGCGGAATGGAAGGCGCGAAACGACCCAAAACCCAAAAAATCGCGTTTAGAGAAGTCAAAAGTGAAGACAATGCTCATTTGTTTTTATGATTCCAAGGGTATTGTGCACAAAGAATTCGTTCCAGCAGGCCAAACAGTTAATGCTGTATTCTATGTAAGCGTTTTGAAGCGTTTGGTGCACCGCATTCGTCGTATTCGGCCAGAATATCGCGAAGGAGGAAGTTGGCGCTTGTTACACGATAATGCGCCATCTCACCGTTCGACACTTGTCACTGATTTTTTGACTAAAAATCACATTTTAACAATCAACCATTCCCCGTATTCGCCTGATATGGCACCTTGTGACTTCTACCTATTCGGCAAAATGCATTTGTCCATGAAAGGAAAGCGGTATGTGGACGTAGAAGACATCCAAAGGGCTTGTACCACTATTCTGAAGGACGTGCCTTTGAACGACATAAAACACTCATTTGAAATGCTTTTAGATCGTGCCAAACGTTGTATTGACGGGGATCCGACGGGGACTACTTTGAATAAACAATTTGAATTTGAAAAAAAAAGTAAACCGTTGTTGTTTTATTTCAAAAGTTCGGAAAATTTTGGGAAGCACTTTGTATATTACAAAGGTATCCGCTAATGCCCTCGTGGTACGTCTCGAGTCCAGTACGACGTATCGTTTGTCATCGTATGGACTCAGAGCAATTTTCGATTCGGATATCGTATATACCTGTGTAATTTAGATTGTATACACGATTGACGGCGAGTCGATCTTTCGATCTTTTCGTTCAAACACCGCGTGTAATCATCGAACGTTAAAGTCCGCGTTACGATGTTATTCTTTACATCTTTTGCTTTTTTAGTGTCCTTTGTATCATCCACGCTCACCGCGTACATCTTCGCTCTGAGTCCAACGAATTCAGTTATTATCGTTGTCCTCGTCTTTCATCAAGCCGGGTACTTTTTTGTTCGCGAGAGGCATACCGTATACGTTGTCTACCGAATAATCGCTCGTGCCGAATTTAGCGATATCGCGTTTCATAGTCTCGTAAGCATCGTTGCATTCTATATGGTAAATGAGACTGTCCATGTCGGTGTACATGATTTTACATTTGTCGCGATATATCAGTGACATGTACTCGTGGTGAAATTCATACAAGCTGACTTTTGATATATCGAGTATACACATACCCACGCAAATCGGCTTGAATTTCACCTCGAGTTTGCACAATTCGACGGCGATCCAATTTTCCGCAAAGACGCTATGACTGTAAAAATTTGGCTTCGCGATCGTTGCCTCCGCGCCGTATCGTCCGTTCCATTTTGTTATTAATTTTCTCGATGTGATTTCGAACATTTTCCATAATTTTGTCAAATATCGCGTTATTTATTAATTTATACAAATTTTTTTCGAAATTGTTTTTCGCGCGCGTTCTAAATTGTATTGAGTTCAATGTAATCACGGAGCCATGAATATTGAGTGAATTGTAGTTCTACCCTCTTTGTTGCGCGAAGATCATAACGAGTACACTGCTGCAGGTTACGATAGTGAATGACATAACGCTGCTTATCGTACAGCGTCGCGAGAAGTTTATCTCGCGCCTGCGGCTCTGAGCGGCTTATTGCGCGTCAGACAGAAAGGTAGGTCAATGTATCAATCGTATAGATGCTGCAGATACTCGAGATCGACTTCGAGAATATAACCGTTGAATGAATCTGGAGCGATCGCGTCAAAGTTTGCAACGTCTTCGACCCATCAAAATTCAATGTATGGCAAAGATTGATATATTGCTCATCCGTACAGGATACGGATTATTCATGTCGTAGTATATAAGATACGATGACGGTTTCGATGAATCGTATGAACGTATGTTCTTGTTATTAGCCTGTGCATGTACTTGTTATCTGCCTGAACATTGACTGAAGCCATATACCGCGCTTGATGAACATGACCATATCGATGTCGGTGAGCAACTCAAATCTTAAGCGCGTATGTTTCATGGCGTCCTACGTGAAACCAACCAAGGTATAGTAATGCGCGGGATCGAGACCATAACTCGCGATACAACTTTCGCGGAAATTTCCGAAAAAAATTTCAGGACACACGCTTACCACCGCGCGAATCATTTTATAGTTCATTGATAGGCGATACCGTATCCGAGAGCGATTACGCTCATGCCATGAACAAACAATGTCGGTTAATAACAAGACATCCGTTTTCAAATACAGATCACTGTACTCGCCGAACGTTCGGATGGAGAATCGCAGACGTTCGTCTAATCTAAATTGTGAGAAATAAATACACTCAAGCAGCTTTGAGAGAAAAGGAGGAACGAAAGAGGGCGAAAAGATGAAAGAGAAGAAGGATTATTAATTTTAAGAATGGGAAGAATAATTGAATGCTTCCAGGAGGAGAAAAAAGAACTGTGAGAAAGGAAGAAATTTAACATATAGAGAGAAGGATCAAGATATTGAGGAAGGCACAGTAGGAGCATGCGACCAGAGAGATCCAGAGGCTCAGCGGAAGTCAGGTGAATGCGCTTAAAAGTTAAATTATAGAGATCATTGGGAGTGATTGGAGCAAAGTTGAATGTCGAGGAAACGTGAGGAGAGAAGGTGAGTAAAAGAGTTAGAGGAATAAGACGAAAAAGATAGATTATCAAGAAAATGATTCAGGAGGGAAGAGTTTCTAAAGTGCAGAAGTATAAAAACAAAGAAGGATTGTGCACTGCCAAGGGCATAGAAATTCTCCAGAATTAGAGCGAGGAATCAGTTGGGAAATAGAGAGAAAAGACTTTTTTTCACAACAAACAGCAATATTTACGTCGTTCCGCAAACTTTTGTAGCGCTGCCAGTCCGCAGGATTGAGATCGCCTGTATAAGAAGAGCATGTCTCAATGAGTCGGACTGCACCATTCAGCCTCGGCGCGGAGGGACGCCTACAAGTAATCGGGCTGAGTCGGTCAAAAACTGCAGTAAAAGAGGCAGTAAAATGAGACCATCTTATCAACATGCGACACCGCATATAAAGGGGATCAATCTATCAGCCCCAGCTCATACTTGATATCCTATCCTCAGGCCTGATTGCATGAATGTTACGCGAGAAAAACACATAACGATGTGTTCGCAAAATAGCCAGCGTCGCATGGATGGTAAGATTGTCTCACACTGATCACATCGCTGACTCCGCTCAATTACATTAATTCCCGACGAGACAAAAATGAAATCCAAGATGATTGCCGAATTACATGTTAAGCGAGTTGGAGCATCAATCAATTGCCTAAGAAAAAACAGCGACGCGATATCGAATAAAAGTTTAGCGTTATATTCAATTTGACCGAGCATATTGAAATGTGCCCAGGCACACAATTATGTCGGTTATACATACCGCATAGAATAGGCATGACTCTTTAAAATGCAAGTCAGAAAGTGGTGCACCAGGAGGACGATATATGCAGACGACCGTTATCCGACTGCGAGCAAGATGGAAAGGTACAGCAACAATGTCAGTGAGAATACTCACTGGCGGAACGCTCAGGCCGATCGGGGAGAATTGAAGGGACTCATCGATATATAACGCGACACCGGCGGCGGCCCGTGGATCTGTCCGAGCGAATGAGTACGTAGTTATCAATGTCAACGGATCCAAAGTCGATCAAATTCCGCAACAAAGTCCCCTCAATGGCTAGAACATTCAAACGACGATAACGCGATATTCTGACCAATGCAACATGCGGAACGAGCGACCTGATGTTAATGTGCGCAAAACGTAGTCTGCGAAAGACACCCATCCCCGAACTCGAAAATTGAGACGGATCTATAGGGAGTCACGCAGAGCCATCTCCATCGGATATAAGCAGCGGGGGAGCAGGATGACAGAAAGCGAACGGAAATAAAACGGACTTGAAGATGGAAAAGTGAATCCGGGGAGATACGAGGGCGTATTATTCTTAACGCGAAAATATGTGATTCCCTACGTATCCAAACACGCCCAACACCATGCGCCGCCGCTAGACGACGAGCATCAGTAAAAGTGCGCTGCTCAGACTGTAGCCCGCTCGCAAATAGAAATCTTACCGGCCGGCCAAGATATCAAACATCAGATGCATTTAGTTCACCCCTTCGACGAGCCCTGACAATTAACTCATTGCGTCTTGCTGTGTCATAAATTTGACAATAAGTGGAGATGAAGATGAATTCCTGCCAGGAATCCTGAAGGCACGAGCAATCTCCGGTAAAGACACCGAGATATCCAGGAAGGATGGAACTCTTGTTATAGTCTTAGTGCAGTAGAAGGGACCTTTGGTAGACCAAATACGATGAGTCATGATCCCTCTGCTCATTGATTATGCGTTCAAAACTAGCAGACAGTCCATTCAACAAGGTATGAGAATCACCGGTAGAAGTTGCAGCACGCATCTCCCCTTCCAGCCTAGCGAAGCACTCCTCAAGGATGATCTGAATTGCTCCCATAACAACAGATAACAACAGGCGCCGCCGCCAGTCGATTCGTCGTACCCTCGACATCCCCGAGATGTTGAAATACTCCATTAAATTCCACCATCTTAGCATTAAATGTTTCCAGAATGGCTTGAGACGATCTAAAAAATTAAATCCTGACTCAATACGAACAATTCTGTGCTCCAAAGAGGAAATGGATTTAGTTAGAGTAAACAAGGAGGAGTAAACTTAACTGCAGAAAGAGACAATGAAGCATCAAAAGATATTTGAGAAGAATGACACCGCATTCTGCCATTTTCATTAGATAGAGATGAGAGAAAAAGTGGTGAGACGCAATCAACCGAGGAGACAACTCCAAGCAGAAGCAATAACGGCCCATCCCCGATTGCAATAACAGGAACGCAATCATCGGAGGGGCGCAAACTATTGTCAGCGCCACAGAAAGTACAAGAGCGCTTACGCGAAATAAAGCGTTTACATTTGGTACTGACTCATGCTAAAATACACGAAATTAAACACAGTATAAAAGAATGTATTTATGCGTAGGATCGCAAAACAAAGGCACGCAGCAAATTAACAAACTGATTATTTATATCTGTGCCTGTTCTTTAAACAAAGGCAGAAGCGAATGACGAACATACAATAACGATATAACGATTAGATTTGAACATAAAATTGATTATGACATGACTATAGAAATTATTACACAATGATGAAATATTATAAGAATATAATGAAAAGCACATAACTAACGCAGTACAAATGCACTAATAAAATAACGAAACGCAGAAAGGTCACTCACTCACAGAAATACATTCTGCTCGCCGACTAGCATTCACAAAAAACGTTAAAAATAAAAAAATTAGAAAATAAAAATTGAAGTGTTGTAATAATCACCAACGATTAAAATAAAAACAAAAATATGCAGCGAGCTAATAATAAATAAAGGCAGCACTTTTCCCAAGAGAAAACACAGAAATTGAGCAAGAAAATGAAATCAGAGCGGAGCGGCGAGCAGAGATGTTGACAGCATGAAATGTCACATGAGATTGTAAGTTATTAGTTAATCTAGACTTTCACATTATTTCGTATTGTAATTAATCATCTCCATATTTATTTTATTTATTTAAAGGTAAACCTTTTAAATCGGGGGGTATTTTATGTTTAAAATTTAAGTTACTAGCATTTGTACATCCCTATACGAGTAAGCACTGCGCCATCTGCACCGATCTCTATGTATCAAAAATAGACACGAATGAGAAATTGTAATAAACGGACGCTCAGCAGCACGTTATTTCTTCTTATTCTCAATATCCAATAATTAACGAATCATCAAGATTCCAAACACACTAAAAAAAAATCGTAAACAAGTTAAGTTGGAAAAATGTGCCTTTTTACTCAAAAAAATCATAACTTTCTAAATTTATAATATTTTCAAATGTAATTTTAGCCTACCCCCAAATGCTGTGCAGCACTCGTTTGCTATGCAGACGATACACTGGTTGTGACTGAAAGGATCCTCCTGGGAACGGGCGGTCGCCAACACAAACGTGGTGTGCGTAGTCAGGACTTACGACTGAGGATGGCCCCCGCCAAAACGGAAGCTCTCTTTTTTCATGATGATAAGGTGGGGAAGCCGCCTACCAATACCTAGGTCGATGGAGTCCGTATCACGGTGGGATCCAACATTAAATGGGCCTCATCTTGAATGGGTGCTGGAGTTTCGCAGACCACTTTGCAAAACTAGCCCCGCGCTTGGGCAAAAGAGCCGATGTCTTGCTTGGCCTAATTGATTTGATGTCCAACTTCAAAAGTCCGAATATCAGTGTTCGCAAGGCCTACATGAGTGCAATCCTTGCGAAGACTTACTATGAAGTCACCGTCTGGAGTGGGGAGGTGTTGGCCAATCGCCGGATCGATGAACACATTCACAGGGTCCAACGGTGGTTGGCCCTCCGCCTCGCCCGTGCGTACAGAACCGTATTTGCAGCCGCGATAGTTCTTGCGAGGAATCCCCCGCGGAATATGTAGCCGACGCCCTCGTTGAAATATATTCTAAGGTAAAGGAGATAAAGGTACAAAGGAGGATCCCGAAGGTCGTTGAAAGGCTCAGAGAAGCGGCTCGTGGACGTTCAACGACTTGTTCCAGTCTAGAACAAAACCCGTCGACAACAGATGTTCGGACCATGGAGATCATCCTATCCTATCTGCGTGAGTAGGCAGACAGGGGATGAGATGGATTCACCTTCCGACTGACATAGGCTAACAGGCCTAAATATGCTTGCTTTGGCGAATACCTGTGTCGGATTGAAGGGAATCGACTGCGTGCCATCACTGTGCAGCGGGCCAGAACTCTGCGCAGCACAAGGGTGCCCTAAGAGTAGGCGGAAGAGCGCAGAGCCTTGGTCGAGAAGGTTGGACGAGATCTCTCCCTACGGGATCTTATCAGGGCCACGGTCGGCAGAGGGAAGACATGGACGACTGTTTCCTCCTTCTACAAGACAGTGATGTCGCGAAAGGAGGAGGCAGAGAGAGAGAGAGAGAGAGAGAGAGAGAGAGAGAGAGAGAGAGAGAGAGAGAGAGGGTTCAAGGAAGGGGGTCTTTTACCGTCGCCAGGTGTTGGCGATAGAAGGGAAGGGAGGTTGACGGGAGGATCGGTGGGGGGGGGGGTAACGCAGGCGCCGGCCTTAGCCGGGCGGCTTGCGTCGCGGGCCCACCCGTCGTTGCCAGAGCTCTCCCTCCCGAACGAGAATGGTGCCCTTCCCCCTCCCTCGATACTGGAAGAGAGCAAGGGAATTGAGGAGGAAAAGAGCGGGGACGCTGGTTCCCGCATTCTTGGGATAACAAGGTGGGATCTACGGGGGGTGGGCGGAATTCGCCTGTCTTTCCCAACGGAAGGTCCCGCGACCAGGACGCGGAGCGCTAAGAGGAGACGGGCTGCGACAGAAGCTTCTGCGTTGTACCGGAATCCTCAGTCACCGCCACAGGTGATGGCGGAATCAATGGAAAAGCGGATTACCGACTCCGGGATTACCTCCGGGCTCGTGACGAAGTTCTCTCCTCCCTCGGCGGAAAAAGCATCGCACCTTTGGAAACTACTGCCTAGTTAGTAGCTAGCTCTAGGGCTAGAGCGACACCGACTAGCACGATGCGACGCAGACGAAGGAAGAAGCCTGTTGGACCGATGTATCGGCCCAGCGAACGGAGGAGAGGGGGGTTGAGCCTTAACTCTGCCCCCCCTCCCCCACCGCCAGGAGGGTGTCCTCTCCCACGCCCAATTAGGGCAGACGGTGCCCGTGCAAATATCGGTATTTTTTCGGTTATTTTATGTATATAATGCTGAAACTTCTTCTTTTTAGTTGAATTTCATTGATTATCCAGTGCCAAGTGTGCTAATATGGGCTATGTTCCAAAATTGACTACTTGTATTGAAAATCTGTACTGCGAAAAGTTGAACTATACATACGTAGTATATAAATTCAGATAGAATTATATACTTAAGATTTTGTTAAACTGTTTAAGACATTTATTTCTATTAAATGTTAATTTTAAGTCTAAAAATTAATAAATTCAATAAAGTGTTTGCGAGCGAACGTGAGATAATCTGAAAAAGATGCGAATAATTGTCAATGCGGCGCCACAATCCGAGTGTAAATTTCAGAGCAGCGTGATTGAAGCCGATCGCCGCTGCGACGTGTCGGCAACGGAAGTCGCGGATCCTTCTTTGAAGGATCGACTCGGCGCATTCGTTTCCGGATCTCTAAGTGAGCGAAAAGCCGTTGGAGTTCGTTTCACTCCATTCTCGAAAATTTGGTCGTATCCAAATCGCAAATCGAATCCAACACGCAGTTACTCCGACGAAACGCGACACCGTCCTGCCACAAACGAGTCAGTTATTTGCGAAGAACCACAAGTGAGCGAATATTTCACGTGAACGGCGGTCAAATACTTTACTCAGCCACGTGGTGACTGAGCGATCTCCGAGTTGATGCGTGTAATTCGCACAGGATAACTATTATCGAGAAAATTCGTACATTAAACTTGTTATATCTTGATAAGTGCACTTAGTGATTTTTACCACCTTCCAACTGAATTATTCTCGAACCAGCATTAAGAAGCGCTCTCATCCTTAACACTGCGGCGAATAGCGCACAGCGAAATTTGCTGACCTTGACAGCTTACGAGAGCATCTCTGCGTAAAGTTACACATTCTCACAGTTGCTCAGACAATAAAGTTTTTTTGAGCCGATACAGGCTGTTAAATGTGTAAAAACAACCTGTATCGACTGAAAAAGGCTTTATTTAATTTATTGATTTATTCATTAGATATATTCATATAAATGAATTAATTTCAGAAATGATAATTTTGTGCCGATATGGTTGTCGACTTTCAACGCAATCAATCTGAAATATTAATAATCCTCCCAAATTTCCCAAATTTAATCTTAAAAAACTATAATAAACTTATTGCGAAAAATATTGCCTCGGCCGGGAGTCGAACCCGAATCTCTTGCATTCTGTGATTACGTTGAAAGCCCGACAATTATATCGGCACGCAATTATCATTTCTGAAATTAATTCATTTATGTGAATATATATAATAGTTTAACATCTTAATATTCAGACCGTAACAGCGCTTCATATTTAAAGTAATGTATTTAACATGAACGGTCTTGTTTCTAATCTTATTGTTTATTCATTATTTGAATTATTTGTTACTGAATGTTGATACTTTTACGTGGTATTAACAAAATTTGCTGCCGATGCTATAATGTTATGAGTATCTTTAATACTGATACTTTTTGTCTCTTTGATACTACTTTTTTCTTTCAAAATTGTGATGTGATAGTCAAATTTGGATAACAGAATAATGTTTAATTAGCAAAAACATATAAAAAATGACTTATACTCATAAAAAAACGATCAAAGTTTGTCAAACAGTGTAATTATTTGAATTTTTATTACTTATCGTTGTAATCTTCTCTTTCTTTCTGTCTTTCTTAATTATATAGATAGTTACATTATTTGTTATATTTTTACGATTCAATTATTCGACTTCTCTGTATTCCTTCTATAGTGATTTGAAATGCATCCCAACGTTTGCATGTTATTTTTTAAAGAAATATATAATAAGATAACTCAATATCTACAAAAACGCGCGCGTGTCCCGCCAGCTGTTGTTTACGACACAAACGTTATTAAATCTATTATTTTTAATATATTTATGTAACCGTAATTAATCATATTAATCAATACAACGTATAAACTTTATTTTTTGGTATATTAAATAATAAAGAGTATAGTACGATGAAATAACAAAAATATAATAGATATAACATAATTATGATACGAAAAATATATGACTATAAGAAAAATGTAGGAGAGACACTAAAATTGATAAAATGTTCTGCATATGATTCAATGATGTAAGAACAAATTACACTAACTTATATTCTTATATTTCGCTAGAAAAAGTTAGAAAATTATGTATTGGTATTAAAAGTTTTATATTTTTATTTAATTAAATACATAAAATTAATTATTTCCAGTTATGTAACACATATTTTGCATTTTTAACAAATCCAGCAGGAAATACTTTTACCTTTTCTTTCTATATATGAATCCATAATCTTTCTTTCGTTTATAGAAACCCTCACAATTTATAATACATTGTGTACTTGCCCGATAACTTCATGAATTTCATTAATCTATTGATCTTCATTTACGCGGTTTCGTTGGAGCTTCGGCATCTCTGATGCTGTTGATCGAAAGTACAATGATTAAATCCTCCAGAGAATCAAGACCAAAATGTTGCGAATGAACCGTTCCTCCGAGTAATATTTGCTTAACCAGAAATGATTACCAACAGAATCGTGCTACTGGAATAAGTGTTGACAATAATATTGCGATATGTCGGCCGATGCGCCGATGAAATATCATCAAGCGTGAAATACCAACTTTTTTTTTACTGCACGGCGCAGCGAGGTCGGGTAATCGATTATCGGCGACTGAACTTCTTCGCGATTCAACGAATTCCATTGTAATTTGATATCACGCAATATCCATCCTCGTTGACAAGGCGAATCCTAAAGTTAATCAGTAAAAGTTAGTCAGTAAAGCTTTCCGCTTCGTCAAAGATGTAATTTTAACCTTTAAGTGAAATGACCACAATATAAATTATTTTTTTTAAATCTTGTTGTAAAAAAGGAAAAAAAGTAATACATAAAAATCTTAAAGTACATTATTTTTACATTGCTCTCAGGGATTACGTCAGGGATTAATGATGGACCGCAAGCTTACAAATATATTTTTACGATCCTCGATGAAAGCAATAAATAGAAAAAATAATGCTATTTTTATGAGCATTACAGTGATACGGCAGATGTTTTCAACTTTAATAAAGCTGCTCTACAGATGGAAATGATAGATTTTCAGAAAGATTTTGATTTAAAGGATAAATATCAAATTTCTAATATTTTTCAACGCGAGCAATTCTAGACTAAATGTGATAAATAAACAGAATTAGAAACTTTAGCCATAAAACTGTGTACAATGTTAGTTTGCTCAAAATATATGTGTGCATTCTCAAAAATAAACTTCATTAACAAATTTAGATCATGATTTTACAAATGTCCATCTCCACGATTTAAGGCTCCTGATTCGTATGATAAAAAATTATTAAAATGTCAATAGTAACTAGTAGAATGCTAATAGTAACTATTTAACGGCAATAGTTATAAGAATTCAACATTGAGTAACACTAGTAATAAGTAGTTTCCATTACATAGTTATAAATTATTGACCAATGTGAACTTTTAGAATGTAATAGTAAGAACTATTGAAATAACAATTATATAATGCAAAAAACTGCTATTATATAGTAATTCACAGTAGTGATACTACTGACATTTAATAATATCACTACTGATACACAATAATGTCACTGCTGAGTCAGTAGTGTCACTGCAATAGTGTATGACGATATATGAAGTAATAGAACTATTTTCAATAACTGTAATATTTTTGTAATATAAAAAATTTATTAGAGTAAAAAACATATATATTATTAGAGCAATTAGTATTATTTCAGCTTGTAGAAATAATATTTTAAAGTATTAAAACCAAGTTATTGTTGTAGATATATATTCACTTATACATTACAATTATTATTTAACGTTAATCATTTTTTCTATACGTATTTCATCTCTTTTACAACACCTTTGACCAGATATGATACAATTATACATCCATTATCATTATAGGTACTTGTGGTTCTTCATATTCATTTGCAAATAAAGACAATTTGAGTAAAATTAAACGATGAGATCGCTTTAAAAGATTTGTAAAAATGGACAAAAAGTATGTTTATTCCCTCTGACAGTCAGTAAATAATCATAAAAAGTGATAAAAGGCACGTATAAGTGAAAATAGGCTACGCATGCGCATTGAAAAAATTAAAGCACTTTTATCACATTTTACAATTATTCACAGTTAGGGAGGATAAGGGTAGCTTTTATTTATTTTTACAATTATTTTAAAGCAATCTCATTGTTCTATTTTATTCAAATTATCTTTCTAAATGACACGTAATAAAAATTAATGTCATTTCTTGCTTCTGACATCACGATTCAATGGTGACTACTCAAGGACTTTAAGCAGAGGATCGGTTGCACCAACTTCATTCCAAACAAGCAGATCATTCAAAATCAAATACATCATTTCTTACATTGGAAATAAAAAATAAATAAAATAAAATAAAATAAAATTGTGTTTTTTAATTTATAGTGTAATCCTGTATGATTGTAGAACTTGATTTTGAGTCACTATTTTTGTCGAACTGCGGAAGTCTGGCAAATTTTTAAAACGGAAATCCTCCATGAAAAATAATTAGTGATCCCTATTCTATCTTATAAGAAGATGACTAATGATGTCCTAATAAAAAATATAACTATAGAATTAAAAAATTGTTTGGGGTACTTTAAACACACCTCACCTACACTAAAAAGTGTGCAGTAATTAGCGTCTTCACAAACAGTTTTCCGTGTCAAAATAAATCATAGAATAAAAGCAGGGAATATGGAAGAGCATTTTTTTAAATTAACATTACTCCAATATAAATACACATGAAGATTTTAAATTTACACAGAACTTTTTAGGAATAGCTAATTGTTAGCTACAACATTCAATAAATAAAAATCGCCAAAATCCAACATTAACATTAACAAAAAAGTAAAAAGTGTGAAAATGGGGAGGGAGGGAGTCTAAAAAATGGTATATAATATGGAATAGTGAAATTTAGGTGTAACAGTAATAAATAACACAACAAATGAAGTTCAAGTTTGTTTATTTATGTAAAACGATTAAGAAAAACAATTAAAAATAGTTTATATTTTTATTATATTTGTATTTTTATTATTACAATAACACAGAAAATATAATAGTATCATTGGACATAACCTGGCAAATAAGCTGGTAATATCACCGACGTGATACTATTAAAGACCATCAATCCTAGACAAATTTTCGAAGGTATAAAAAGGGGCCGAAGATAATTAAAGAATGCTGACAATTAATATAAATTTGTTATTATTAACATAAATATTTAACTAATACATTATTAAATTCATGATTTTTTATTATATAAATGCTCTATAAATTTATATGCATACTTGTAAAGCTATAATATTTTATATGTTGCCGCAAAATTCTATAATATTTTTTTCTACAGTTATGATCTGTGTTGATCAAACTTTGACGAGGGATAATACTGAAATCACAATTAAAAAAAAAAATCGAAATTACTAAATTTTAAATGCATGCACGCCCGATAAACACGTTTGCAAAACTAATAAATCATAAAATTAGTTACAATATTATCAGATTTTTATTCTTAATCACTTCAATATTAACAAGAATTCGAACTCCCGTAAGGATGTCTTTAATAGTAGATATTCCGTGATAATATAGAATATAACTTATAATCTATATAGTATACACAAATAAAAGCTGGTCATGTATGGAATACATTCCAATAAATAACATAAAGTAACATATCTGATCACGAATAAGTTGTTAATATGGAACCTATATATATAAAACTATACCTATATATAGTTTTAATATGGAATTGTATATTCTTAACCCTCGATGTATTTCATATTATTTGTATGCGTCATATAACAAACAAAGTCTTCCATATAGCAATAAACAAGTTAGAAATTTATCTATATAATATTGTTCACGTAACATTATTAAAAGCGTCTATAGGCATTATCAAACTTACCTTCAGTTTGTGAGAACTGAAGGTAAGTTACCTTCAGTTTTAGAAAAAAACTGAAAACTTACCTTCAGTTTTAAAAAAAGCTACCGAATCTCTTGATGCAACGAAAATAAATAAACGTTTATTGTGATGAAACGTTTTGTCAAACTGAGCTCATTGATTGTTATGACATGTTTGATAGCAATTGCAACAACTTTCAGCGATTGCCGCCAGATTGCAATGCTTTGTTTAAAAAATAAGTTCTAAGTCACTATTTCATAATAGCCAGCCTATTCCATATTTCCTGGTTTTATCCTATATATTATACGTTTAAATACTACGTTTAAATTCATTTTTGTATACAGTATAGTGTGATATTTTTACAAGGAAAACTAAATCACACATATAAGTATATAAATTTATTATACAATTGGAAAAACGGAAAGATAAAGGACATACATCACGAACGCAAGATTCGTTAGCGATTAATTATATTTGATTACAATACATTGTAATCTAATTGCACATAATTAAATACATAAACATTTTGGCCTTACATTAGGTCATTTTTAATATATAATAATTACAGAAATATTTACGCACAACAATGATTCGTCTATTGTCTTATGACATGTCTAATTGTAACGTCAAACCGCTCATTATTTAATTGTTTTTATTATTAATTAACAAGTTATTAATGTTAGTCTGAAAAGATTAAAATTATCATATCCAAAGATAATCGTCTTTTTATTACAAGAATTCAGGTAGTTTTATGGTAAAACATTATAATGAATACTTTTTTGCAACAAGTCATCCATTCTCAATATCATTCCACACAGTTGATTGTAACAAAGAATCTGAAATTTTGCGTTCAAGTAAATAGAAACATTTGGACTACCTGAATTCTTGTAATAAAAAGACAATTTCTTTTGGATATGATAACTTATTATGAATATCATATTTTATATTACGCTCTATCTATACTATGCATTATACGCTATAATTCTTTTTAGCAGACAATTTACAGCTTACTGATTTTTTTATTCCTTGCGATTGTACTGCAGTTACGATTCCGTAGCACCTGCAGACCACGTACAATGTCG
Source organism: Acromyrmex echinatior (assembly GCF_024713525.1). Lineage (NCBI taxonomy): Eukaryota > Metazoa > Arthropoda > Insecta > Hymenoptera > Formicidae > Acromyrmex > Acromyrmex echinatior. Next base: position 173,452 of record NC_141856.1, read on the forward strand.
ACGCGGAATATTCAAAAAGCGATCTACTGAGCCGAATAAAAAGCAGGTCGCGTCTGCGACTCGGACGACTTTTTACGACGGTACGCCGGCACACATACGTAATCGGGTGGATACATAAGTACTTATCCTTCGCACGAGCACATACGGTGGAATGAATATCCCGGACTCGAAATCTTGGATCTCGCTGGTGTAGATATTGAATATTAAACGTGCGCTACGAGCACGAGTGAAGCATGTAATCCTGTGTCACAGACTACGTCCAAAGGCAAGCAGACATGAAAAGTCGCTTCAGTGACACAAATATTAACAATTTTTTTATTTTTCTATTTTTTTAATATAACTGCAAAATATTTTACAACGGTGTAAATAAGAGATGACTAATAATTATAAATGATTAAATAATAAACAAATAATACTTCATTTTTTGCTGATTCTGAAGTAGAATGCAAAAGAATTTGTATTTTTTAAATACATTTTAGTAAATTGCCTTTAAATTTACTTGCATTTGCAAATTCAAAATCAGTTACATGCATATCTATTACAATTATATATTAATATTGAAACACAAAAATGTGTAAATTTTAAGTTATTTATATATTGTATTATTTATTATTTTCTACTTTAACTTTGAAATTTATTTCTATATTAATGTTTGTTAAAAAATTTTTATTAAAATAATTTTTTATTAAAATATTAGGTGTTGGAATTAATTCGTAGCGTTTTACAAGTGATGGGAAGTACTTTCATTAATGTATTTTTTAATGCTCATGTGAAATAAATAACATTCTTTCATTAAAAAACGCTACGAATTAATTCCAACACCTAATAATATTAGATAAAAAGATAATCGAGAAATGTTTAATACTATATTCGGTTAAAACGAATCTATAGATAACTAATAATATTTTGTTTAAATTTTACAATTTTTTTTTGTTAAAAATTCATGAAGATTTTATGTTATTTCATGTTATTTTTTGATAATAAATTTTAAAATGTAATCAAAGTAATGCTCAGAAATGTACAAAATACTGTTAAGTTCTTTTACAAAATATCTACAATTAAAATTGCAATCAACCGCAATAGGGCAACATCGATTTCGACATAATTGTTTGTATCGATATCGTCCTCCGTCCACGATGGTATCGCTGAACGAGATAATTCTTATAATGACGTGAAATGCATAATTACAATCATATTAATTCCGTACTCATTTATCGGCAGTACAATGATACATTATTTCCCGCGTAACATTGCTTGCATTCTATGAAACTACGGATACGAATAAAATTATATTCTACTTGCGTTAATGAATTATCACATTGGAAAACATTAATACATTAATTGAGATTATTGATAGTTTGTTCTGGAATTACTAGAATTACTAAAATAAATATTACGGTAATTCATTGTTACCGTAAAGATCGCCTTAATCTAGAATAATTATTTTTTTTTAAATCTAGAATAATTATTTTTCAAAATTCTTTTTACTTTGGAAAATTTGAAAAATACATTTTTTTAATCTTTTCTCAAACAAAATTTATTGACTTTAAAAATTACGAAGTTCTCATTTATTTTAATAATATTAGAAGAGAATAAAATTTCCTTTTATACATATAAGGTCACTATACCAGTCTTTGAACAATTACCAGTAAAGAGACTATTTCAGAAAAATATTAAAATATAATAATAAGATTTTAAAATAATAAATTGCGAATTAATTGATATTTTTAAAAATTTAATTTCACAGATTTGACTAAAATATCACTTTTTACTTGAAAATGTAATGTTATAACAGAAATTTACTATAAGCAAAATAGAATACGCGTATTAAAAGAAGTAATTTTTATATTAAGTATTTGTTATCAAAGAACTGAAAATCAATTTCTTTAGGATAGCATAATGTTAAATTTTTATTTATTGCTTATTTATTATTGTATTTTACTTGTTTTTAGTTATATTTCTTACGAGTCAAATATTAGTACATTTTGTTTTTATTTGTAAATAACCAGTAAATGATACATTAGTCATTCTAGTAAACTGAACGCAAAGCGGGTACACCAGTAAATGATCATTCATGTTGTTCGTGATCAAGTGTCAACAATTGGAGGTTAGATATTCGTATTTTAATATTTTTCATGTATTCTGTGAATTAGTGAATAATCACTACTGTCAGTGATTATTCACTGATTCACAGCCAAGTATGCTACTGATAATCAGTGAATGAAATGTGTGATCTAACCTTGCTCACCTTTATTATGTGATTTAACTAACTCTATTTAAGTGCATAAATTTAATAAATATGGCATTAGAAGATTGAAACTAATGTGGAAATATTAGTTTAAGTTTATGGTGCTCAAATTTTCTGTCTTTTTTAATTGAACTGCATTGATTATCCAGTGTTAAGTATGCCACTGGGTAATCAGTCACTATCCATTGATTCAGATTTAGAAAGTAAATATTAGTCTTCTCACAATTCTCATTTTATATTAGTACTTTTGAAAAGTGTTAAACATTATTGTTATAAAGCTATTTTTATCACACATAAAGTGGCGAATTAAAAAATTGCTTTAATATATAAATGAATAAGGACAAAATAATTGATTTGTTTTCTTTTCTTTTCATACTTTTAGAATTTATTTTTATTTTCAAACAATCTTTAAGTCAAGTTCTGAGAAAAATAAAGGAAAAAGAAAATACTGCAGATTTTCTTATTCAAAAGAAACGTTGCAGATGCTATTTACGTGTTGATGGAATGAATATAAATAAAGCATCACAGCAGTATAAAATACCAAAAGGTACACTTTTTAATAAGATACATGAAAACGTATCTATTGAGAGAAAAATGGGACCTTCGCCTGTTCTTTATTCAAAAGAAGAAGAACGAATTAAAACTTGGATAATTAACAAAGCAAAGTTGGGATTTTCAATGTATACAAGTAATGTGCAAGATGCAGTGCAATCTTTTCTAGAAAAAAGTAATCGAAAAAATCCATTTGTAAATAATAGACCTGATAGAAAATGGATGAATTTATTTTTAATCCTGAAATCAGTGTCAAAAATTACTAACTATTATAATATATTATATTATCTAAAGCTACCAAACTTATTAATATTTTGGTAAGCTACGTTTACCAAAGTATATAAAGTATTCTTATTGAGATTAAAAGGTTATGTTTTTCTTATGATTATATTATTATTAAATAATTATATTTTAAAATTTATGATTATGCTTTCATTCAAGTCTAGAATTATAAAAATACATATTTTGAAGATTGATCAATAATAAATGTATTATTATTACGTAAATAAAGATATATAAATATAATTATATAGAGAATCCAGTTATTCAATAGACATTTTTATTGAATTCAAATGTATATTTACTGAAATCTACGTATTCTTTTAAAAGGAAAACTTGTATACCAGTCATTAACTAGTACGCATCGATCATTAATTGAAACTTATCGGTCATTCACTAGTGTTTCTTGTGGTTTTTCACTTTTTTGATTAAAACTATCATTTTTGTCTTATTTTTTAAAGATAACTTATGATATTTTTAAAGATTAAACAACCATCTATTACCTTTGAGTGATTTGTTGTCTTTTCTCTTTACATACGCACTATAATTCACTGTTTATATCAGGAATTTCTTATTTATTCATTGACTGGTGTAGTGACCATATATATATTTTTTTTCTTATAGAAGTTATTTATTTATTTTCTCTTTCTTCTTGATTTATTTTTTGAAAATATAACGTTTTAAACAATCTTACTAGTACTAATTTAAAAAATTTTGTTACTGCGTATGTATACATATGTGTGTGCGTGTGCGTGCGTGCGTACGTATATGAATTCCGAAGCATTGAAAAAAATTAATATCCAAATATTAATTTTAATATAGTAAAAAAAATCTGTTTAACGAAATTAAGATTTAAGTCACTTTAATTCTTAGTACAATGTTATTATACATTGTTTTAGTAATATGTATGTGATAGTGATATATTGTAAAAATTAAAGAAGATTAAATATAAAAGTCGAAACGTATAGATTTATAGAATTTTTTTGTGAAAATACATTTTTTAATAATAACTTTGTTAAAACATCTCTTTTTGATGATTTTTGGACCACTCTTTTTCATATCTTATTTAACATTAATAACTTGATTTATATTTGTATCTTAGCCTACAATTATCTTAAAGCCTACAATTGTCTTAACGCCATTCCATTTCGCGAACATCGTGAAGTATCAGTAAATAACAATTATACAACAATTTTCATCGTTCAACCATCATGACTGAAATCAAAACTGTCTAGAACCGCTATTAGAGTTGGCAAGTGTTTAATGGCACTATGTTGACGTGCTCATCGTTATAGCCACCCATTGCTGTGTGATTGTTCACGATTCTCCGCTATCAAAAAATAACGCGATATAATAGTGTAAAATCTTTATGAATTTTTAACAAAATTTTTTTTTATATGTCGTTGATATCAAAATAATTTGCAGAATTCAAGTTGAAAATAAATAACCTGAATAATTCGAATTTTATGGTATAATCACAACACAAATGTGTATACATATATCCAATAATGAATTTACAAACATAGACAAATTAAAAAAAAATTAAATAAAATATCAAAATATAAAAATTTATTGGGCATTTTTTTACTGTAGACTATATATTTCTAATAAATTTTACTGCAAATTATGATTACAAATTCAATACACAAAGAATAATTTATGAGTGTGATTAGATTCATAATAATTAATAAAAAAAATTAGCATTATTACTTCTTGAAATAACTCTTTTAATTTATAACCATAGTTTGATCTGACAGGATTCTGAAATTTATAGAAAATATAGTCCATGATAAAAAAAAGGTCAATTAATAAATTTTCATACATTTTTATACATAATAATATTTTAATAAATTTGTTATTTAATAAAAATACAATACATTTATTTAGCAGATGTTATTTATTACATTAATTCTGTCATTTATAATGTTAGCATTACACTCGTTTTAAAATTTAATTTCATAGCGATACTGGGGATGACTTAATAGAAAGTCGAAATGTCAACTTGATAGATTGTACTAAATGACAAAATATAATATAAAATATAATAATTAAGATTTGTCATACATAAGAATTAGTATAGACTTCCATGCTCTTTGTATTAAATTGCTCTTTCCATGCTCTTTTTTGTATTAAATTGTTTATTTATTCAATGTTTTTTAATTTTTATGCATTGACTAAACTTAATACGAAAATATATTCTTGAATTGTGTCATATGTATTTTTATTCAAGGTTGCAATTAATTCAATACACAAATTTGCTTAATATGAATTATAGATCTGCAATTATGAGTAACTCCGCTCTCTACAGTGATATGCAATTCCCAATGAAGACTGAACGATTTGGATTGGCCAGCCAGACATCTGAATTTATTTCGTGTACAGTCGACCGGATTTTATAGTTAATCCGTCTATTTTTTTTGTCGGATTTCAGGCAAATGGCGAGCCGCAATCGTGCCGGGCGTAACGGGTATTTGGCTATCACGCATGCAGCATTATTGCGATTTAATGGTACCGTCGGCAAGCGCGGTCGTTTATTATGCTACACTACGTGTTGCTGCTTGCTATGCCGTCGCCTATCTCGTCGGTCGTGCCTGTAAAAGCAACGGGTTATGGAGTAATAACTCGACGCTATATGACGCCGCGACGTCGTGCAACGACGTATCCTGGTAAGCCAAACAACACAAACCGTCGCGACGCCTACGTTCGCACAAGCGTCGTCGCGGGGTGACACTCTTGGTCTCGGATTCTCCTCGCATAAACGCTAGTCTATCTGATGTCCCTCGCGCGCCATTTAGCATTTAATGGACGGCACGCTGTCCGAAAAGTGCCGTTTATCATCCCGACGAGCTCCAACGCGGCTGCCGGAAGACAACAGCGTGGTAACTACTGATCAACGATATAACGGAGCGGCAATGTGAGGAAAAAATCCCAAGTAAAACAAAAAGTCATCATGACATTAAACTGACGTCAAAATAGTTTTAAAAAAATTAATAAAACATCACTTTTTGATTAGTCACAATTTATTTTAACGTTATTTTGAGGTCTATTATTGTGCTTAAATTTGATATATATATATATATATATATATATATATATATATATATATACACATACAGGGTTTAACAAAAAGTTCACCACGTTTTTCTCGAAAACGGTTAGATATTGGGGAATGATGTACTAATGATGCATCATACGCTTCATACGCGGAACGCACTCTATATTATATGCACCAGAAAAATTGGCACGGAGTAGTGATAAATTTTCATTTCTATACACTTTTTAATAGAATTAATTTATTTAAATGCAATTATTAAGTAGATCCGTTAAAAAAATATGAATGATGATCAAATGTATAGAGAATAAGTTTATACATTTTTAAAAATTCATACAAATGTTAATTTGTCACTAGCTATGTGCCGCTTTTTCCCGCTCCATATAATAGAGAGAAAAAAGCAAACAGCGTGGCATTGGTCCGCATAAAATTAACACGGTATATATTACGATATATTACTGTGTATATTACAAAGAAAGAGAACTTTCGGAATTTGGTTGGAAAAAAAAAACGATTTTCGTGTTTTTAAATCGTTTTCATCAGAATACAAACACAACTATGATAACATTGTAAAATCAAGTAAGATGTTACTAAATCAACCGAAGAAATATGCAGAAATGATAATATGGCTACGTTTTGCATTTCTATTTACTGTTAACAATTATTTTTTTCCTCTTTTAGATTCGAAAATCCTTATCCAGGATTAAAATATACGCATCAATACATGTCTATAACATGGAGTTTATGAGAGAACGACAAACAATTTTTCTTAAGATTTCAATTTCGAAATTTTTTGTCGTTCTTAGCATAAACTCCACCTCACAGATACGTATTAATAATATTTTAATCCCGAAAAAAGATTTTCGAGTTTGTGAAACAGGAAAAAAGTAATTGTTATACAAAAATTATGATTTAGTCAGTAATACAGACGGTTTTAGGATCCTCTTAAGAATAGAAAGATGAATGAAATGCACATGTAATGTGAAAATAGGCGTAGTTTGTCGCGGTTCTTAAGGGCCATCATACAAAATTACATAAGCTGCATAGCCATCGATGACTATTAAAGACCCTTTCAAATTTTCGTGGCTCAATGGGATCCAAGGGACCCGGGGATAATTGAAGAACGATGACATTACCGACAATTAATAAAAATTTATATAGTATTAAATAAAAAAGTATTAACATAAATATTTCGATAATTTATTATTAAATTCATGATTTTTTTATTATATAAATGCTGCGTAAATAAGTATGCATACTTTTAATATATATCTTAATATCTATATATAATATTATATTAATATCTTATATATTACCGAAAAATTATAATTTTTTCTCTGCAGTTATCATCTCTATTGATAATCGGATAATAACATTAAAAATCACAGTTTTAAATAAAAATAGAGTATTATTAAATTTTAAACATACAGTACCCTCTATAAGTTCGGGTACATCCTATATTTTACAGAAAATTATATGATGACATACACATTTTTCTTTTTGTTTAAATATGTCGTAAGACGTTTAAATGACGATAAACATTTTTATCTAGAATTACATAAAAAAGCTTAATTTTTAATAATTTATTTACCGTAGTATATTGTCCAACCTTTGCTATGATTTCATTGATTAGTTTTTTCTATGTTTTCTTTCCAATATATTTAATTTTATTTGTAATAATTTATTAATAAACATTTTAATCTTATATAACTATTCTTATTATTGTAATGGCTGAGGATGACTAAGTCGAAACGTTTCATTTATTAATTATTGTAAAAACTCTCACATATTTTATGATATAGATTAATGTCTTAATAAACTTTATCATCTTATTTTTAAGCTCACATTTGATCTGTCTTCCTATTCATTTGTATTTACATGTTCGAGCAAGAAATCAAAAGCCCTCAAATTATCAATTAAAATTCTTTAAACCATAATGAAAATATTGACTTGGCGGTATATCACGTAATATACTATCTTTAATATAATATCTTTTGGTGTATGCAAATGTGTTTGAGAATCCAATGGAAGATTCACTAATGAAGTTCACTAATAGTGTCAACATTTTTAATTAAATTTAAAAAAATTTTTTTAAAGTTCAACATTTTTAAAATTTTTAATAAAACTCCTGTTGCCTGGTGACTAATGTTAAATCGATGACACACCCACTGCAATTAAATTTTCTTTAAAATCTATTTTTGTTTTTTTTTTGTGTGAACCTTGTATGATTCAATCTTTATTTTATCATTTATTATATTTGAAACTTTATGTACAATATTTGAAACTTCATGATATTCATTTTCATGATCACACACATCAATTGTTTCAATAACCGAATAATTTTATTTTGATAGAACATGAGATACTTTATTAATTTTTTCTTCCTTTAAACTGCAGGTTTGAATATAGATTTTACGAAATCTTCGATTTTATTGGATAAGCCTTTAAATATTTTTTGTTCAGACATCTTTAATATAAAAATAATTACAAATCTAAAAGATTATGGCTCCAACGAATAAATCAAGACAATGTAAATGCGAGCCTATACAAATTTTTGCAGTTATTGATGCATTATATATTACAGAAGAAAAAAATCTTCTAAATTGTTATCCAATTATAAATTATTAATTAATATTTATATGTACAAACGTCTCAACTCTGAATCTGGATTCTCTTCAATGTGACAATTAATTGAGACAAATAGAGTAACATAGGCTATATATATAAACAGAGGCTATATAATCTCTCCTCCTGTACACACAATATCCAATATTGTAATAAGGTCAAAATAATATTATAAAACAATGAAAGTGATACAATCTTCAATTGAAATAAAATTATAGAATTACATGAAGTTCAATTTATTAAACAATCAGTATAAAGGACTCTTGTCAATAATACACGATAATGATTATTATGAAAAGGCTTATTATATAAGAATTACGAGTAGATTTAAAATCTTTATAACATAAAAATTAAATATATAAAATCATGATAAACTTTATAACTTACAATAATATTTTCTGATGTAGAATAAATCAATATTAAGATATGTTTCGGCCTTTGTATTAGGCCCTCTTCAGATATACAAAAATATATAAAAACTCGCAAAGATGTTAACCATTCCAAGAAAGAAACGTTCCCGTGTAAGACGTATGAGTATAATAAAATACTAACGTAAGTCCATCAGAGGAACAGAAATTGCTCGTCAAAGCGGTTGAACAGCCGATTGGTTAGAGATTCTGGATGTTCTGGTGAAGCTACGAATTTATTTGTAAATGATTTTTAGATGACAAGCAAGTATACATGTCATTCCAGTAGGACTTACTTCTACTAGGACTTACTATAAATAATAAGTATTGAGTTGCATCTCGATAATGGATGCTTCTCAATGATTAATTTATTAAATGTGTGTATACTTGCAGATAACAATGTGTCTGTCTTGTTGCTGGTATATTGATAAGTATGCATTACTAAGTATGTGTTGCTACCAGAATTGCAGCAACTGAGTCCTCATTTGTTAGCAATTTGATGTTCACAATATGATAACGCGAGTAGCAAATTGCCAGCAATTTACAGTAATTGTAAAATCGTCATCATCAAAATTCATACTATTGCTATCATTGCTATAATAATATGAAGCATCATACAATATGCTGTCATATATTGCCGATAACACAAGATAACATTAATGCAGCTATCTTGCTGTTAAACTGTTGGCAATATATATATATATACACTATTATATACACATTATTGTCTGCACGAATTGCTACAATGTCGATCTATTTGAAATCGTTGAAAACAAATTTACAGCAAGTTGCCAGCATAAGTGCAATCACAAATTTGTGCAATTTTGTTGAGACACGCTTTGTTTTCTGGGTATATACATATACATATACGTATATATATATATATATATATATTAGGTGTTGGAATTAATTCGTAGCGTTTTTTAATGAAAGAATGTTATTTATTTCACATGAGCATTAAAAAATACATTAATGAAAGTACTTCCCATCACTTGTAAAACGCTACGAATTAATTCCAACACCTAATATATATATATGTTATATATATATGAATAATCGACGATCCTATACACCACAAAAACTTTTCAGAGATATTTCAGAAATGTTTCACGTGTGAAATTGAAATATCTCAGAAACAATGCAAAATGTTTCTGCAATAGCTCTGAGATAGTTCTGGGTCTTGCACTTGGAATACTTCTGAAAGTATTCTAAAATATTTCGGTAACCTTTTAGAGCACTTTCAAAAAGATTTCAAGTACAAGAATCGCGGACATTTTGTTATCTCAGAGCTGTCTCAGAACTGTTGCAGAAACATTTTTTACTCCTTTTTGATATTAAATGCACTATTATTCAGTGTTATAAAAAATGCATTATAAAATTTTGCTTTGAAAAACATTTTTCATGTACTTTTATCTTGGAGCCCAATTTTGGGGCTCACTTTACAGGCGAAATGCTCCGCTCCTTATATTCTCGCCCAGGTGATTATTGTTTACGAGTGTGGCTACGTTGTAGCTGCTGTGCCTAATGTGACGCCGAGCGTGTCTGGACGCCGGCGATGACTAACAGCGAAGGACGATTGGCGGGAAATCGTTAAGTTTGCAAATAAATGTTACTCATTGATTCTGACTCATATGCCATAAGGTGATTTAATACAAACTTAAATGATTGTTTAGAACGTACAGATTACATAAGTTGAGACGTGATTGCGTGCGTATGACGACTTGGATATCGGTATCGCATTACTAGGTTAGAATATGAGAAACTAAGAAAATCTACAATATAAACATTTATCTGACGACGCTAGCAATTACCTAATGAGCAGTAACCGATGTCGATCTCGCAGTGAACATAAGGTGATTATTAATCTTACCAAGCATTAACTTATAATTTATCGCTGAGGCTTACAAAAGGTCCGTACGCAGAACGCCATGACACCAGAGAGAAAGAGGAGGGAAGGGAGGGAGGGAGGGAGGGAGAGAGAGAGAGAGAGAGAGAGAGAGAGAGAGAGAGAGAGGAAAGCCGGAAGAAAGAGCTAACTCGAGCGCCGCAACTAACACTTGCAACGCCACATTGTAAATGCTCTCCGCCCACCTCTGTCGGCAAGATGTGTAATTTATTGCAAATGAAAGATTTCAAAAACAACTTAACTGAAAGATTTGCAAAACGATATCATATGAAATGTTATGGAGATAACTCAACTGAAATTTTGTAAAATTATGTTCATATGAACAATTTTAGAAACATTCCTGCTGCAACATTTCATGTGACACATTGCCAAATTTTTTGAGAATTGTTACACATGAAATGTGAAATGTTGATTTTCAAACCTTACTGAAAGTTTTCTGCAACTATCGGTGCTGTATGGGTATAATACTTACAAAGCAAGAAAAGAAATATTGCTTTTCAAAAGATGATGCAAAGTATTATTATAATACGAAGTATTATTATAATATACGTACGTATGCTTTGACATATAAGATTCGAATATTAATATATGTACAATAATACTTCTCTCAACAATTATCAGCTATTAACTGTGACGTATCAACAAAGAACCAATATAAAAGAGAATTCATCAAATCAATCATTAACAAATCAAATCGAAATAGATCTGTTATATCTATAAATAAACTTTCTATATCTAATCTATAAATATCTATAAATAAATTTTTATATGCTACAGTATACATATAAAATTTTATAGATTAAGTTACAAGTCTGCTTCTTGAAAATGTTATATTTATGATCTTTTCAAATGACATCAAATGGATTTCTTATAAAAGATATAATTATGTTTAGTTTCTGAACAATCAATCAATTAATAACGGCGCATGAACATTTGGACGGCTCAAAAATCATATAACATTATGATATTTTCCATGAGAGAACAAACTAATATCATTTACCACAATGTCATAAAGATAACAATTTCAAGAAATCTCTGAAATGGAATATCTTCAAGAATTCTCCTAATAGATGTCTCTGATAAATGATTATTATAAAATATCATTTGAACATCATTTTCAATATAACTAACTGTTTTCATGAAAAAGTTCTCTTAAAGTTTTTATTCTGACAAATATGCTGTCTGGGTATCACTATTGATAGTGTCACTGCTAAGTCAGTAGTTACTACTAGTATTCAACACTATTGTATTACTATTTCTGCTAGTGTACACTATTAGAGCCAGTAGTATTATACTACTGTAGTATTATACTATTAGATCTAACAATAGTTTCCAGTAGTATTCAAAACTACTGCAATAGGTACTATCGATGTTATTAATGTAAACATTTACTTATGTTCGCTACTACTGTGCTACTACATTAGTGCAAGATACTAGTATCTAGTGTTCAGCATTACTATAGTAGTGGTACTATTGGTATTTAGCATTGCTGCTTTAATATCCTTGTTATTAACAGAATATTCTGCAGTAACATAGAACTATTATATTTTCAGTAATTATAGTATTTTTTTTTATATATAAAAATCGTTATTAGTGTTACGTTTTGCCACCCATATAAACGGAATTTTCTTTTTTTCCCTTTTTCACTATATATTTCTGTTGATTACATTTCTCAATTAGTTTCACATCGTCTATATAGAATACTTCAGCTTAATATTTACGTGAATATTCCAATCGACAACTTAGTCGGATAGTAGTATTGCTCTCTATCACGTCAGTACGGCGTGACACGGCTAGCGCAAGCCAATCAAATCACTTGCGAGGTGTATGCCGTGTGCCGATGTCTAATGCTCGATCCTTGTTTTAGAAAACCGTAAGCCGTAAGCTATAAGAAATTGACCAATCATAGTGGATTGTTTTTCTTTTATATTCAACTGTGATTAGTCAATTTCTTAAAGCTTACTGTTTACATCTTCTTAAAGCAAGGTTGTAGATCGAGCATAACAACAAAATTCCGGGAAGAGATAACTTCGCTCGTCGGTGAGGAAATCATTCCCACGTGTCGAGGGACTTTTATCATAGTATTATCCTATACAAAAATCAATAAAAATTAGCTTGACAAAAGTTTCTTAATCCTTGTAATCGCTTGAAATAATGCCCGTATTCATAGTCAGACTTTGTATTTAAGACTTCCTTAAATATAAGGTCTGATTATGAATACGAGTACGAATGTCTGTTATCGCGCACCAATCACGGCCCGCGCATGTCGCTCGTCTCTCGAACTCTCGCATGAGATTTCGGTCGTTTAGGCTAAGAACATTACAGTTCTGCGTTCTGAATCGAACTGATCTGTGAACATCTTTGCAGTTCTGCGTTATGTACATTACATTTCTATTTAGTTCATCATTTTTCTGTTATCGTTGTAATTACTTTATTCAGCCTGAAATAACATAAGCAAGCGCGAACTACTCGCGCTTCGTGCGAGGCACCTGACGAGCGTCAATCAGGAACCGGCTTGAGGAAAGAGCGATTCGGACCAGGAAGAAAAACTTGAAAATTAGATAATAAAATTAGGAAATTAATTAATAACTCTAAAATCTTATTAGGGCGAGGCATGGCAGATAGCGCACTGGTTTATCATGCCAGAGGTTCTGGATTCGATCCCAGTAAGAACCAAAATATTTTACGCTTGTATCTCCTGTCGGAAAAGGCCGGCAACCTCCAGAGAGTATTCTTGCCCACACAAACACCTCTCGAAAAATCCACCGTTCGGAACCAGCATTAAAACTGTATATCCCATATGCTCGTGGCAATTGAATAATCGGCGTGCGCATCACAAGCGTATGAGAGAGATGTAACATACGCCAGAGAGGTTTAATGTAAGAAGAAGAAGAAATCTTATTAAATAACAGGAAATTGATTTGATCTCTCAATTCGACATAAAATTTGTTGCTTCCGTGCCAAATTCCAACTTTCGCATGACAGACATTTCTATGGGAAATTCAATACCCAAATTTAGCATTCAATACAAAAAAATCGAACTCCCCTTTTCCTTCCGACTTGCGAGCGCTACCGACTTGCGCCTATATAAACGCGGTTAAAATCGAGCGAAGTGATCATTTTTTATTCACTCTTTGATAAAATAATTTTCTTTGGCCCACTCGGGATCATTTTTGATTTAGCCGAATCTCTATCCGGATCGAGATATGAAAAGGAAGAGTCTGAAATTTGTAATATCTGGAATAATAATGTAATAATTCTTGAATAAGTATAAATGTCTCTGTTTCTTGAATTCTGCTTTTCTTCTAGAAAGGGGCTGACCACACGCTTGTCGAAGCTACTCAGTTCTCTCCCTTCTTCTGGGCTGACCGCGCTTGTAGAAGTCAGTCCTTTCGCATATTATCCTCCAGACAATTCATATTGATTTTTCATTAAAATATTTGCAAATTGCCGTCTCGTACCAAGCTCCGAAGGTCTTAAAATTTTCGCGATCCCTTAGGGTTGTATCTAACATTCCAGTTAGTAATCGGATAGTAACCCGCGTTTTGGTAGGATATTTTGTAAACAATAAAGATGTAATCCACTATCCTTTCTTCTTCATTAATACGAAATGATGAGACGGCTTGAATTGCTCGGATCTATTGTAAATTTCCTTGCTAAATGAACGTAAATTATTTGAATCAATTATTGTTCCCAATCTTAAAAATACCAAAGATCGAGTTAAATGAATGTTCTATATTCCAATTAATTAAATAATTAATTGTGTTTAGACAATCTACTATTGATTTATAAGATATCAAATTTCAATATAAAAGAATTCAAATGATTAATATTAATTTTTAATAAATCTGTTCAATTAAAAATTCTTTAAAAATCCTGTAGCATGCAATATGCCGGCGCTAGCAGTTTCATGGTTTGCCGCTCAGCCTGAGACTCATCCCATTCTAATCGTTCCTCCCCCACTCTAATAAACAATCCATCACTCTTCCAATCCACATCACATAATTTCAATTTTCGCGCATATAAATTAAAATTGTTATACCGCCGATCGTAATATTAAAGTAAGAGTAGATTAATAGACTGATTAGTTATAAATGCATCAGTTCTGAATGCTATTTAAAAATTAATGTTTACAATTTCGATTGTTTCGGGTCAGCGCTTGTCGACGGTAACACATGTTATTTGTTTTTGTGTAACCAAAGAGTGAACAACTGTTACATTTCGTTCTTTTTATTTGACGAAAAAATTATTTGGATTGTTCCTTCAATTTAATTGGTTGACTACTGTGTATGTACAAATTGCATCAATTTGGTGAGTGTCAATCTGCTTTCTCTCTCTCTCTCTCTCTCTCTCTCTCTCTCTCTCTCTCTCTCTCTCTCTCTCTCTCTCTTTCCTTGTTGGTTCTTTTTAAAAAAATAATTTCACATATTTTTGACATTCTCATTCTTATTGCAGCTTCACTTTATAAGAATTACTTGTTTCTTTCTGGCCTGTAAAATGATGATAAAACTAAGGAACCTCTTTGTGATGTTGGCACCGTGGTTGGATGGTTAGCACTACTTGTACCGAATTAGAATTATACTAATACCGTTGAGAATGACTTGAAGTAAGTCTAAATACGTATGGACTTATACGAATTTTTTATACTTTTATATTAAAAATGGATTTATAAACATTACATTGTTATATTTGCGTACCGAGTATCGCGCTGACTCCTACTTCTCCTTACATCCTAGTCTTTATATTGATATATATAATCATTAGAACAATTAATTAATAAGATTGGAAACAAGACCATTTATGTTAAATATTACTTTAAATACGAAGCGCCATTACGGTCTGAATGTTAAGATGTTGAACTATTAGGTGTTGGAATTAATTCGTAGCGTTTTACAAGTGATGGGAAGTACTTTCATTAATGTATTTTTTAATGCTCATGTGAAATAAATAACATTCTTTCATTAAAAAACGCTACGAATTAATTCCAACACCTAATATTATATATATTTATATAAATGAATTAATTAATCAGAAATAATAAGGATTTCAGAATATTGCTAAGGTCTCGGTAGTCTAAAGGCTTAGGACGCTCGCACGGAATGCAAAAGATCCGGATTTGACTCCCGGCCGAGGCAATATTTTTCGCAATAAATTTATTATAATTTTTTAAGATTAATTTGGAAAATTTGGGGGATTATTAATATTTCGATTGATTGCGTTGAAAGTCCAATAACCATATCAGCATGCAATTATTTCTGAAATTAATTCATATGAATATATATAATAGTTCAACATCTTAACATTCAGACATTGGCGCTTCGTATTTAAAGAATAATCAATATTATTTTAGCTTGTAGAAATAATATTTTATATTACAGTGTTATTAAAAATAAGTTAACATCAAAGATATCTTCATTTGTACATTACAATTATATTTAACATTAATTATTCTTTCTATACGTGTTCTCTTTCACGACATCTTTGATCAGATATGTTACAATTACATGTCCATTAGCATTATAGATATTCATAGTTTCTCGAAGGAGCAGTTCCCATACGATTGCGGAAGTCAAGCATGCTAAGGGGAGATACATATTCGGATAGGTGACCATATGAGAGCATTATAAAGTTAGTTTTCGAATTTATAAAGGATACCTTTTTTTATTATAATTTTATCGTGTATTCTCTGAAATATGATGCTAATCAATAATATTTATTTTCGCAATAAAACTTCAGTAAAATTTCAGTGAAATTTCAACGAAATTTGTTCCATAATTGTTACACTACTAATGACACTATTTGTCGAATTTACTTATTGCACTATTGCACTAGTGACACCAGCAGTTTTTTTCCGTAAGAGATGAAGATATTAATTAATATAACACTTTTTTAATTTTAAGTTTTTCATGGAATTGTATATTTAAAGGTTTGTAAGGATTAGTTAAAAAGGAATAAGTAGTTAAACAGTATATATTGTTAAATAATTTCTATAAAATTATATTTTACAACAGTTCACATTTTTTGCGCCGCTGAAATATAAAAATATTCTAGATGACTATTCTAAGAAACATTATCTTATTAATCATCAAAGTGAATTAACTTAATTTTATAAAAAGAAATGATTTTTTAAAGATTGTGAAACAAAAATGACAAAAATAACATTTGTTAATTACGTTAAAAAAAATTTTTTTTATCTATTATCTCATTAGTCAATAATTTTCTTTTTGTCGAATTGAAAAAATAGTTTTATCCCTTTTCTTGGAAACTTAATTTTTTAAGTTTAGCAAATTTAATACATTTTTCACAAATTTTTTGCATTATAATAATTATAATAACAGCATTCACAATCATTATTGTTAGAATCTTGACGTTTTAAAATTAAAGTTTGACAAATACTTATAAAAACCAATAAATAGGGTTTCATTATTAAAATATACAATTTTTAAATATGTTTCCAATTTCAACGAGAATAGATAGTATACTTTCAAACAAGTTTTCGGCATTTGATCTCTCGAAACAACGCGCCATGAATAATTGGTAGATTTCCCCCGATCAAACTCGTAACAACTTAACGACTTTGTGCCCCATCGAACTATTGCCAATATCGGTGTCATCGGAGACGTGTGTCTTCGATTTTCGATTCCCTGCATTATCTGACATTGCTGACATACCGCGAAATCGCCGGATAAGGATTTTCGAGTCATGACCGAGACATCGTTTAGAAATAAAGTGTCCCGCAGGTGTAATAGTTGGGAGATCTACTATCTACGTAGTCACCATCGTGAAGGGTGAGTTACTATTCGCTAGCAATTGCCCGAGACTACTCGTACTTGCACGTATATACTTCGTAATCTTTTATGCACGCGTAAACACGGACGTATAAAGATTTGCGCGTGTGTGCATGGGCTACACTGACGATTTAGGTGTGGATCCGTGGTCCGTAGACGCAGGATAGAGAACGGCTTTTGCCAATCGAGCGAGTGAGTGAAAGAGTATGAGACGGAAGATTATAGGCACGTATTGGCGCATCGGCCCCCTGGGCTCATCGGGCAGGAGGAGACATGGGGATATAAATGTAATCCAGAACCCAGACGTGACGTACATAGCTGCCTAGCTCGGCCGTTCGCTTTTCGCTGGTCTGTTCTTGTGACTCTTGGTAGTCGCGGATATGTATAGCTATGAAGGCTGCGATAGCATTGGCTAGATGTGACTTTGAGCACGCGTACACGTGTATGGTACGAGGTGAGTTGTGGATTTTCCGATATCCATCATTTTCTTTTTTCATTATGCAGTGGTCCCTCCTCCAAATAAAGAGCATAAAAAACTCTGTATTAAGAATCCATAACAACAGAACACGACGTTAAAAGGAATTGTGACTGATCGTGAAAAATGACTCTTAATAAATGAAAATAAATTTCTGTGACTCTTTTTCGATGAAAAATAACTTCATATATTATAAGTGTCTACATGAACCTTCGCTGTTAGTGCGTAAATGATGTATGTATAAGGCAATAAAATATAATTCGTAAACAATTGGAATGTACTTAACAACGTTTAAACACATTTTTGGATAAATATTAAGAAAAAAGGAACCATCTCCAATGACTTTAATCTTAACATATGTTATCAAGATCATGGCTCTAAGTGATCTTTGCAAGAAGTTTTAGTTGGCGGTCGATATTCATTAAAAAGTTATTAATAAAAAAAGTTTAAGACATATTATCTTATTTCTAATAGATACAATATTAAATATATTATTTACTAAGTCATCATATACAAGAATGCGTTCAGGAATGATGCCTAGATAATTTTGGTGTGCACTTTTGCTATAGTATATTAAACTATAGTCTAGAGTTATTTTGGATAATAACTTAACGCCCTCCAGTGATTCGTGGTGATTTATGAATACTATTAATCAATAAAGATTACTTTGTATATAATATCTTTTACAATTGTAAGTCAGAATAATATTTTTCTTACTTTTTTATATTAATATAAAAAAAATGGTTACGGTACACGATCAAAAAGTAGTGCATCAATACATTTTTTGGTTATAAGAATTATAGTGCAATTGTGACTGTAAGATATATCTTAATGGCTATATGGCTGTTAAGATATATCTATTTTACGTATTAATGGGCAAAAATTATTGTTATTTCCGGTTGTGGCAACTGTAGTGTTTCTTTCATGAAGTATTTTTGCATGAATAGATAAATGTCTTATAAGTATGCAGTTATTTACTGCAAGTGTAGAAATAAAATTTATAACGACATATCGATATCTTTATTTCAGTTATAATTTGATCATGATCGAGTAAAGATAGTTATCATCCTTTTTCCTATCAAATTAGTTGAAATTGGCTTCACGCACATCTTACGGGATAACGATTTATTTTTTAGACATATGTATTTTGGAGCCATTTTAATGACATTTCGATGTCATTATGTCACTTTTTGTTTCACTTGAGAGATGCATCAGATGCTTTTATGATTGCTCATAAATCAAAGAAGATGATCGTGATGTAGATAATAAATCGTACATGACGTATACTTCTTATACCTTTTAAAATTCATAAGGATATAAAACCAGGAAGACTAAAGGCGGAACCCGATAATACCGTAACCGATCAACCATTTAAAAATAATGTTGGTATGTCAGGATCGGCCGATTGAGAATCGCGAACACGTAGACACTTAACGAGGGTGCTCGTGCAGAGAGAACGAAAGGAGGACTGTCAAAATATAACGATGATCCATATTACAGCCGCTATTATTTCGTCTTTATCGATGATTCAATGGCGATTCTTGTATTGTCGGTGTATTGTGCCGCATGCACATTGATTTTGACGCTTTATCGATTTACTGAACATCGTAAAATTAATTAAGCTCCCTAGTAGGAACGTAATTTGTCATAGTGCCAGTATCTATGTATTTCTGTTTTAGAACAAACTGAGATTTCGTAATCCTAATAAATTTCATTTATGTTATTAGATAATAGGAATAGCACGTAAAATTCATTGATAATATAATTATAATATTCTAATAACTTAATAAGAAAAGTTGATTATTAATAATTGGAATTTTTGGCGTAAAATTAAACTTCTAAATTCAGACTTGATCTTCACGTGATATATATTTTTATTGGAGATATTTTACAGCTGACAAACAAACCTCGCGAGATGTCAAATTCTGATATTAGTGAAATTTTATACACTTGTACGTATAAAATATAAATAATAGCCATGATGAGTCAACGCAGATATAAATGCACAAATTAATACTATTAGGTGTTGGAATTAATTCATAGCGTTTTACAAGTGATGGGAAGTACTTTCATTAATGTATTTTTTAATGCTCATGTGAAATAAATAACATTCTTTCATTAAAAAACGCTACGAATTAATTCCAACACCTAATAATTTATTGTGATATCGTGTATAACAAATGTAATATAAATAAAGTTTTGATCATTGTTTTTGATCTTCTTCAGTATAAAATAAACAATGAAAAGAAGAAATTATAATCTAAAATTATAAAAACTACTCATTTTCATAAATTCGTATGATTGTAGTCATCATATGTATGATTTTTGTAATGATAAAGATGGTTGGTATATATATATAGAAGAAAGTCATCGATACCAACATACCACTTTGTTTTTAGACAATATTTCTTAAATAAAAAATAAAAATAAAACTTTAAAAACATAAGTACAAATTAAAAAATGTCTTTCATCAAATAGTATAAGTAGTTTTTATAATACTGTTTGCCCCCTCCCCCCTCAATTTTGCAACAATTAATTTTTTCATAAGATAAGCAAAAATGAACGACAAAAATGAACCAAAACTGACACAGTAGACATTAATGCTACGTATTCCTATTCTTTTTCTTTTACAATTATCTGTATAAAGTACAAGTAACTGTATAAGATATTCCAGAATCTTTTCACTTCGTTGTAAAACATTTTTATTGAATTGTATGCATTATGCTGTTCTGATGTAAATATGTAACACGATAGGTTTTCAAGAGTTTTTCCATATACACGATTATCTTCAGCTCCAATAGAGCTATTTGATACTATAAAGCAACATTATAAAGATTAAGTTAGCTTATGATTTGTTTTACAGATAGGTGGTTTACGCTACAGCCCAATTTTTAATTTAAAATCGTATTATGAAAAGATTAAAAGAAACAATAATATAAATAAAATTGATTTAGGAAACTACAAGCATTAAAACGATGTAATATTATCAATAATATAGTCACTATTATTTAAACTATGTAATTTACAAAAGGAAATCGTAAGAATTTTATTTTCGCATTCGTAGAATTCGTTTTTAGCTTTTTGGTATAAAAACAAACCACAAAGACGAATTATAAATTTGTACTTTAATTAGCTAAACAGATGATTTTATTAGTATTAATAAAATGCAACAGTTAGTTTCTGAAAAATAAGGGGGTGTCACTTTCGGAGACTTATGTCATTATCAGTGACTTTCCTCTATTTATATAATAAAATTATTGTATATATGTAAAATATTATTAGACATCAAAAAAACAGTCTAAAAACTCTAAGGTTCTTTTCCACTTATTTGTGCATATGTTACGTCTAAATCTTGGAAGTTAAAATTTAGAATTTTTTTTTGGAAAAAGAAGGAATGGAAATGGAAGGACACTTAGGCTCTTATCTCACAGGTATCCGCACAGAGGCGAGTACCCTGAGTCAAACGCACTTTTTATCGTTCCGAAATCATATGGATCAACGTTCCGCAGGAACGCTATAACACTTGTTTCCAACGAACAGTGACAGATCGTCGTCCAAATTTCGAGTCAAGGAAATTTAATCCTTATAATTTAGGACTGGACCACCTACGATCTCTAAAAAGTAAGGAAAATGATTATGAAGTCTTAGGCTTTTAAATTAAGAGAGAGATTTTAAATTACTAAACAATGAGGTTTATTATTAATAGTGTATTGAATGAATTACAAATTAATAAAATTACAAATTAATACATTTACGAATTAATAAAATTACAAATTAATAAAATTACAAATTAATGAAATTATTATAAACTAATTTACATTCAGGTTATCAAAGAAAAATAATAAAGTTATAGAGCAAATAGTGTTGTCTGGTTTAATCTATTTCGCGTATAGTAGCGGAGGAAAAAGAAAAGAGTTTGTAGAAGAATTCCATTGAAAATAAATATAGATAGGCGGAATTTGGATAGAACACTGGGATGAACAAGTGAGAAGGTTGCCCGATGATAGCATTTCTGATTTCGTGGGGATCGAAATAATTGGGTCCGATCGTAAAAATGCCCTCAGGGGGAGGTTTTGTTTAGAGCGTAGGAATCGTCTTATGAGTGACTCAAATGAAATACTCTCTTAATAAAGTAGTAGGATTTTGAAAGAAATAAAGAAGGAATTTTCTCTAGGAATTCCACGTTATCCGTGGAGCTTGCCGGAGATGGAACTCTAAAAGAAACTGGGATCGAAATAATGGATGAATCAGGAGTGGATGGAGGGGTGTGTGATAAGACTCATAAGGTCAAGATAACGGGAAAACCAAGTACTGGGACAGGGGAAGATGCACGGGAAGGTGGAAAGAGTGAACGGGAAGATGACCGGGGAACCGCTACTATAAGAAACGGCCAAACTGGAGGCTGTGATGGACTCGCGAATATCGACGGAGTCGGTGAAGATGGTAGACAAACGTCCTCAGCATGGTCTACTTAATTCTGAGAATTGTTTGAATTTTTGAGATACTTTTGGTACGCCTCATCCAGGAGTCTACGTTTCCAAATAACCCCGACTCCGAAGCTAACCTCTATATGGGCGGTTGGTTCTTGAGCATGGCACTATGATGATCAGATACATTAAATTAATTTCGTGGTGAATATAAAGAAAAAAGGGGACTTATTGTTACTTAATAGTCTGTCTCTTTAAGATAATTGTCAGTCCGATCTCAGTGAGGTCCTGGATCTTCACTTGTACACAGACTCTAAGTCTAATGTATTACGCAACAGGACCTTCAGAGATTTTCAATTTATAAAATTGTATACATGTGTATGTGAGACAAGATCATATATATGACTGGCTGACTGAATTACTGACTGACAAGTATAATTGACAAAATAAGAGAGAGAGAGTTGTGATGCCACGGTTTATATAAGAGTTCTTTGAAAGGTGGTTCTTTAATGCATTAGATTGAAAAATCAAGGATTCAGGTGGGATTTTCCATTCTTGGTAGAAAATTTGTTTCTCGAGTTATTACTAGGGGACTAATTCTAAAATTGTTCTGCCCGTATTATAAGTTTTAATCTCTTGCAAACTTGGTGATACGTCATTACCTTTTCTAAGAGTTTTGGATTCATAATCACTTATTGGCGGGTTTAGTTTAATCTTTTCTGTTTCTGAAGAGAGGGAATCTTACTCATCGTCCTTTTCGTACGATTTGATTATGATTTACCCGAATTTTCATATTTCCTTTTTTCAATCGCCGGTTTCTCTTTTATTAATTAAACATATGTTCTCTCGTCTAGACAGTATTTGCTTAAGTTTTCAACAAGAAATCTAGAAAAGAAATAAAAAATTAGAAGCTACGCTTTATCATCCTGCATTTATTTTACTAATTTTCTGTTGTTGTTGACGAAAAAACGCCCTTTAACTTGCTTTTACGAGTTTCGAAATACGCACTTTTATCTACACAGAATTCCTGACCCGCATTTAGATTTTATATTTGCTAAAACCGATCGTGTTTAAACAACATTTTCTCTACATGGTTTGTAATCTTTGTCATAAATTTTATTGCCGTGGATCAAGCGATTATGAGTATCTATGTTTTTGCTTATGTTTTCAATATCGCTGGATATTTAATATTGTACAAACAACCCAGAAGATCAAATTAACTATTTAGAAAATTAGTTGATTCTTCTTTGTTTTAGTTAAATGTTTTAAGTTATAAAATATTTTACTTTCAAGTCGTATAATTTATCTTCATCAATTTTTTAGTGAATTAGATGTGAGGAAATCTATGGGGGAAATCATTTTAAAAAAACGCATCAAAGGTGGTATGGAAAATTATTATCTAAATTCTAATTATCGTACACTATTGTCATTATAAAAATTATGTTAAAAGTAAAATTTTTTACAAGTCTCCTAAAGGTACATTACCAGCGTACTTTTCACTAAGGGACACTTCTGAGGCAGCCGCATAATCGGCGACTCGACTGTCGAGCGATGAGCGATAGTAGGGAAACAATGAATGTCGCTTCGGGAATCGGTCCGAAATGAGCATGACTAATTCCGACCAGTAAAGTCCTAAAGTATTGATATGTATTTATAAAGCACCTTGTGTAATACAATACATAGAATACTTCGCTGTATTAATAAAAAAGGTATGGGTAAGATGATTATGTCGATGAACACGAATATATGTATCTGGGTAATACGGTGTACCATGTACCGGTGATACGTGAGTAATATGAGTACTCGGGTAATACGGATACCCAGATAATACGATTCAGGTACCCGGCTAACCGGATATCTGGATATTACCCTCTATGTCTCTGATAGTGATCGGATACTCGGGTAGTCTTAATATCAATCCTTCATTGTCATCGGTCAAAAATCCGTAGTTATACAGTTGAATTTTGGGCTGTATGACTTTACGGCGTAGCTCATAATCGAATTTTATGCTATATCAGAAGTTTAAAGTTTCCTCTATTGATCGATACAGACTAATAGTCAGACTAATAAAAAATACGTCGATATATGTGTAACAGCTGTAAGAAGAATTAATAATATTTTCTTGATATGTTGACAAAAATATACATTTTTTAAAATATAATACAGCAGTACATGTTTTTATCTGAAAGTGCTAGTTTTAGATCTATCACTTTAAAATTTTAACTTAAAAAGTTTAAAAATGAAGAAGTTATGATTTCTTATGTTGTAGTTACTTAATTTCTTTACGTGTACGTCTCCAAGAACTTTTTTAACATATTATTACTTGATTCGTAATATTATCATTAATAAAACACATTCTATGAGGTCCAAAACATATTCCATTTTTTTTTATTATAATTAGACAAATAGTTTGAAAATAACAGAATCAATTGGCCAATTTGACTCATTGTCAGTATAAACCATGAAGCTTTACAAAAATATAATGATGAAGGGTTAATGATAATAATTTTATTTAAGATGTGTAAAAATACTGTCCAGGAGGTGATCGTTTGCATAAGAAGAATAATTCGGTAATTACTCCCGGGTGAACTCATTCAATGTCAGTGTATCATTCATAGTTACGCTACGAAAATCACGTTTACTGATAATGAGTTGTGTCACCTTTAAAATAAAAGAGTGATATATTGATTTTATTATAGCATTTAGAGTTCTTCCAACGGTATTTAATATCGTTTCAAATCTGACGAAAAAACAACAAACGTTCTTCGTCAGAAAAAAATATCAGGCGTTTTTAAGGTACAGTTTTTTATGAAATGCCTTGTATAAGAGAGAGATATATAAGCGAGATCGAAGGGCATAATGTGCGCTTTGGATGAAATCCGAACGTGGAAATATTCGATATTGATAAGCCTCGAGGAAAAAAAATGTTCTCTCTTTCCTAAAGTTTAACTTGTATTCGTCGCTTGTCCTTTTGCTCTTTTTCTCCTCTTTATTCTGTACAGGGGTGATTTACGAGGAAGGCTTAACACAAGCTGGTTTGTTTTTATCAATAGTTAATTCGCAATTTACATCCGTTTAAATATTCATACTGCTGTCGCCGCGAAAACCCGGAGTTTCGGTCCCCCGCATACTTATTTGCGAATCCTCGGTTCTCCCTTTCTCTCTTTCCTTCTCTCTCTTATAATCAGTTTATATCTCTATTCCTCTCTCTCTCTCTCTCTCTCATACTTTTTCTTATCTTCAATGCTTCTACAGGGAGCGACAAAACCCAGAGGATACGTTTAAATGCTTCTGCAAGCCGAAATCTCCCACGCATTAAATTCTAAAGCCGCTTTCTAGTTTCCTGATCTATCCTCTTTCGTACGATGACTTTCGCGAACGAGCTTTCTGTGTCGTCAAACTTTGTCTCGGAAATGTTGTGATTGTGGTTACAGCGGCGTTGCGATTAACAGCCGACCTGGCAGTGTATGCACGTTTAAAAAGAAACAAAAGATATGTATCAATTGCAATCGTGAATAAATTCGTGGCAGCTATGGCATTATAATATAGACTTTGATAATTAAGCTCGATGTTAGTGAGGTACTTCAGATTAAGGGTTTCTTCAGATTAAATTATTCGACGGTTACATGGAACTCATTTGGGTTCAATTTTACAATTCATGGTTAATTTCTAACCCAGGTTTAACTTATTTCAAGTTAAATGTCAATTAAGAGATAATCGTGAGTTGTGGAACTGGATCTAAATAAGCCCTATGTAATCATCGGTTAACTTAACCGAGATTGATGAAAGAAATCTTAAATTTACTTATCATATATGCTGAACCTGTCTAAAAATGTAGTTAATTGTGTGAGTGTATTACATAACGGAAACTGTATGACAAATTTTTAATTTACAATCACTAATATATATAGAATTAATTAGTAAAGAGGCTGTCATCTAGTACCTATTAATAAAAAGAGATTATGTTACAAATATTAAATATATAATAATTAAAATATAATCAAATTTTCTTTCTAAAGAATGTAAGATTAATAATGTTCACAGATGAATTTAAGAATCATACAATAAAATATAATAATTATTTCAATATAAAGTTATTATTATTTTAGCCTACATTACAGCTGATTTATAGTTGACGGCATTCTAACGAAACGTGTAATACATGTATGCGTTTTACAGCAAAACGGTGAACTTCGTAGATAAACACGTATGAATGAATAATAATTCTGGAAAATGAAATATCACAGTTGCGCATCCTCTGGCGGTTGAAAACAATTCTCATTCAACACATTTACTAATTCACTTGTATTTACTAAAATGTTGACGTAAAAGTTCTCATAACTAGTCCGTTAGTTTGGTCTAGCCTGACCAAACTTGTCTCTCTCTTTCTGTCTCTGTATTTGATATTGCTGGCGCATCCGGAATAATCAGGATTGGTAAAAATTAATATTTTTTTTTTTTAAAAAAACGTATTATGTTTTTTCTTAAGTGTGTTTTTAATGCTTCAAATATGCTTTAAACGGTACTATAAAAAAAACATATTTAAAACATATTAAAAATATCAATTAAGCATGTTTTAAACTGTTTAAAACACATTTAACACATGTTTTTTATCAACTCTGAGAATAATGGCACAGTATGTAACCAAACTTACTGAAATGCGCTGTTAAAACTCTCTCTCTCTCTCTCTCTCTCTCTCTCTCTCTCTTTCTGTTTAAAAATCGATAACTCAATGTCAAATTTGTAAAAGTACCATCCACGTCTCAACTGAAACTTTGTTTTTATTCTGTCCTGGAGACGGAATACCTATATATGCGGCATATATCGGCGAGGTCGAGCTCTCTCTCGGTTCACATTCACGGAATCATCCTGTTCTTGAAACTTGTCAGTACGCACGCATATTTGTGTGTTTTATTCATGAAATACGTGACTGTCTATCGTATCGGTGATAAGATCCGGAAATTGCATGTACGACGTTCCGCCGCGTAATCTTGTCGCCTTCGAAACGAGGATCCTTGCAACGAAATGACGCAAACGCGACATGTAGAATTTATCTGGTCTTGATATGACTGCCTCACCACGATAGAAAGTTAGCTATTTTTCACTAGATATTGAGACTGAAGCTATGAGGTATATTATATATTTTCCATGAAGTTATTTACAAGTTTTTAAGATGCTAGTCAGCATTATTATTAAATTGTAATTAATTTTTGTTAGATTGGTCATTATTTCAATCAGAGTTGAGAAGTATAATATAATACTTTTCCGTTTTTTTTTCCGTTACTTTTCTGGTACATTTTATAATAAATAATTTGATAATAACGTTACAATTTTTTATAACTAAATGCTAAAGTTGTGCCAAGATTGGAAAAATTGACTTTTAGTATTTAGTTATAAAAAATTACATCATGTTTATTACAAAAGATAATGGAAAAAATAACGTTTCCTAATGTTTCTGATTTCAGTGCATGATTGTGTAAGATTTCAAGTCTAACAAATTAAATTTTTGTGCAATCTATAAAACTGACAATTGTATTCGTATATTTATGACTAAAAATAGCAGATGGATTTAGTAGACGACCGCGCGCTGCAATGGACCAGCGGTTCTTTACAAGATTATTTAGTGTATATTGTGCGCAAAATATTGTTCTAAGCAGATTATATTAATGCAAACGTTATTCATCACTTAAAAATAGTCTTACGAAGATATTTCAGATTCAACAAAAAGAACACGACGAAAAAAACAGTATATGATTACCGAGACTTAAATGCTGCATTCGGAAATATGATATTACCTGGAAATTTATTAATAACTTTTTTTCTAAGAGGAGTTTTTTCTTAAAACTTTGAACACACATTTTGGGTGGTATTAAGAGGTCACTTGTAGAGTTTTAAAAAAAGGCTCCTCTTAGAAAAAAGTTATTAAAAAATTTTCTTTTGAAAGAGAAAGAGTTTCCGTCCATCTGCCGAATTGATTTGTTAATAACTTTTTTCTTAAGAAGGGCCTTTTTTTAAACTGTACAGGTAATCTTCTAATATCACCCAGAATATGTATGCAAAGTATTAAAAACAGACCCCTCATAAGAGAAAAATTATTAGAAAGTTATTTTCGGAGAGACCCCTCATAGGAGAAAAATTATTAGAAAGTTATTTTCGGAGAGAGAGAAAGAATTTCCGTCCCTCTGCCGAGTTAATTAATTAATTTTTTTTTCTAAGAGGAGCCTTTTTTTAAAATTATACATGTGACCTCCTAATATCATCCAGAATATATATGCAAAATTTTAAGAAAATGCCCCTCTTAGAAGAAAAGGTATTAGAGATTCTAAAAATTGAGATTGGCCAATACCGATTCGTGATTGGCTCTGCCATGTTGTGAAACAGAATGCAAATGTGGGAAAAGCGAATGTGAGAATAAGAGAAGCGACACCAGAAGATCGATTCTGTATTTTAGAACGAGGTGAAAATTACAAAAGTAAATATTAAAATACTGATAATTTCATTGGTCAACCTAGTAGATTTACACACTTTTGTAATATTTTCACCTTGTTTGAAAAGAGTGCATTCAGTATGACGATCACTCATTGAGCGCTTTGTGAGCTCTTGTATCTAGTTGGTCTATATTTTTACGGAATATACCAATCAGATGCAAGAGCTCACTACGCGCTCAGTGACCGGTCGTCGTATTGAATGCACCTATAGAATCGACTCTCTGTTTGTCAAGATTCTTATCGAAATTGGCGTTGATATATTGGCGCGCATTTCTAAGAGCACGTGATTTCCGATTTCACAATATCATGGCGGGCTTTGACCGATCTTTACTTTTAGCCCGGATCTACAATAAATTTTTAAGCCTTAAACCATAAGGAATAGACATATCACAATCAATTATTCTCCTCGCATTCGACAGAAGTTGATCAATTTTCTACAGCTTAAAACACCTATGATCTGTTTTCTGTTCCTGCACTAGACTGCTCTCTTCCAATCGCTTCAACTTTTTCTAATCTTTCCTCGTACAAAAAAAGATTCAATACCAACTTCACGACACGAAACAGGTCATAGTCGATTCTTACATTTAAGTTAAGACTGTCTTAAGTCAGTCTTAAGATATCATAAATCAATTCGAGGACTGTATTAATATCTTAAGACATTATATTGGGTCATCTAAAAAGTATCCGCGGTTTTTTGTCACTAGATGTGTGTTGATAGTCATATATCTAGTGACAAAGTACCGCGGATACTTTTTAGATGACCCAATAATATGGTTTTAAAACGAACTATGAATACCGCCCCATGTTTCGCGTTTCACAGTTGGCAGACTACTCACTGAGAGACGACGCGGAGCAAAAGTAGGCGTGGTTTGGATAAACTGAGCACACCGTCACTCTTTAGTTACCGCGCGAGAAACGTTTTCGCATGCGGTCTGTTTTTGCTGTGCTATAACTTTTGCCGCGCTGCAAACGTTCCCTTTTCTGTGATTTTTGTGAATTCTGTGTGCAAAGTCTCGAGTAATTTGAAGAAAAGAACTCTAACCAACTTGGCTCCTTGATGATTTCTTGATTATGTTCTTATTTCGATCCTGTATGCATATTGATTGATGTGTTTTCGTTCCGAATGGGGAATCATTGCGATATAATGATAAAATCTAAGTAATATTTTCTTTTTATATTCTCTATTGTTTAGATTCACAAATTTCATAATATGATTGCTGCAACTATCCTATATGTATAAGAATATTAAAGTAAAGATCATATATTTAAAAAATCATATATTTGTATCT
Source organism: Acromyrmex echinatior (assembly GCF_024713525.1). Taxonomy (NCBI): domain Eukaryota; kingdom Metazoa; phylum Arthropoda; class Insecta; order Hymenoptera; family Formicidae; genus Acromyrmex; species Acromyrmex echinatior. The sequence continues at coordinate 203,988 of NC_141856.1, forward strand.
TAATATTTTTATATGCAGTTTATAAATAAAAAACAGAATAGTTACAAGAATCATATTATGTAACAAAAATCATACAGTTCTATTTTTAATCATTTACCGCAAATTTTTTACTTTTATACTCCACATCCATTATACCCTGCACGGGAATATGATTGTATCATCACAATCAGTAGTATCGAATATTTCAAATAGCCGTAATGTATATACATAAGAATTAAATTAGATTATATATTATTAATATTAAGTCAATTATAATAAGATTAACATCCTTAAGATCTGCTCGTAAAACTTTTAAAACGTGGTCGGTTAATTGCTTATACTTAGAAGTATGACTAAACGTGTAATTGCTATAATCTGTGAACTGTCAAATCATCTATATTAAATGCTGTTATATCAGTAGATGCTGCTACAACAGTATTCTTTTTAAGATTTTGTTTTAACACTTAATTGTTTTAATTAATAAACTTTTGCCAGTCTCTTTCTCCGTTAATCTACACGTAGTTGATTTAACTGACGTTATGGTATTAATAATTCTATCAAGTACTTCTTTGATCTGCATTTAATTTTGAAATTTTTTCAGATTCATGATAATCCAATGTCTTTTCAAAATGTAATTCATTGTGAAATGATTATGCATAAATATCATATCATTTTTAAGATTTTGTATTTTCCGCCACGATTTAAACATAAGAAGTAATGAAAAGAAATAATTTTCCGGTTGCGTACTGACTGCTTATATTTATAGTAATTGATGACATTCACGTTGTCATTCAAACAATAACCATAATTCATTTTATATTAGTTTGATTTTCGTTACGTCATGCCACTGTATAAATTCATATAAAGACATTCATTTGGATAATTACAATCTATCTATTACAATTGGACAAAATATATCACATATAAGGAAGAATTACCTTCAAGAGCTTCAATTTCTTTACAACTTTTGACTTTTCTATACCATATTTGATTAACATCTAATAATTGTGTTTCTATCAGTTCTATGTAGAAGAATAATACCTAACAATATATCAGCTGTTTCAAGAGTTCCTTAGTGAGTCGTAAAGCAATATTCCATCGATAGCTCGCTAATGATTTGCTCTTATTATTTATATCATTAAGGACAGAATCAGATATCAGATAATTCACATTTTGATGGTTTATTTAAATACTTAGTAATATAATATGTAAATAAGAGACTTTGAGTTGTCACCAATAAATTACATATCTATATTTTTTCCTAAACAGTAAAAACAGTAATTATTATAATTATTATAATTATTATAATAATTTATATTCTGTTTGTCATCTGTTTGCGGAAGGTCATAAAGTCTACTTTTATATTTCAATTGTTTTCTACCTGCTATCAAAATTACAACATCTCAAAATCAACATGTCAGCAGAAGGTTGAAAAAAACGACATACACGATAAGCTTTATGCTTTTTTTTCTTAGAACGAAGATAATAGTTATGTATGTGTCGTTGACGCGCCTATATAATGTTGGTGAAGAGTTTTCATTCAATAATTCACACGTTATATGTTGTAAAATAAATTTTGAAACTTCTTTCGCAGGAGATTTACCAAGAATTGACACATTTTTAATCCAAACTAATAGATGAAGATGTACATCTCTACGTTGATATTCTCGCCAGAAGTATTACTTCTCCAATCGGGTGATTTTTGAAACAAATAAAATTAAGCATCATCTGAAACTTATTGTCGAGAAATCTCGATGTCGATACAGGATTTCTAACAAGAACACTAGTGGATAAAGCGGAATTATTCGACCATGTATTTACTTGACAAATATTCACCTAAGTCATAACCATTCATTGGATCGATATTTTTACATAATTTGTTTAATGTTTCTTGTAGTGGAAGTGGTAAATGAAATATTCTACTGTTTGCTTTTTGTACCATTTGCCTTTGTAAGTTCTCATCTTAGCAATAGTTTGAAGTAGTTTTGCCTTAGCTCTTTGTATAAGCATTTTTTCGAATTGTTTAACAAACGTTGTTACATTATGTACAAAGAGATTATTTAAAATCCTATACTCAGTCAAAACTCCGTCACGAAATTTTTGTATTGTGATTGAATATCATGGTTTTTCTATGTACACCATTAAATTTTTTAAAAATAGAGATCCATCCAATTGTATTTTAAATTGACACATTTTTTTTATAACAAAGTCTTTCACACAAATATAATTACACAAACATATTATGGTACATATTGACACAAACATATTATGGTACACAAACATATCGAGTGTTCATGGAACGTGTAAGCCTTAAATGCTTTTTTAAAAGAAAAAATTTCTTCCTCACTCAAATTACTATGAGTTTGCTCATGTCTGTACAAACAATTTGCTTTTTTTCTAGCAAAGTTATAATTTTGTTTAATGTTTCTAATTGTACATTTATGAATCTTTTGTAACAATTCTAGTATTTTCTTAAAGATACATGTACTTATCGCTTGGAGAACTTTTTTATAACAATTAATTAGAAATGGATCATCAATTTTAAGTTATTGTCACATAACCATGATTTTTGCTTGTGCTTCTATTAAAAACAATTCGTTTGTAATTTGATCTTCCACGTTCATTACTAAATGTTGTAATGAAGAAATGTTACGATATATGGAATCGATAAAGTAATTTTCGTAGCTGTATGTCTCGATTTGCTAGAGCATGTAATTTTTCATCAATTGTTTTGCATTTAGTAGCAAGACTTAAACACACTTCTGACTTAAACACATTTCTTTTTAAGTAAAGCTAATATTTTATATATATTCACGAATAACTCGAATTTGTATACAACGATGTATAATTCTTTTGGCTTCTAATCATTTTTCAATGTGATTTTTTAAATATCTATAGTATCTTGAGGAAAATGCTCAATTACATTTGTGTCAAAAATTTTTATCAAATGCAAACGCATTTGATGATATTTAACTTTGTCAGGTTTCGGTTAAATAATAATTACGTCACAAAAGTTTGGTAATTACATCGCAAAAGCTATGAGATAAACATCGCAATCATTACAATTTAGTTGACGATGCATTTTAGGAAATTTGACAGTTGTACTTAATATAGAGATAAAAAAGGAACTGAAAGAATAAATAGCAAAAGGTTAATAAAAAAATATATTATTGTGTTTCGTATATTTGTGGTTTTTGTATATACAAAAATGATTATTAATTATTATTATTAATGCTAAAGTTAATTAAAATTAAACATACATTTTGTGAAGAAATTAATCATCAATTAAAAAAAAATAATACGCTAATTAGTTTTTAAAAGAAATTTATGTAAACCAATGTATTTTTTCCATACGATCATAGATGTTTAAATAATAAAGAAAGCACAAAAATCTAATTATATGTATTCGAAATCATAACATCGAGAACATAAACAGAAAAATATTTTGATGAGCTTACAACCAATTTATTATTTGTATTTGAATTGGCACTTGAATTAGTACTTTAGTGATCGGTGAAATATTCACTTCCGGAATTATTTGTCGGTGAAAGGAGAGTATCAAAATCTTGTTGTGCACATTTCAAAAACACGTAAATAAAATTTAAAGCTTATAACTGATTTATTATCTATAATATTATTTTAATTGGCTTTTAAAGGGAATGAGCATTAAAATGTTGTGCAGATTCTGAGTCAAGAATTAATTATTTACAGATCTTAATATATTTAGCATTATTAAGATTTTAAGATGCGTAGAGCATCAAATGTTAAATTGTTAGTCAATTTAACTTGTGATCAATTTATTACTGCTGTAGTTTAATAGAGTATGCGTTTTAAGATCAAAAAATTATTTCAACATATATTTTAAAGAACTACATACGTAGTATATAAATTTATATAGAATTATACAAGCACTTAAGATCCTGTTTAAAGCGTTCATTTCTATAGGTTGTGTTTCTCATATATGATTTTATAAGATTTAATATTATTTATATTTACGTCGCCTAAATAGAAGTTATTCTTATATATGCCAATTATTGCGAAGAATATTATTAAGGCTTCAATAACTTAGAACTCTCGTACGGAATGTCGAAGATGCGGGTTTGACTCTCGGCCAAGGTAATGTTTTTCAATAAAAGCTTACATATAATGTTTATTTGATAAACCTGATGATTGTGCTATATCATTTGATAAATCTGATGATTGTGCTATATCAGAAGATATCGCTCCTGCCTACAAAACGTGGCAACACTTGCTGCGCGGCAGGAATTTACGCGAGAGTCAATCAGTTTATCGCTTTTCTATAAAAGCGAAAGAATGACTAGCTACTGCTCTAATTTCCGCCGCGCGGTAATATCACGAAAAATATGAAGGATACGGAAAAATATTTCAGATCCTTTTTCGTACCTTAATAATTTTATGAACAGAATGATGAATTAATTGATGAAAAGAAAACATGCTTTTAAATAGGCAAAATGGTTTTTAAATAAGTACCTTTTTTCATTTTATTTATAAGATATGATAAATTAAAATATCAAATGTCTTTTTTTTTAAAAAACGAGCAAATATAGTTAAGTAATAAAATTCGTCTTTTATTGTATTCGTACAACGCTTTAAATTTCAAACATTTCGACTTACACAGTCTTTATCAGTGATAACAAAGAAAACGTATTTATGTAATCCCATCCAATTCATAAAACATCATTTCAAAGGATTTCTTCAATGACTATCCTAGTATATTGTTAATTTATATACAATAGTCAATTGAATCAATTTCAAATTGTGTCACCGTGTATAATAAAAGTTCAGTCCATTCCAAATCGTCTGACAATCAACAACGTTTTATTATACACGAGAACACAATTTGAAATTGATTCAATTGACTATTCTATATAAATTAATAGTATGACGTTTTATATGAAATTGTTGACTGAGCTGATTCTTGATAACAACCGAAGAATTAGTTAAATACAATTTTACAATTATGGCTTTTTAAACTTCTGACTTGATACTTATTTCGATTCGTGTACATGCTGTGTCAATAATTTGAAACGATATTTAACTCGCGCCGTGCAATTTTAATAAATCCGCCTCACGCAAATGTCCCTAGCCGCGCTGTAATCTACCGCGCTTTCCCTCATCACCGAAATTTACCGTGCGCCCCCCTAGATCGTTGTGAGCGACCCGATCGCCTTCGTGCATCTTCGAGCATGTACGCGCTTGCTGCGCATCGTTCGGCCCATGTTCTGTTTCGTCCCTCAAAAAAACGACATCTTTTTTTCTCTTCGTGTATCATCTCACCCGAGTGAGCATAGTAAGCTCGTTTTGTAGCAGGCAAATAAAGCAAGATTCTGAACAAGTAGCATTCATAATAGTGCACCACGCAGTATAAGCTACAAGACATTTGGAAAGAGAAAAGACACGTTTCACGTAACGCAAGAGACACCAAACTTCATTCCAAATAAAACAATCCGTAATATCTTAACGCAGGAATAACTAAATAAGATTAGCCTAGAGCGATAATTTTTATTATGTATCATATGTTAGTTCGTTGACATTGGATGGGGTTACATAAATACGTTTTCTTTATTATCACTGATGAAGACTTTGTAAGTCGAAACGTTTGAAATTTATAGCGTTATACGAATGTAATAAAAGACGAATTTTACTAGTTAACTATACTTGCTCGTTAACTATATTTTTTAAAAAAGCCTTGACATTTTAATTTATTGCGTTTCATTTATACGAGCTTTTCTATAAGATATGATATATTCATATAACTTTCAAAAATTGTTTTTTGTATGACATTGGTTTTTTTTTTGGAAAATTAGTTTTATCAATATTTGCGTTCCCTTAGATTTAAAACATTTTTCGATTTGTTTTATATTTTCTGAGATATTCGACCCATCATGTTTAAAATGGGTCATTCTGTATATCTTTCTTACGAATCTTACGAATTATATGTATATTAATCACTAATGGATCCGAAATCAACGTTTTGCGCCAAATCTGGTAAGAGTGATTAATTTCGTATTTTATATATTAGGTGTTGGAATTAATTCGTAGCGTTTTACAAGTGATGGGAAGTACTTTCATTAATGTATTTTTTAATGCTCATGTGAAATAAATAACATTCTTTCATTAAAAACGCTACGAATTAATTCCAACATCTAATAGAAGCTTATTTATAGAAGTTTTTGCTTCGCTGATGATAAATTCAAGATCAAAATTTCAAATTTCAAAACGACTAAAAATTCAACATGGTGGCTTCAAGTGGTTAACTTCATTATTCTATTATAAAATCGTATCATAGGTATGTATTTCTGGGTTGCAAATAATGGATTGGTTCAAGATATTCAAATTATTAATAATTATTAATAACCCGGTAAAAAATTTTTCAAGCATGAATATGTATAAACATACATAAATATTTATTAACATGTATAATATAATCATACAAGAAATATGTCCTCATGGTCATACATCCCTCTTTCTTTTGTAAAATTATTTTTTAGTATAATAAAAATAATAGTAATGATAAAACATTAAAAATAATTAAAAGGATAATTTTCACACTATTTGTTTTAAGTATTTTAAAACGAACAATTCGAAAATTATCCCTTTAATTATTTTTAATGTGTTTTCATATTATTATTACTTCCATTACACTAAAAAGTGATTTTACAAAACAAAAGGGATGTATAAACATGTATGGACATATTTCGTATATGATTATCTTTTTAAAAAAAGGTATACATAACAAAAGCACTAAGCATGCGTATTTTCCGTAAAAAATCATTTAAGCCGGTTTCATCGTTTGCTGTTTAGTAGAATTGACCATTTATGATTCATAATTAATTACCGATTCGGCTTAATCGAGTTGGTGAAACCAGTCCTTTGCACATAATACTAAATCAATCCAACGCAATTAATAGTAGTTTTAATTTTTTTTCAAGGATATTCTTATTGAAGATCTTCTTATTCCAACCCAAGTAATGGAAACTTTAATTTTCTGTTAAAAATTATTACTCTTCGAAAAAAATTAATGTATCAAATGAAAAATTAAAACCCAGATGCTACAATCTTAATCAATCATTCTATCAAATTAAAAAGTAAAACACAAATGAGATACTACGAGGACAAGTCAATAAGTTCTTAGAAAATCTGTCAGAGGGCATTCGCGGTGTCATGTCACATTACCTTTTGAGTAGTAGCATCTTTCAGTTGATTACTATCAAATTTTGAGTGGAATTTATCGCGTGGTTTCTGTAGACGATTAAAGCGAACAACCTTTGTATTTTTTCAAAATGGAAAAAAACGAGTTTTGTGCAGTGATCATGAAAGGTTTAACGCCGAAAGAAATCAAACCGAGTTAAATAACGTTTATAGCACATCTGCACAGCGTTTGCAACTATATATAATTGGGTGAATGAATTTAAACATGGTCGTACATCCACATGTGATGCATCTCGTCCAATTGAGGCTGCTACGCCACAAATCATCGATAAAGTCCACGATATTGTTTTGACTGATCGAAAGTTTCGACTTGAGTGAAAGTGCGCGAGCTTGTTGGCCACAGGCACATCACATGGCACAGTGATCAATTTTGCACGAACAATTGGGTATGAAAAAGCTATCGGCAAGATGAGTGCCGCGTTTGCTCACTGTGGACCATAAGTGCGACCGTGTGACGATTTCAAAACAATGTTTGGAGATGTTTTAACGTAATCCAGATAAATTTCTGCGTCGATTACTGTGGATGAAACATGGATCCATTACTTCACACTCGAGACGAAGGAACAGTCAAAACTTGACCGAGTGAAAACCAGCTCCGAAGAAGGCAAAGAACCGTGAAGTCAGCCGGAAAGGTGATGGCCACAGTTTTTTGAGATGCACGCGGTATAATTCATATCGATTATCTTCCGTCGAAGCAAACGATCAATGGCGATTACTACGCAGCCTTATTGGATCGTTTCAACATTTTAAAGAAAAAAACGTCCCCATTTGGCGAAGAAGAAAGTACTTCCATCAAGACAGTGCACGGGTTCACATGTGGCACCGATGGCCAAATTCAACGAATTCCGCTACGAATTGCTTCCTCATCCATCATATTCGCCAGATTTAGCCTCCTGCGACTATTTCCTGTTTCCAAACTTGAAGAAATGGTTCAAAGGAAAGAGATTCACCACCAGAGAGCAGTTCATCGCCGAAACAGAAGCTTATTTTGAAGGATTAGACAAATCATATTATTCGGATGGCTTGAAAAAGTTCGAGAATCGTTGGATCAAGTGTATCGAGCTGAAAGGAGACTATGTTGAGAAAAAAAAATGAATCGATTAAAAAATATGTTTTACTATGTTTTCCTAAAAACTTATTGACTTGCCCTCGTATCTTTTATTATTTATTTAACTCTAATGATATGTATCATTTGTAAAAGATTTGTTATTAACAAAATGGGCGCCAAGTTAAATTCTTCAAAATTTTATGTATTATTCGTAAAAAAGGTTGATATCAACAATTGGCGGCAAATTAAATTAAATTCCATGTAATTCGGAGTGTTTTTACATGAAAATTTTTTCTATTTAAATTAAATTTTTTTATTTTATACGGTTAATTTTTTGTGATAACATTTAAATTAAGCAAGATAACGTAATTTTGTGATAATGCTTTGTATATTATTTTGAAGGAAAATTAAATAACCATTACTTTAGTCGGAAGAGAAAATGTCTTTGAATGAATTATCGCACAACAATTTCATTTAAGAGGAATTTAAACCATTTGGATTGGAAGATTTTTCAATAAGATATACGTACTTATGTTTCATTGTATAAAAATTAAAGATGATACCATTTGGATTAAATAAATAATAAAGATAGTATCACTTGAGTTTTACTTTTTATTTTGATAGTAGAATTTAACTTGACGCCACAGTTGTTGATATCAAATTTTTTATACAAATGATACATATCATTAGATTAATATTTATTATTTATTTAATTTGGCATAAAGAAATAGGATTTAACTTGGCGCCAGTTCTTGATATCAAATCCTTTATAATGATACGTATCATTAAAGTTAATATTATTTATTATTTGGTATCCGAATTACATGGAATTTAACTTGGCGCCAATTGTTGATATCTTTTTTACAAATAATACATAAAATTTTAAAGAATTTAACTTGGCGCCAATTTTTGATATCAAATCTTTTATATGAATGATACATATCATTAGAGTTAAGTAAATAACAAAAGATAGTATCATTTGTGTTTTATTTTTTAATTTAATAGAATTTAACTTGATTGGTTAAGATTGTAGTTTCTGGATTTTAATTTTTCATTTGATAATTTAATTTTTTTCGGAAAGTAATAATTTTTGACAGAGAATTAAAGTGTCATTACTTGTGTTGGAATAAGAAGATTTTCAATAAGAATATCCTTGAAAAAAAATTAAAACTATTAGGTGTTGGAATTAATTCGTAGCGTTTTTTAATGAAAGAATGTTATTTATTTCACATGAGCATTAAAAAATACATTAATGAAAGTACTTCCCATCACTTGTAAAACGCTACGAATTAATTCCAACACCTAATACAATTACAATTTAAATAAATTTTTTATAAAATATGATGAGTTTTTTTAAATATCTTTCTACTTAATAGTTAGCCTGGACGCAGTCTGTAACTTACAACTTGTATACAGTACGTATATAGTAGAATCTGGATTATCTGACACGGTTTTTTTAATCTCGCAGATTGTTCGACATCAGGTGCTTTTCAGCAAGAGACACAGATGACAGTGTAACACAATGAAACATCCTTGTTATTTGCTAACGTTGAATGAACATGACATGATCTGTGTCACACTGTATCGCTTGTTGGAAAATATCATCAAATTTTTTTGATAGTAGTGTTACGCGCATTCTTACTGATTGATATACGATATTTTGAGAAATCGCTTTGTAAAAATTTTTTATAAAAAGGAATTATAAGAGTTAAGAGAGATAATCTATTTGAAACTTAAATTTTAATAATTTAAAATCAGATTTTATTATGTTTTTAATTTTAGTTTGATTATTATAATCATTACAAGTTCTTCATTTTTGCTTTTCAATTTTTAATATATTTTCAAAAAAGAGGCATTTGTTTGTATAAATAAATTAGTACACAAGAAACGCTTAATCTTTCTTTTTTACAACGCGTTCAAAACTGCTCCAGAGCATTCCAAAACTGCCCTCCCCCCTCCCCCCTCCAGAAGGGTACTTTTGAACATAAAAAGTGCTTTTTTAAAATATAAATAAAATATATATGTTGTTATGATATTTGTTTTAATGTCATTTATTATTGTACATCAATATCTGTATTAACTATTAACACAACAGAAATAATTTCATTACATAGTAATTTATGAGCCCAAGAAGAAAGTGTTTAAAGCTACTCTCTTCCCTATACTGTTCTTTATCGTGTTCTATTTATTGAACCTGAAATATTATTTTGTAAGACTGTTTTCAAATGACACATAACGTTTGTATTGATATAATCTGTATATGTAAGCTTTTGAGAAGAGACCTAATTGCCTTATACGATAGCAAATTATGTTAATTGTTAATTTATACGTTGCGTTGTAATAAGAGGAGATTCATTTCTGGAATAACACTATGGACAGGTTTTAAGAAAAGATCCTATAACTTTTTGCGATTATATCAAGGTCTTCGGATTGCACACGTTGTTACTTTAGAATTGAAGGTTTTATATATTATAAGCGCTTGACTTTTCTAGAATTTTTGGTTTGTAATTGTTTTAATGTAGACTGTATATGTAACATTGAAAATGACCGGATAAAAGATCGAAACATCTGTATTTGTATTTTAGCTAAATATAATTTTTAGTATTTAACGATAGCGAAGACTATTATCTTGCTAATAATATCTTGCTTGCGCTCTGAGCCCTTTAACTGATTATTTTAATAATAAAATTATTTGATATATATGTCAATAATAGTTTTATAATTTCGTTCTTTTATTTCTCTAACAATTTTGTCAATGTAATTAAAAAACAATCCGCTACTCTCAGAGAATTTATTATTCATTTTAATTTCATCATTATAATTTATAATTTAATGAAATCAGCATATTTAAAATATGTGAAAGACAAAGAGATAGTGTGGTAGAGGGGAAAAGTAAGAAAAAATATATTTTTATAAACGTGTGAATGTGCGCCCCACGTGTAAATCGTCCGTCTAATCGTAAGTGCCGCTCCTGCTCATCTTCTTTACATGGCCCGTGATAGGCTATTTCTTCTTATAATTTGAAAACTAAGTTCCAGGCAAAATTTTCACAAAGGAAAAATCGTCTTGGAATTAAATCAGAAATATTACACTTTAAGGACAAACTTTTAAGCCTGAATTACCCTTTATAAATAAATTCTACATAGAATAATAAAAAAATGATAAAAACAATACAAAAACTGTATTATAAAATTTTAGAAAATTTTGCAGTAATATAATATCTACAAAAATATAATTTGAAAATTATTGGGTCATCTAAAAAGTATCCGCGGTTTTTTGTCACTAGATGGTGTTGATGATTATATATCGGGCAACACTAATCCGATTGTGTCAAACGAACGCGCGTCTGAAAGATGACATTTTAGGTTACATTTTTTATAAACAAAGTTTGGTGATTCATCAATCGTGTCAAAAGTTATATTGGTTTGAAAATGAGTGAAATATCTGAAGAAATACGCTATGTGATGCTTTTTTTACTACAAAAAAGGCAAAAACGCAACACAAACATGCAGACAAATTTGTGAAGTTTACGGCGCGGATGCTGTAAGTGAACGCAGAACGCAGGAGTGGTTTGTTCGATTTCGTTCTGGAAATTTTGATGTCAAAGATCGACCTCGCTCTGGTCGGCCAGTCACTGAAAAAGTCGATGAAATTTTGCAACTGGTCAAGCAAGACCGGCATCTGAGCTGTCAGGAGATAGCCAATGCACTAAGAATCAACCATATGACAGTTTGGAATCATTTGAAAAAGGCTGGCTACGCAAAGAAACTCGATGTTTGGGTGTCACATGAATTAACGCAAAGAAATTTGATTGATCGAATTTCCATCAGCGAAACACTACTAAAACACAACGAAATCGATCCATTTCTGAAGCAAATCATCACAGGCGATGAAAAATGGGTGAAATACAAGAATATTGTTCGTAAAAGATCATGGAATAAGCACGGCGAACCACCACAAACGACTTCAAAGCCTGGATTGATGGCAAATAAGGTGATGCTGTGTGTATGGTGGGATTGGAAGGGAGTCGTCCATCATGAGGTGTTACCACATGGCCTAACGATTAATTCAGAGCTCTACTGTTCACAACTGGATAGATTACAGGAAGCGATTAAGGAAAAACGACCAGAATTGATTAACAGAAAAGGTGTTGTCTTCCATCATGACAACGCCAGACCACACACATCTTTGATGACGCGCCAAAAATTGAGGGAGCTTGGTTGGGAAGTTTTGATGCATCCATCGTATAGCCCGGACCTTGCACCGTCTGACTACCATTTGTTTCGATCTCTGCAGAACTCTCTTGATGGAAAAACATTGGCCGACAAAAGAGCTGCCGAAAATCATTTGAAAAAGTTTTTCGCCGATAAACCACAAAAATTCTACACGGATGGAATTATGAAATTACCCGAAAAATGACAAAAGGTTATAGATAATAATGGCCAATATATACTTGATTAAAATTGATTTTCAATAAAGAAAAATTTCATTCAAAAATTGAACAAAAAACCGCGGATATTTTTTAGATGACCCAATATTATCAATAATCACAGTACTGTTCATATAACTGCTAAAAAAAATTGTGGTATAAAAAAATTGTGGGCATAAGTTGGCTAACTTTAACTATACTTAACGATAATTTTGCAAAAAATTATCTTAGAATAACAATTTTTTTTTTTAATTAAAGCTTGAAATCTTTACTTTAAGACGCTATGGCCAGATTTTAAGCTTGATTTTAAGCACCCCCTGCCACTATAATTAAAAAATATAAAGGTATGTTTGTCATTAATTTAAATATTAAAAATTGCAAAGTTTGACGAAATGCACGGACTTTGTACAATTTTTTTGGGAATGCCGTTTGCAGTAAAGTTTGAACTTTCTCCTTTAATTAAAAAAAAATGTATCGCTACGATTTTTTTCGCAAAGTTACAGCATTTGAAAGTTACCCTTGCGTTTTTGCCATATACTACCAACATTACCGAATATGCACTACGATAAGGCTGCTAGATGGATTTTGCACGTTTCTGCGTGTGTGTAGATATACTCATATTTTTTAGAGTTACAGTGGCAGTAGTGCATCAAATTTAAAATCTAGCCATAGCATCTTAAAGTAGAGATTTTATGTTTTAATTTATAAAAACAACATTATTCTCTGATAATTGTTCACAGTGTTATCGTTAGTCAAAGTTGACTAATTTTTATCTACAATTTTTCTGTGCCATACCTTTTTTAATGATGTATATTATATTAATTATATTAATTATTTTCACATATTTCTACATTTCAATTAACTGTCATATTATAATTCCTATAATCCATAAAAATAGTTAGGATGCTATTTAATATTTTTATATTTGTGGCAACTATTTTTTTCTCTAAGTATCTTTGAATAAATTGAAAATAATTAGTATCAAGAAATCACGAACTTTGGATTATTATAGTCATCACATGTGTCACAATGCAGCTCGACAGTACAATACATGTACTATAAACTGGCTAATCGCATTATATACGATTGCTAAAGGTGCAAGTAAATGCGCGTCGATACATTCTGTTAGAGCTTATAAAGTTTGTACTTCATCATTGATAATGACCTGGATGCTTTCATGGAGATGTTCAAGATTAATAGTTAATAGGTCTATACAAAAGTCAAGTTTTCGATTTTGAGAGATTGTTCATTTTATTTCGCTATTTCTGAAGCCAATTATCTACTTTTATTTTTCTATGTTACAAAATATCTGTTTATAATTGAATGATGATAAACTAATCAGTAGTAAAGCAAGGCGCGTTTCTAACCCACTATGTGTTAGTGCGTATACGTATACAATGTGTATATGTGTGTGTAAGAGCGTCAGGGAAGGAGAAACGTTCGAGGTCCATGGTAGAGGAGGAAGGGTTCGTTCCTTCTGTCTCTCATCCGTTTTCTCTTCAACCTATTGTCCCTTCTCTCCTACCCATAGGATGCAGTTCTGTCTCTTCCACCCGTTGCAATCCTATACTTATTATTTACACTCTCTCTTTCTTCCATTGCACTCTCTCCCTTCCATTGCGCTCTCCATCTTTTCTTCTTGCACGTGATTTAATTAAATAGATATGGTATTTACGATTTTAAATGATACAAGTCAGGTAAAAGAGTCGGAAAAGGTATAATACTACGCACTATGACCCTAAATGACAATAAAATCGATTATGTTCATTGGAACTATCCTAATGAACTAGTGAATCGTCTTCGATTGCTTGAGGCCCCGCGTCAGACAGATCACAACGCTCATGATAACGAAATATTGTCTATTATCGAGGAGCTTCATGAAGCTGGCTTTATTATAAATTTCAACGGAATACACAAAGATAAAAATATCTTTGTTTAATTTATAGGTTAAACAAGGACGTCCATTGTATAGGTGGCGGACTAAGCGCGCGATATAATCATAGTTATTGTTTTTAGATTTCTGTTTTCTCTTGCAGGCTTGCAAGCTATAATATACAGATAATACAGAGTAATTTTCATTGACATCGAAATGCCGATGAACAACGTTTGCGTAAGAAATGCTTTGTGATATTTTACGCATTATATAGCAATAATCATAATATATCGTAATATGTCTGAGAAGAAAAGTCTCGAAAAGTGGCGATTAGTGGAAGAACTGCATTCCAGCGAGAAAAAATTTTCTACGTAGACATGTCATAGTTTATGGATACGATGACTTGTGGCAGGTTGATGTGGTCGAGATGCGCCCTTACACACGATTCAACAAAGGGTATCACTACATACTGTTATCGACATGCTGAGTAAGCATGCGTGGGCCATATCGCTCAAAACAAAGAGTGGAAATGAGATGGCTACAGCGATTGCAAAAATAATTCAAGGTGATGCAAGATGTCCGAAAAATTTACAAACTGATATGGGAAAAGAATTTTACAATTCGGATGTACAGAAACTCTTGAAGAAGTTTGACAACATCAACTATAATGCTACGTATTCCGTAATGAAGGCATCGGTCGTCGAACGGTTCAATCGCACGTTGAAAAACGATATGTAGAAACAATTTATGCACAATAGAAATTATAAATGAATCTACTTGTTACCGCGTCTTGTGTCAGAGTACAACGCGCGAAAGTAGTATACCTAATGAATATAAAAAATTGTAATTGAGCTCCAAATTATATTTATTCAAAATTTTTACATAAAAAAAAGTGTAATCATATATTCATTCAAAAATTTGGGTTTTAAAAAAATATTTATTTACAAAAAACTATGAATATTTAATGAGTATTCATATCTATTCAAACAAAAAATATAAACTGAAAAAAGCTTCAATAAGTAATCGTTATCCTTAATTATAACTGGCACTTTAAGTAAAAAAAAATGAATTTTATTTATTTTTGTTATTGTAATAATCAAATTTTATGAAGGAAATTTAGAAATTTTGGAAACTATTTTAGAAAGTAATACATTTTTAATTTATAAATATCTATTTGATAGAACGCCATACATATTCTAATATAATTCCGATTACGTCACAATAATGTCATAAACATGTTAATCTTGGGCGCATCGTTCATTATGGTTAGATCTGTGGACATTAAATTCCGAGATATATTATTTATTTCCAATAAAAATATCTTTGTTTAATCTATAGGTTAAACAAGGACGTCCATAGGTGGCGGACTATAAGCGCGTGATATAATCGTAGCTGTTGTTTTTATAGATTTCTGTTTTCTCTTGCAGGCTTGCAAGCTATAATATGCAGATAATACAGAATAAAAGTCAATACGAAACGAAAATATTCGTAATTATATTCAAAAAATATTTATTCAAATGAAATGAAAAAGTAGAGGAGACTGGGGCTAATAGACTCATTTTTCAGTTTCAAATTTTTACAGACAAAATTAAGAGACTTATCGAAAAAATGAATTCTACACCAGTTACTACATACATTTGACTACCTAATAATATTTTAATAATAAGAGGAAACTGATACTGATATGAAAAAAAAATTTTTCTAATGCATTCCATCTGATTCAACTAGCCCCGGGACCGAGGTAATTCGATTAAGATTATTAAAATAAAGATTAATGTATTTTAAGCTACATCTTTGGCTATATATTAATAAAACTTTTATAAAAATATATTTTAAACACAAACATTCGCTTCGCAGGGCAAACAATACTTCTTTTTGCAAAATTTGTTCATTACAAAAACACGTCGAATAAGCCTAGTTAAGCCTAGATTGGACATGAGGGAACTAAACTTATGACATTTATCACTGAGGAAAATCTTTTTAAAGGAATAAAATTTTGAGTAAATATTATAAGAGTCATTAAAGTCAATGAGTCATACAGTTCCATGCTGTGGTTAGTCTATTATTCCCATCTGGTGCTGTCGCACCCTCGTGATTCAAAGTGGATAATTCGGTACGTGTGAGTAAATTCAAAACAATCTTTGAGAAAGGTTACACACGAATTGGATGGAAGTGTTTAGAATCGTCAAAGCATAGAAAACTAATTCCGTATCTTCTGGAAGATTACCGCGGAAATTCCATTGCTGGAAGATTCTACGAGTATGAGTTGGATCGCGTCGCTAATCCCAACATATATCTTGTTGAAAAGGTTTGCGTAAAAAAGGAGACAAGGTTTAATGGCTGGGATTTAATAATTCATACAACTTTTGGATATACAAGGATAGTATGTTATAACAATAAAATTTATTACAAATTTATTACAAACTGTATTTTTTTTCCTTATGTAAATATTAAATGAACATATTATACATATTATACATATTATACACATTACATATATTATACATGCATACGTACACACGTACATACATACGTACATACATACATTCGTACATACGTTCATCGAGAGACGTGCAGATATCGAGCGATTAATGCAGCCAACAGTCCCATTATCATCATCGATTTAAGATCTAAATGTGGAACTTGTTAAAATATATGATACGAATAACGTGAAGTTAAAATTAAATGGCACATGTTTGTACATGAAACTAATAACTGTTTTTCTTATTTGAGCTTGCCCTTACGAAAAAATACCCTCAATTTTGGGCGTTAAACACTCAAAAGAACGCTCAAATTTGGGTGTTAAACACTTTTAAAAAACGCTCAAATTTGGATGTAATTTCGGACCGTCAACTGAAGGTTACACCCAATTAAATGCCCAAAGAAAACCATCAAAATAAATGGCTTTATTACATAAAATTAATTAAATTTGTTTTATTCCTAAAATAATATTATTAATTTGCAACATTTTCCGAAATACACACGACAAAATTATAATTTAAAAAAACGCTCTCTCTCTCTCATTTGAGAATTAATTTCCTTATTTTTCTAAGCAGTCACTCATCCAATATCATATCCTATTCAACGGTGCTTGACCACTGCAATTGTATGGACTGCTGCTTCAATGATCCAAGAACACTGAATGTTAGTATATAATTGCGATACATCTCAATAGGACTTCAACATTTTTAGGACTGTGTGAAACATCTTTTTGACAAATCTTTATCTAAGCTGTGTTTGGAAACATTATCTGGATGCCCCTGTGTTTTATATTATCCTTGTTTCACATTGGACAACAAGGATAAAACGATACATGGGGGCACTCGAATGATGTTTCCGAACGTAGTCTAAATAAAGTTTGTCAAAAAGATGTTTCATGCATATAGTATTAAAATATATTTCTTTCATAAATGAATCTGGCAGCGCATCTATATTCAACGTTAATTCTCAATCAGCGTTAATCATAGTTTCAGCGTTAATTCTCAATCATAAAGATTAATATTCAAGTATACTTACATTCATTTTGGAAATGACACTCAAAGGTTATTAAGCCGTTTAAGATTTACGCTCATCTATTGAGTGTGAGTAAACCGCGATTGAGTGTTACCATCAAATTCAGTGTATAGTGTATGGTGTATACACCAAACTATTCAGCAAATTTAATGACCACACCCAATTGACACTCAACATTGATGTTTAACGCTTAACACTCAATATTTAATGTCTATACCAAGACAACACCGAATATTCATGGTCATGCTCAATCGACACCCAACCTTGACAGTCAAACCTCACATCCAATATTGACGATCAACATTGAATTTTGATGGTGAACACCTAAATTTGAGTGTTAACGTCCAAAATTGAAGGTTTTTTGTCATAAGGGTAAGCAATGTATTGAACATGTATTCTATTGAGTATTCTACTGAATATTTTGTCATTTTTAAAACAAAATTGTATTACTAATAAAAGCGATACTGCAAACACTTTGTACAAAATTTATGATAAAAATTCTATTATAGAATGTGAACTAATAGTCTATGGTTTAGATTATATTGTACATGTTGCATTATATGGTAAATAAATGTATGTTAAAAAATATATTCTTTTCTTTTAAAAAGATTTTGTCCCTAATATCTTCATCACCACTTCTTCTTCATATCTTCATAGTAGTTGAATTAAACAATAAGAAAGCGCGCTTGACTATTTACATTGATAAAAAATATTATCATAGTGTTTGTTGCAGCCGCAGTTTCGGGATCGTTCTCAATAATATTATTTCTTCGAATTTTACACGAACACACTATTTTATTACAAAAATAAGAGCATACGGCTCGGATCATCTGTAGCAACAACGGCAGTAAAAGGCAAAAGTACAAAGTTCTATTGGCGGGAACGGGCAGTATTCGCTTAGTTTGCGATCCAATTTCATTTTTCGTCGTCCACACGCGGCCATTCCGGCACCTTCCTCTAACTCGCCGCTTAGCTGGTAACACGCGTCTCACTCTACAGTATTGAGAACGCACTTCCAGCATCTCTTCCACCTTGAGTTGTGACTTCTTGGTAGGAGCAAATCAATCTATCTTAGAAAAATGAAAACAATAAAAATAAAATGACAAACATTTCTAGTATCTGAACCAGTCCGGTTTCTTGATGATACGATCCCTTCGGGTCTTTAAGCTCGTTTCCTTCCAACGGAAGATTTCGGTTCCTCTCTAGGGGCAGTTACGGACTCCTCGAGGATGTTAGCTGCAGGTCCCTTAGTAGTCTCTGACATCGTAGTGGTAGATCCGATAAAGTTGTCAGCTTCAGGACTAGAGTGTTCAACTTTCAAGGGAATTAGTCTTTGAATGGGTCGAACCAGTTCATCTTTATTCGTTTTCAATTTTACCACTCGCACGTAACCATCTTTTCGGAGTAGACTTCTCTAATGACGGCGAGCGGCCAGTCTAATAGCTTTTGTAAATTGTTTTCAATAAGCACGACGTCACCGACAGCTACGGGCGCGGAACTATTGCTGGGTTTAGTTCGTCTAGATAACTGACCTAAATACTGTATACGGAAACGTTTTCTGAACTCTTCTTTCAATCTTTGACGATAGTGTCCTCTTTGCAAAGTGGGACTTGATCCAAGTCTGGAACGCCATTTTCTCGAATGTCACTGATGAACATCGCTGGAGTTAGCGCTGTGATTTCAGTATTTTCCTCAAGTCAAGTAGGTAAGTGGTCTTGAATTCATAGTAGCTTCGCAATCGCATAGAACAGTGTTCATTTCTTCATAACTCAACGAAGTTCTTTTTAATGTCCTCTTCAGTAGATCTTTAAGGAGTAAGTCGCTCACACCTCCCCAACAAGCAGCTGAAGGTGAATTAAAATGCCATGTTATCTCATTGAGGGCACAATATTGGGAAATTTTCCGTCAATTAATCTTCTGTAGTAGGCCTCTACAAAATTTTTCCCATTGTCACTATATATAATACTACAGGTCTTCCTCGACGTGCAATGAATCTTCTGAAGGCCTTCAGGAATTCCTCTGTTGATAGAGATGTAACCAACTCCAAGTGGACTGCATGATAGACTGCATAAGTAAACAAACAGATGTAAGCCTTTTGTCCACCTTAAAAAAAGTAGTCCAACGTAATCGATACCTATCACTTCAAATGCTGTAGCATTTCTCACTCTATCTTCAGGTAACAATCCATGTGGTGCTTTCATCGTTTTCGATGCATACCGACGACAAACGATGCATTTTCTTATGACTGAGCGTACCGTACGACGGCATTGCAAGATCCAAAACTTCTCGCATAAGCTATTCATTACAATGTCAATACCAGCATGATTAAGTTTTTCAGATGAATATAAAAGATAATTTTCAACGTCAATAAATGAGCTAAGTTTAACACTACGGGACATCTGACAGAAAGATATCTTGATTGGAGATCACTGTCTTTGTGCGTATTAGTTCATTCCTCTTCGAAAACATTTAAACTTCGTAATCGTGAATCGTTGCTTCCCAGGAATGATTCTTTCTGTACTAGTCTATAGAGAAGCAATTCTGCCTTAGTAATTTCTTTGGCATTTAACTCTTGAGTTTTGTTTACATGGATTCTTCGATAGTTATTCGCAAATTTTAATATCCACGCGACGGTATACAGAATTTTAAAATACATCGAAAGTCTCTGCAAATACCAGGGGATTGTCTCTTCACCCGCTTGTTCTATGGAGTTTAGCACAACGATTTCTTCAACAGTAGTCTCAGGGAAAGTTCTCTCTTTGCATCGTCCGGAAGTCTTGCGTAACTTTAAATTAGTCATGTTCTTGTCAATTTTTCCTTTCTCTTTGGGAGGTAGTTTCAACCATTCCGGTCCCTCCCACCATTTCAATTCAAGGAATTTCTTAGCATCACAATCTCGCGAGGGTAAATCCGCTAGGTTCATCACTCCAGGAATATATCTCCAAGATTCAATATCCGTAAGACTCCTTATTTCCAGAAAACACGATTCCATACAAAGACTGCCCATTGTCTTGTTTGTCGAATCCATGTTAGAATGATCGAGTCACTTCAGAAATGATTCTTGATATCTTGATAATCCATAGCCTTTACGAAGGATTGCATTATCCTAGCTCCAATGGAGGCTGCTAGTAATTCAAGGCGAGGTATGATCTTCTTTTCTTTGGGTGCTACTCTTGACTTGGCTTCTATGAGATGCATCTCGACCCCTATGCTTGATTCAACTCGTACGAAGATTGCCGCCGCGTATGTGTCTTTACTGGCGGCGACAAAAACATGAAAGGACAGTGAGTCGGGACCTCTTTCCTCTCCAAAAATTCATCATGGAAACTTCAATATACGTAGAAGACCTAGTTGCTGAACCCATTCAAGAAATTCGTGCTTAATGTCGTCGTCTATTTCTGTGTTCCAATCCACATTTTTATTCCTCAGATCTTGCAATAGTAATTTTGGTTTTAACAGTACGGGACAGACGAATCCGAGAGGATTCGTAAACTTTCTGTACTTGTGACAAGATGACTCTCTTCGTTATTTTCTCCGTGATCATCGGTGCAGGAAATTCCGGTAACATTAAAATATTCCTTTTGGTGTCCCATATAAGTTCAAGCACCGTTGATTGACTCTCAGGATCCTTGCCAGTATATTTCCAATCTCTTAAGTCAAATTTGGCTTGGGTCAAAAGGGAACAGGGCTTCTCTCTTGAAAACTTCAAAATCAGAATAAGAATCGACGCAGTCATCGACATAAAAAGATTTTGCTAGTTTCTCATAAACTGCTTTCTTATATGGCAAAATGGTAGTGTTTAATCGTTCAATCGCCGCCTTTAAAAGGAATGGACTTGTCAATCCGAAGACAACTCGACGATGTCGATAAATCTCTATTTCTCCGTCAACCCTCCATCACAGGAATCTCAAAACATCTCTATGGAGAGACGTCGATTTGTAAAAAGGCTTTTGCGATATCAGCTGTTAGCTCTATCTTCCTCTCTCGAAATCGATGTAGCAATGCTGGAATGAGCTCTATAAGATTGGGTCCAGTCTCCAAGCATTGATTAAGCGAAGGTGATTCCTTGATTTTGGCTGATGCATCGAAAACAGAGTGTATCTTCGTAGTTCCTTCTTTCTTGACTACAGGCCTGTATGAAAGATAGTAACTCTCTTGGTCAACTTCAAGTGCAGCTACCTTTTCAATAATCGCTTCTTCGAGCCAATTATTAAAGACAGCTTGGTAGTCGTCAAATAAGTCTTCTTGTCGCAATCTCTTTGTAACGACTTTTAGTCTTTTCTCGGCTATGTCTCGATTATCTCGTAAAGGTGGATGATTCTCTTTCCACGGCAAAAGAACTTCATATCGATTTTCGTTATCGATTTTCGTTGTCTCTTGAAATGAGGTCTTTATTTTAGCTTAATGTGTCTCCTTAGTAACACTCTCAATAGGATTCGTAATGCCCAAGACATCGAGTCTCCATAAATCTGATATTGGCTTCTTGAGTGAACATTAACATAATCGTCAACGTAGTATTGGTGCCGTCATCATCTATATTCTTACCTAAGATTGTCCATCCAAGCTTAGTTTCTAAAGCTGTTATTCCTTGATTTATCTGCAGGACTTTTCCTGGGAAAGAATTTATTGTATTCCTGCGTCATGCAAATTGATCGAAATTCTTTTTTTTTTAGTTATTGGTTCATCGCAATTGGCAGGGGATTGGTATTTCAGAGACTTAACAATCTTTGTGATGAGGCGCAAAAGCAAATTCCAGGATAGGGTGCCAAAGGCGGTCGAGGCCTCCGGGCAGGTGTAGTTGTGATCGACGTCCATGCGATTCATCAAGTTTGCTTTTCGTCGTTCAATTTGTTCAATTAATTATAGTATATATGTATTTGAATTCATTGTTTTATTCTTTGGAAGAAGCTCGTAGAATACAATTCCAATTTCATCATGACTTTGTTTAGATGAGGAAAATCCTGTCTTTGTAATACTTTTGGCGATTCATTGCTCTATTCCCACAATCTTTTGCATTTAACATTGTTATATATGATCCATTTATTGTCGCTTATCACTATTCTCTTCAAAAATGAATTGCTTTTCTCACGTTTTATGAATAAATCGCTGATGCAAATGTGTTTGATTCGACTAGCTTCATTCAGTTTGTGCGGAATCCAAAGATCGAGCCTATTACATAGCCAAATTGATGCAGATGGTTTCCCACGCTCGATTTCAATATTTGGAGAACGTCTACAATATTTTACATCGTATAGACTGGATTAGTATCGATTAATATCTTCACTTTGAGTAGTATTCATAGTCCGTTCTTATTTTAAGATCGTCTCAAGTAATGTCTTAAGATGCTAATATTTTTTAATCATATTTTAAGTTCGTACTTAAGATAGTCTTAAATATAAGATCCAACTATGAATATCGGCTTTTGTCGCTGTGTTCACTTTGTAACAATTGACTGGCCCGGATATGATGTGTCTTGAAGAGAAGAATCTCCAAAACAAAATCTCACATTTCTGACACACATGTTCTTTCATAGCATCTCCTCATATACCGCACGTGTCTTTTTACAGATTTGCGTCTTTTTTAAAACAAAAAAGTATATGTCGATAATGCTTTTTGTTATTTGTCTAATGGACATCAAGCACACAAAACATAACCAATAATTGTCACGTTTTTTTTTAAATTCACGTTGAAATATCTTGTTTATAATATCATCTTTTTTTTTGTATCGTATGTATTTTAAGATTTAAATTGAAGATTGATGTGGGATACTGCTTTTATTTCTAGTTATTTTGTTTGTGGCGCATTTTATGTTGTAGATATTGAAACAGGATTGAAATTCTCTAAAGATGACAGCCAATAAACAAGCGCATGAGATAAGTTGCAAGGAGGTAACATAATTTTTAATTTGACAACACTGGTGCTGAACGATTCCTTTGGAGCGTAACGTAATATTTGTCACAAACATTGTATCTCTTCTAAATATATTCGAGTCTATAGTTTTTAATCATAGTGAGTTTGTTCATTAACTTGCCCCATATTACCCACGATTTGGTAGCAAAACGTGGTTGAAAAGTGTTTATTGGGACTATCGAGTGTTGAGAAATTTCTTGCTAGAGACGAGAAGACGTAGAAGCCGTTTTCAAGATGACAGAACAATGGAATATTATGAGCGTAGAACCGCTCGACGATACTAATTATTTCCTATGAAGTGAGAAGATGGAAGGAATTCTGAGAGCCAAGAAATTTTGGAAAAAAGTGATGAACGTGAAGTCACCTGAGAAGCCCGCAGAAGATGCCGAAAGATACGCCGAGAAATTCAAGTAATGAAACGAGTGGAAATGGAGTGAAATGCGACAATTACGCTGCACATATAGTAATGATTAACACAATGAGCAAAGCGTAGTTAAATACAGCCATGAAAAGAACGGATAAATTGTGAAATTTGACCAAAAATAACATGGCAGCTAAAACGGAACAGTTAAAGGCTAGGGCTATGTTTCAAAATTCACTGCCAGCGCTGAAACTCTACTTTACATTACATTTCAGTTACGTATACATTTTCAGCACTGGCAGTGAATTTTGGAACACAGCCTAGATTTCTGAGTGAACTGTCGAATTTACGGAAAAAGAAGAGAGCATAGATACGTATATAAATAAAGCGGAAGCCTTGAAAAATCAATGTGTTCAGTTTGGAAGAAACATAGAAGATTATGAATTGAAAATGTATATTAGAGGATTGAGGCCAAAATTTGATCAAAATGTACGAATATTAGAAACTTATAAAGAGATTATTATCAATAATATACGGTATGCGCTAAAACAAGAAGAATTAAGAAGAATCAAACAAAACAAAGAAAAAACTATGAAAGATGAGCACATGAGAAAAGTAAGAAAGAAATTGAGAAGTAATTTTGCGTGTTATAACTGCAGTCTGAAGAGGTACTCGTTGAGTGATTGTCGCAATAAGCAGAAATGCTTCCATTATCATAAGGATTCAATCACATAGCAACTGAATGCAAGGAATCAAAGAAGAATACATCGTGAGAATTTAAAGGGAATTCAAGAGGTAGAAGAAGAGAACGAGGTTAAGGATGGAATGAGGTTATGTTGAAAACCTCAGATGAGACAGTGTTATCAGTAAAAGATACAACACATATAAGTATGATAAAGAAGAAAATGAGATATGAATGAGCATGATGAATCTTAAGGTCATATAGGCTGTAGATTCAGGTGCGACAAGTCATGTGGTGAGTAGCGAAATCATATTGAAAACAGCTGATAAGAGATGAAAAGAAAAAACAAACAGGAAAATGAAGAATGAATATTAGAAGATCAGAAAGAATAAAGAATCAACAATCAATCGGCGTTAATTAAGGATAAAGAAGTTCCAAAAACAATTAGAGAAGCAAAGAATTCGAACAACTAGAAATGTTGAAGGCAAGCCATGATTGAAGAGTTGAGATCAATGGAAGAAAATACATAAAGTATAGGACATCGTACTACGTCCAAAAAATAAAATGTAAGTGAGTATTTAATGTAAGAGAAGATCCAAGCACAGGACAGAGAAGGTACAAAGCCAAATTGGTTGCATTGATATATAGATAACGTCCAAGAAAGGATTAGAAACTTTTGCTTAGGTAATCAGAATAGAAAAGATTGTATTCAGTATAAGCGCGCAAGAAAATAGAAAAATGAGAATCTACGATGTAAAAACAGCATTTATACATGGAAAACTGAAAGAAGAAATTTTTTATGAAGATATCGATTAGATTTCAAATAAATAAAAAATAAGTATGCAAATTAAGAAGGAACACATATGGTCTTAAACAGGTACTCAAACCGAAAGGTACTCAAATGATTATTTAATTCTTTTCTAATGAAACATAGATTAAAACAATCGAAAGAAGATCCATGCTTGTTTTATGCAAGAGAAAAGAAAAGATTTTTGTACTGCGATGTTCACGTGGATGATATGCCGTATCAAACGATAATTCGAAAAAAGCTATATAAACAAAATAAGATAATATATAAACATTAAGGATAGAGAAAGCTAGGACAGTACTGAGTATGCAATTGATTCAAAAAGAAGGAAAATTATATGTGTATTAAAAGGAGTACATGAAAAAACTATTTGAAACATATAGAATGGAAGAATATAATGCTATGACATCGACATGAATATCAAGATGGAAGTATGCGAAAAAAATGAACGGATTGATGCTCGAATTTATTCAGAGTTAATGGGACAACTTAGGTATCTAAACATGTTTACTAGGTCAGATCTATCTTTTGCGCTGAACTATTTATCGCAATTCAACAGTGATCTAAGAGTCATATCAGCGCTAAAGAGAATCTGTGATATCTAAAAGGAACTATTAATTATTGCTTGGAGTTTGAAAGATAAAACTCAATTAATTAAATCGAATGCGAGGCTGATGCATCATGGGATAGAACCAAGAATGTTAATTTGTTTACTGGAATACTGGTACAAAGAAATGGAGATCTAATCCATTGAAGAAGCAGGAAGCAATCAGTGATTGCGTTATCTTCAACAGAAAGCGAGCTGGATGAGCTTGGAAGGAGTGAAAGAAATTATGGACCTCCAAACTATTACAAGAGATCGGATTGTCAGAGAAGATGACGAGAAAATTGAGATGTGATAATTTGAATGCTGTCAGATTAGCAAACGGTGGAAATTTCAAGACAAAATCTAAATTAATGAATAGAAAATGTTATTATTTTCTGAGAGAGAAGCTATTAAAAGAGAGTACATTTTTGTCACATCAAGTAATAATATGACGGCAAAGTCTTGGAGTGAACCAACTTTATTCAAAGATACTGAAAAGAAAGTGATGAATGAAATGAAAGTCATGAATCGATAAAATCAAGGAAATGGATTGTGGAGTATTGTTTTTATTTCAAGTTATTTTGTTTGTTGAGCATTTTATGTTGTAGGTATTGAAACAGAATCGAAATTCTCTAACCAATATATGAGTGGGTGAGATAAGTCGCAAAGAGGCAATTTTTAATTTGGCAAAATTTTCTGGTGCTAAACAATTTCCTTTGAGCGTAGCGCATATGTTTGTCGTGAACGTTGTATCTCAACTTCTAAATATATATGCACAAACGAAAATAATTTTATAAATAATAGAATGATTCAATTGATATAAATTAAAAATAGGTTATAACAAAGGCTACCAATTAAAATTAAAATTAAAATTAATAATGTTTAATATTTAAAACTAGATTAGTAAAAAGTACAAACATTTAGACGCCGATTGGGTCATTCTCAATATTATTACAATAATATTATAATAAATGTCAGATTCTCATATTGCAAAAACAGTGTTCTATACGATATAAAGTAAATTTAAAAAAATGTACATACGTATCAAATGCTTACGTCTTCTTAGTTACGAATATGTAGTCTATTGAGATATTAAAAGTGAGACGGTAAAAATAATTTTGTTAAATCATCCTTATAGGATAGGATCAGATTATGAACATCTTGAGGAAACATTTTGATATATCTAGCATATAGAAGAATAAAAAAATTTATGAATATAATATTTGATAGATTTGTTAATGTTTTATGTATTTTAATATTGAAATTGATTATTTTAATGTAAATATTGAAGTGGCGAGTGCTCTTATTACCTATTCAGTATTCATATTATCTTCTGGATAGGCTAATATAAACATTCTTAAATATAATATGAGCACAGGAAATTTTTTGTAAGAAATTATGCAGGAATAAAAGATTGAAATATATATATATACATATATATATATACATATATACATATATATATATACACATATATATATATATATATATATATATACATATATATGTGAAACATTATTAGAACAAATATCAATTAAATGTTTGATTAATATAATAAAAAATAATGTTACATTTACAAATATTTAATAAATATTATCATGATAACAGTTTGGTAATACTTATTAAATATTTGTAAAAGTAACATTATCTTTGGTTATTTTAACATTAATTACATTAAAACATTTGATATTTCATCATACATATAATAGTTATTACCAAACTTTAAAGGAGTCAACCACTGCTAAGAAAATGTACTCTAATGTACAGTAATTACTAATTATGGCAATACAATACATTTTATTGTTAGAATTGCTGCCCAGGTAGCAAACTACATCATTTTGTCGTCATTTTGTCATCAGCTTGCTACCAGGATATAATATTGTTAATATTATTATCCTATGTATTGCTATGTACTATTATGTATTGCTAGCATATTGCTAGCGTATTACTAATACTGCTATTGCTAGCATTATCTGTTTATTACTGTATTGTCGCAATATATTTCTAAAGAAATTTACACTGATTGACAAAGTGGTTGATCTCTTGTCAGACTCTTTTTTTAATGTACGATAAGGAATAATGAAGATGCTCATATCCGACCATGAACACTTATCCGAAAAACTCCCTGTCAATAATGGAAACTAATCAATAAGGATAATCTTAGGACTTTATGAAGTTAGGATGACTCAATTGTTACTTTATATATTGTTTACTTTACAAATATTAACATGCAGAACAAAATATTTTATCTTAATGTAGATTGAGGATTTTATAAAATCCCCAAGTTAGAGGAAAAAACGTAAAAAGTAAAAAAATAATGTACCTATTTATTTAATATGATAAATATTCAAAGTACATAAATTTAGATCAAACTTCGCAGCATATTGGGATGTCGCGAAGACAGATGCACTTTTCTACAACAATTGGCATTACTAATACCAATCGTTACAAAAATATAAAGGGTACTCATATTACCTGCAGTGCTCAATCCCGATCTACTCTATAACACAAACTTCCAAGAGACTTCTAAAAATGTTCAAGAGACATTATATCTGTACATGCCAAGGACGTTTCTTGGATAAAGTGTGTTCCGTGCGTTGAAATAATTGTATAGGATGTTGCAGCATGACGATAATGTACAATTTTGATATTCTAGCAATCATTTGAGCATTCTATATAAATTATTTTGATAGCACAATACAATTATTTTCAGATTCAATGTATATCTATCTAAATTTACTTTACAAATATAAGAAGTTCAGCAAAATTACTCTTTCCATGTATAGTTAAATAACGATTTATAAAGTGTTATTGTGTTTCCCCTTTATCCCCACGTACATAAAAATTTCTACGATTGCAGTAGAGCAATCCTTTTTATGATTTAATATTGGTAGGTACATCATAATTGGCATCAACCAACAACACGTACTTGGACGACATATATGTTTATATCGTGTACATCGATCGCGCGGACAATGTCACGCTCTCGTGTCCTCGCTGCTAATGACTCATTATCACGAGCAATCACTCTCTTACACACGGCGTCGCCACTCTCGTCTCCTATCACGTTAAAGCGCCCTTGTCGGGCCTATCTTTCGCCCTACCTGCGCATCCGTGTCCGCTGCATACATATTCAATCCGTCATACGATCAATTGTTAATCAATTAATTAACAGCGCGAGTGGCGCTTTAATGACAGCGCGCGATACTACCCGCCTCGCGAGACTCATTTAAGCTCTGTTCATTATCCGCGCAATACAAACGTGCGTAAATATCGACACCACAACGAAAAATATTCGTGATTCATACGAATTTAGATATTAAGACTCCTCAATAATCATCACGACCATATTGAAATCGTGAAGCGAGAAACGATATGTTAAAGTTTTTTGAATGACATTTGTAAATAAAGAGAATTTAAATAAAAGAAAATAATGAGATCTCTTTAGAACATTTATAAAATTTTATAAAAATGTATAGAAGCTATCCTTATCCCTAGTGAAGCCTATTTTTACCCTTCTCTCACATGCCTTTACGACTATTTACTGATTGTCAGGGAGAAAAAGATAAGGAAAAGGATTATAGTCAGATGCATGATGCAAGTGTGCTCGTAACTAAGACAAGTTTGTGCATAATAACGCGCTGACCTTATTTTCCATCATTTTAAAACGACATATATATATACATAGCTCGCGCGCTTGTTATACGATTCGAAATGATTGCAAATGATCAAGTTCTAATATAAATAAAGTAAAATATTGTAAATAACAATATTTAAAGTAAAATATAATAAGGCTCTTCAAAGGAGGTTCGCCTATTACTTTGGAGTCAAAAATGCAATTGAAATAAATTGTCATTACAACGATTCCGTATGCAATATTAGTGTGATAAATTGTGGATACTATTTACGTGCTATATTCTTAGTAAATTATATGAAAAAATATATGAGATTGTAAACGACTCGGGAGATCGAGTGTATATTTGGTATCCTTGCACCTCGCAATGTGATGTGACGAGCAATGACTGGCTATGGCAGATAAGAAATTCAAAATAGGTATAAAGGCCGATTTTGTACAAAAAGAAAAATGGAGTGGAAAGAAAAGTTGTTGCTGCTAATAAACGAAGACGCACGACAGATCAAAAGCTAAATAAACATATAACATTATAGTATATACTTCTTTTATTTTTTGTATCACGATTAGGCCAATATTATCAATTTCATTTCTCGTCAAATATAGATGAGAACATTAATCCGTTACTCACTGGACGTCGATGGATAGATTTGTATGTAGTTATTGACGATTTATGGTGTAAGTCATGTAACATGCTACTGTCACTGTGGCATAACGAAGGAGAATCGTATTGGATTAGCCAGTATCTTTCATGTCATTTGTGAGTTATGTCAGAACATATTAAGTTTATACATCAAAGAAGAATTTTCGAAACCAACATATAATGTCAATACCAAAGTTATAATTGGTTAGTAATTGGATATCATAATAAATGCATTAAAATTTTTTTTTTTAGTATATATTAGGTGTAGTAAAAATAATGGATTTCTTTTTACTACACCTAATATGATCAATTAAAAAAATTTGATTTTATAGCAATTACTTTTTATTATAGAAACACTTTTGAAAATAGAATTGGAAAAATTCTTTTGGAACAAGATATTGATGATTATCCACGAGTCACGAAAACAAAAAAGTAATCGATTATCGTATAAATTAGATGAACTCACAGAAGCATCCAACAATAAATTAATTGATACTACATATAATTGTATTTTGTCCATAGGATACCAAAATAATAATATTTATAAAATAAAAATAAATATAATTACGTAATTGCCCTGACTTACTGTCTCTCTTATTGCAATTTTTCATAATAAATAATGTATTAAAAACTTTACAAAAATTTATACACATAATAAAGCGTTGTTTCTTTATTAAAAAATTTTTTCTATTCATTATTTTCATATCTGTTTCTTTACGTCGAGATGGATTCTAGGTTATATGAAGTTAGCTTCATATTAGCTGTACACTGTGGCGTTGCCAAGTCTCTTACTATTCTAATGAGATCCATAAGATAAAAGTAAATTTTTGACAATAAAGCTCTAAATCCTTATAGTAAAATCCAATTTTACTTTTTTGTACACAATCGATATTTCATTTGCCAAATTCTTGTTTTTCAAAGTTGGTTAAGTTGGCTGACATATTAAATCGATGATTATCTACTTCGAAATGATCGCCTCTCATAAGGCGATATGTTTAAAATGGTAAATTTCAGAATAACGTTACAAGAAAACTGTACAATCAATATTGCTCAAATTGTGGGATTATTTGTATACAGTATTTATCTACATCATATAAAAAAATTAAGTCTCATAGTTGGTTTTTGACTAACAGGCGAACTTCCTTAGTAAATAAACAAGAAAGGACCACGGTCAAACTAGATATTTAATGCTATATATTGTATTAAATCTCATTAGATATTATTATACATATAAAAACAAACGTTTCAACCTCTATCAGTCAGTCTCAATGTTTAAATTAAAACGTTAAACTACTGAACAATACAATTTCAATATGAACAATACAATTTCAATATGAACAATAAAATAATATATTGTATAATAATATCTAATTCTTTTTACAAATCGCTCGCAGTTCTTCTTATGTGATGAATCGGATCGGCGGCCAATAATTCAAATCAATGGTCAATACAAGTAAAATAATATGCAGATTTCTAACAGCAGTGTGAACCAAGTCATATGCAAGCGTAAATAGAAATACCTAATAAATTAAGCAAGTTTTAATAATAAAATAAATAAGATATAGCAAGTAATTACAAATAGAGTATTGATTATTTATTATGCATGAAACTGAGTTTTATTGTTATACTAGACGTATGAAATAAAATTCGCCGAAAAATAGTATACTAAAAGATCAAGCTCTAATTGGTTGTAGCAATTAAATATGCGCAATAACAAACTTGTCTACTTGCATAGGTGAGGAATCTTAAACTTGAATTTCTGAAAAATCAGTCTAATTAACAAAATTTTCTAAAATTTGTTTACAGCCTATATGGAGACTACATAACACTTGTGAAATAATTATACGTCCAAATATCACAAACATTTTTTACGTTTAGAAGTATAACAATTTTTATCTTGCTTTCTAAACAAATACTATTTTTCTAGAATGCCTGATCGATCATTAATTATTAACATTGCTTATCAATTTAATTCGTGATGTTACTACAATAGTTTAATCGCGCTTATAAATCCGAAAAACCAATTCGGCGCGCAGTTCGAATGACTATAAATATGGTATATATAGAGTTTCTCAAAAAGATAGGGACACCTGAATATCTCAAAAAATATAAGGTTTACAGAAGTGTTTCAGACAAAAGTTGTAGGGTTCAAAAAGATCTATTTACTGATCTTATCAGTTTGAGCTTGAATGGCATCGCCAAGCTCGGGGGACAAGGTCACATCGACTTTTTTTAAATGGAACGCCCTATTTTTTATTTCAGAATCTAATAGCTGATGTCAAGAACTTTTCAAAATACAAGAATAAAGTTATTTTTTATAAAGTATAGCATTACACAAGATGTTTAACCGACGCACAGTGGGTCAGGAGACCGAAAAAAGTGGCCAAAATACTCCACTAAAAAAATACTTCTATTGCTCTTAAATTAAATACTCAGATGTTTTTGGGGTCGTTGATTTCAAAGCTGAAGTCAAAATTTAGAAATTCAAATTGGATTCAATATGGCGGATTGAAATGCTAAAATGGTTCAATTGCTAGAGGAGAAGATAGTATTGTATTATATATATTGTATTGTGCCAATGTATATTGTGATCTCTCTTAATATCTCCGCTATTATATAGCGAATCCTAATGATTATTTATGGAGTTATTTGTTCAGTAACTCGCCATTACACTATAACACTAATATACCATACACAGAGAAAAGATTTATAGTCAACGCAAAAAATTAAAATAGAGCTATGGTTAAAACTGTCTTGTCCTTATAATAGAGACAGTTAATGTTGTTGCTGCCAAAGCTCAATTTATTAATTGCTAAAATTTAGGTGTCGCAGCGAAAAATATTCTCTGTTAGAATAAAATGACAAGAAATAATTGCAAATGGAATGTTCGGTTACGGGGCTAAGTTAGTGACAAATAGTTGCCACTTACTTAACTACTCTGTTAAGCACGCTTTTAATTTTAACTAATAAAATTGGATGTTGGCAGCAAATATATTTTATCTTCAATAGCCAACTTTTATCAATAATAAAATTTTAATCAGCAACTGTTAATAATATCAACTATTTAGTTGATATTATTAAGTCCTTTTTTTGCGTGCAATACTCAATAGCCAGCACTTATTATAACGCATTTTTACTTTGAAGTATTTCGAAACATTTTTGAAGTACATTTTAGCATTAAATTACACCTATTTCCTCATTTTTCTTAAACTTGAGCGTATTATCACATGAATATACATTTTTGAATGTTATTTGCAATTTAATATTTTATTTGACTGTATGTATTTTGAGTTATGCAAACAATAGCATGGTATTTTATTAATGTGGCCTTGTATAGGTATTGATTACTCACGATCTCTTTTTTGTTTTCATATCAAAATAATTTGACAATCATTGCTCTGCTGTTAATCTATAGTTTATATTACGTGTACTATTTTTAGTACCGAGATTTTTAGTGCTAAACAGCTCATATGCAGAAGTTATGCGAATGTATATCCATTTATTTGCATACATGTTAAAATGTTTTACTTTTTTGTTAATTTTATGATCAAATACTGTTTTCTAAACAAAACTATTTTTTAAGGCAATTTTTATGGAAAGCCATATCAACCATATTTTTTTCGAGTCATTATGCAATATCGTCACATTTTTATTAATAGTATCCTAATAAATATTTCGTAACTTTGAGTTCAGAACCGATTCAACAACATTTTAACGAATGTAATTGTCAAGTTTTAAATTTAAATAATTGATTATTAACAAAGTTATTGTGTAAAATGTAACTGGGATACCATAATATCATCTTCTCCTTTATCAAATTCGGTATTCATGAGTTTTTGAGATCGCTAATTTCGAATCTGGACCTCTATTCTTGAAAAATATTGCATATGAAAAACTAGGGAAATGTTATAATATATGTTATGTATTTTATAATACATTCCTAGTTTTTCGTGTACGTTTTTTTTTCAAGAAGAGGCCCTGAACTCAAAATTTAGAAAATGACGAATCCAACATGGCAGTCGAAATACTACAAGTACTCTATGCTAAAATTTAGTATTAAGGTTGTAATGATTACTAAATATACATATTTCTACAAAATTTTAAAATTAGGAATGTATTAATATTAGGTGTTGGAATTAATACGTAGCGTTTTTAATGAAAGAATGTTATTTATTTCACATGAGCATTAAAAAATACATTAATGAAAGTATTTCCCATCACTTGTAAAACGCTACGAATTAATTCCAACACCTAATATTTATACTTTCCATATAAAAAATTAATAATAAAACTGTATACACATATAAAATAGTTCTAACTTTTGAAAATGCAGACAATGCTGTAATATTTTATTAAATTTCAATTATATATCATGTTATGCCTGTGATCAGCTTTCAAAGTTGTAATTTAATTACCTAGTACTATTGTATTAATCTGTTAATTTTGGAGGTATGTATGAAAACGATCAAAAATAAGCATGATTTTTCCTACTTATATATACTTAAGTATAAGTTAAAGTATATATAAATGTGCATATGATTTATTATTATTTTCAATGATAACTACTGTTATTGCTTGTTATTGTGTTTCGAAAAAGTTTAGTTGAAAAACTGCAGTATGTTCGAAGATAAGTACTATTTGACTATAATCGTGTTGTCGAAGTTCTAATGTGATTTTTTTATAGCTTATTTATATCTTAAAATAACAAAAAATTAACAGATATTTTATTCTTGGATACATAACAAATTTAAGAATTATCTTTACAAAGTGAATTGATAATACAAAAACTACACTTTAGAAATTCAAATGGTTGCTATATTAACTGTTCAATTATCACAAAACTTTGGAAAATGTTATAAAAATTTGGCCATTTTTTCTGGTTTCCTGGCCCACTGTGCGACAGCTAAAACCTCTTAAATGTTGTTCAGGATGTCCCGGATTTGTTAAAATCAAAGTCATTGAAGATTGTTGAAGGTCATTGGAGATAGTTTCTCTTATATTTTCATTTTGACATAAAAATGAATTTTCTATGTAAAAATAAAAATAAGAGAAACAATCTCCAATGACCTTGATTAACGAATGTTATCTAAGACATGATCTTGAACAACATTCAGGAGGTTTTAGCCGTCGGTCGGACACCTTGCGTAATGCTAATACCGGCGATACTGTAATTTTCAAGCATCATAATTCAAAAAGTACTTAATAAAAAATATTTTCTTATAGTGTTTTGGAAAGTTCTCAACATCAGATATCAGATTCTGGATAAGTAAAAAACATCATATAAACATATGTCCTATACCTTAGTTTTCAAATTATGAATGATAAATGAAAATATTCGAAGTATTTGCCTCGTGCATCACCATACACTACTGCACGCCTTAGTATTAAATTTCGCACTCGTTTCAAAATACTAGATATTTTTCGAATAGTCTCAAATCTATTTCGTATCTTTTTCTCGCAGATTATCCACATTGTTTACTAGTTAGCATCGAATACATAATAGATTTTAAATGGTCCCAAGGAAAATTTAATGAATTGAAATCA
Source organism: Acromyrmex echinatior (assembly GCF_024713525.1). Classification (NCBI taxonomy): domain Eukaryota; kingdom Metazoa; phylum Arthropoda; class Insecta; order Hymenoptera; family Formicidae; genus Acromyrmex; species Acromyrmex echinatior. The sequence goes on from NC_141856.1 coordinate 240,228, forward strand.
GGAGATCGTGGCAGCTATAGAGTGGGTCCGCCTCACTCTATTCATCGAAGCGTTGTTTAGGAATATTCTTGCTTTAAGATAAAAATGAGGCGTAGCCTCATTGTACATAAATCATAAGTTTTGCCTTAATAGTCAAGGATACTATCTTGCCACTTTTAGAACATATTGACTGATTGAAATTCTATCCGTTTTATGATGGATATTGTTTGTAAACATTAGATAACGTCGAAACGTGTACTAAGCTGTAATATGTGTTGATGCACGAAGCGAATATTTCGAATATTTCCTTTAATCATTCATATCTTGAAAATTGAAGTATGTAGGACATATGTCCATATAACATTTTTTACTAATTTTAATGTATAAATTTGCTTCCTAAAGTATTGACATGTATTTATGAAACACTGTATGTATAGTATATACAGTAATTCAGATTGAATTATTTAAGCATTAAAAGATCTCTCTTATGGCCATTATTTCTTATTTTTTGTTATCAAGTTTTCAAATACTATTTTCTTTAACTTTTTGAAGACTTTCTAATAAAGAAACTTAAAAAAGATATTGTTTTCTAAGGATTTGCAGAATCGATAAATTCGTCAATGTTCTAAAAAAATGATCTGATTATTGTAAAACTTGGTTTTCAGAAGATTTTTGGTATCGAAGAGTTCGACTGAAATGTAGACTGAAAATGTCGAATTTCAAATGGATAGAAACCTACCTATGAAGTAGGATCTAATATCACAGAGCTCATAATCAGAGTTTAGAAATTAGTTTGCAAATTAGTCCTAATTGTTGCCGTAACATAGATGAGCTTCAAATAAAGAGAATTTGGAAACTTGATGTTGTGTGCTTCGCAATTAAAAATTCCCTGAAACTAAGTAATTATATAATAATTAGATTTCTTTTTTAAACTCTGTCTTATTGCATTCACTATTCTGAATTTTTTATTTTTAATCTCAAACTCAAATAAAAAGTACATCTCCATAGATCAAATTTCATAAAAAAGAAAGAAACAGTTTCACATGATAAAATGGGATGATCCTAAATGGAGTCGCTTTTTTACAAAAAATTAATTAATTATTAATTTATAATGTGAATCAGTTTTTCTACAGCAAAAGTGAAAATTCTAATATTCGTTTATAATAATTTACGTCTCTTTCTTTGTTAATCTTGCGAGATAAGATCGCACAATTAGTTGATTAAATTATACGTTCCGCTACACGCAATTGCGTTTCCGTAGTCTCCGGCATCCGAAATCGATTCGAAGAGAGACTCTCTCTAAAGGTCAATCGTATAATCAACGGATGTGGTCTAGGGCAAGTTCTCGGTAAAATACTTTTTCCTTGTAATACAGAAACCGGCACACGTACACGCAGCTATATCCCAGAAGGTTAAGACCGTGGATAGAAAGTTTATGGTGTGTGGTCGTTTTTCCTCGTGACCGAAGAAAAACGCTCTCGGGGAAAATAAGGCCGCGTGGCACCTAGCCTGGTAACGGATTAAAAGCGGAGCCTCTTGTAAAGCGCATGCCTGTAAAACATTCTCCGGGTTCCCTCCGCCTTTTTCGACCCGTCAGCTCCTACCTACGACCCGTCCGAGTGTTGATATATCTCGAGTTTGTAGTTTGCACTACCGCTACTAAAAATTCCTTATTCCTAGCTGTGTCGCGAGCAGAGCGGAAAGATAAGAGGACCGGTAGCGGCTGCTGGGTCAGAAACGCCCGGAGGAAGGGGTCATCGCGCGCGCACCATCTGCACCTTTCCCACGGCTTTAGCCCGTAGCGCCAGCTAGACCGACAATAAGCTGATAATTGAGCTTTTGAATAATTCCAGCTATTTAATCCGGGGGTTTAATAAAGCTTCGCCTCCCCCAACCCGTCCTGTCCTACAGCCCTCCTCCGCGAGCACCGTTTCGAAACACTCAAACACTCGTGAATTTCATTAGAGGCTCATCAGCGAGGTCCTGCGACATTAATGCGAGCAATTTCATTGCAGTCTTTTCAGTTTTTTCTTCTAGCAATTCGAGAAAGGTCGAGCAGTTAAAGTACCTCTACATAATTTGCAAATCACAAAACATAGTTCGCAAACGCAGAATGAAAATTTACATTTGCTTTTTCATTGCGTGCGGTTAGTTTTTATCTGTGCGTATATTTTACATGCGGTAATCGTTATTCTGCGTTAGTATTTGCGAATTATATTTTGCGATTTGCGAATTATAGAGGCACCTACTTTTCACTTTAGCAAAAAAGAATCGCCGTCACAGAGTTGAAACGAATCAGCATACGTTTTATTAGAGAAATTGCAAAAACGCATTATATGTATATAATAAACATTAATGCAGACTTAGATACACGCAATGTAAATACGGAAAATATTCGGAAATGGATTATATAACGCTATTTTTCCCCTGATATTAGAGATGCAAGCTAATAAAATTTCATATTTAGGGTATCGGTACCATTATCGGTCTATTGCGAGAACGAATGTTTAGTATCGCAGGGTTCTTTCATCGGTAGATTAGTTAATTTTCGGTACTGCTCTGCCGTAGTCCCCGAATCCCCGATGTAATTAGCTGTACAATAGGAAACACAGTTCCCTGTACTCTCTATCGCATCGACGATGTTAACGTCTAAACCAATCTCCGGCAGCAGACAATTATTACACCCGCATTTCGTACGTAATCCCCCGTCTCACCTCCCCGGAGGCAATGTTGTGAACAAAAGTATTCCCCGAGGTTAATGCGAACTGCATTAGGCAAGTGCCAAATACCGCATATACCTCCACAAACGAACAGTTTCAATGACCAAACGCATTCACTTAACGCATTCACTAGGTTTATCGCTCGACGTTCCCTTCATTAGTTCTGACACTTCCCAAATGATTCCATCAAATTTCTTTTTAATAAAAAAAATTATTATAAGATAAAATTATTATAAAATTATATATGTTGTAAGGTGAATCAGAAAGGTTGTAAAATAAATATACGAAGATTTTATATAATAAGAGCTATAATATTTATTAAAAGTAGTATCAAGTGATGTCAAGAATGCCAAGAATGGAATAAAAAGATTTCCTCTTTTGACAATGTGTATGACATTAAAAAAAAGGAAAACTATTTTTTATTAGGTGTTGGAATTAATTCGTAGCGTTTTTAATGAAAGAATGTTATTTATTTCACATGAGCATTGAAAAATACATTAATGAAAGTACTTCCCATCACTTGTAAAACGCTACGAATTAATTCCAACACCTAATATATAATTTTGCCAAATAAATATTTTTAAAAAGCACTTTCTCTGATGTTTTTTTTTCTTCTACGACACTTAATTTTTAATTAGTATTTAAATCTTTAAAAGTAATGTTTAGATACATATCGTTCCATTAATGGAAAATTGATACATTTCAAGAAGCAGCTTTTTAATAGAGCATTTTTAATGTTCTGAATTGAAATGTTTCAATTAGAATAATGAATATGCATAACTTTACTTTCTTTCTATATTTATATGTTTTCAATAGTAATATATTCTTTAAAACCATGTTGTAAATTTTCATATTACAACTCTAGTAGAGTTTTTATCCGTCTACAAATTTTTATCCGTTATCAGAATTGAGATTAAATATGGTAACACCCAATCAACAACAAAATTGAGATACTTTTCTATATAGACAAACACTTGTTTGAAAGTTACAAATATCGTTTTTCTATGACAGTCTTACAGAATGTTCTATAAAAACTATAACACTGCTTAAGGGTAGATTCCTGAAATTATTTTGAGACAAAAATCCTAATACTAAACTGTGTCGAAGCTGTAATTTTTTATAAGCATTTGAAGTGCCAACCACACATTTAACATAAGCATTTGAAGTGCCAACCACACATTTAAATTTTATACGATAAGATGCAAAAGCAAATCTTATCGTATAAAATTTAAATGTGTGGTTGGCATTTTGCGTTATATCACATGTAAACTTTAGGTATGATTCGCTAACTTTATAAATGCTTGTAATTTTATAATAAAACTATTACATAGCTATATTGACATTTTGATGTTAGGATTTTCGTCTCAAAATATCTCAAAAATCTACCACCGTTGTTACGATTTTTATCGGACATATTGGGCTTAGTATCTATTTTCTTCTATTATCTAAAAAATATTAATTAAATTTTTTACTTGTTTTATTAATAAAATGTAACAGTGACTTAAACGGTGATGATCAGATTAAACATAAATTATAATACTATGATATAATAATATGGAAAAATATAAATTATCGATTATTATTATTCAAATTATTAGGTGTTGGAATTAATTCGTAGCGTTTTACCAGTGATGGGAAGTACTTTCATTAATGTATTTTTTAATGCTCATGTGAAATAAAGAACATTCTTTCATTAAAAAACGCTACGAATTAATTCCAACACCTAATATAAAATATTTTGATTAGTAAACTGTAATGATATCATCTTTTATTTTACTGATTAGATATTACTAATCATCAAAAATATTTAATTAATCAACTAATCTCTGATAATTGGAATATAGTCATAGATACAATAACAAGTATATACTAATAACAGGTAGTTTAATAATACCACAAATCAGTAATTATCTAAACCAGGGAATCGATCGAAATTATGAAATTAGTAAATAGGGTAAGCTCTCTATACCTGTTTATCATACAATTTTATTATTAATGCAAAATTAAGTATCACTGTTTTATCATTCTGTGAAAAAACAATTTACTGAAATTCTATCAAAAAGAAGACTTTTCGATCATTTTGATCGTTCAAAATCAGATTTTGAAACGTGTTTTACAAATTGGAAATTTGAGTAAGATTATAAAATAAAACAGAATAAAATTATATAAGATAAAACAAATGATCGGGACCTAAACGCACACAGCTATGCAAAAAGAATAGTTTTGCTAAAATATCTAAAAATTTAGCTAAATAGATTTGAAAATAATTTTATTATAGACTATCAAAATAATTATGTAGAATGTTCAAACTAGTTGCTTGAATGTCAAAACTTTTTGCAGCATTACTCATTGTGCTTGAATTTCCTACATAATTATTTTAAAATTCCACCAAAATTATTTCCAGACTTGTATCTATATCGTACCTATACTTTAACAAAATCTTTCTTTCCGTGTAACCGTGTACCAATTATAAGTATCGGTTGTAACAAAAAAAAATTTGCAGCTAACTAGTTTATTATAAATCACAGGAAATCATAATTTTATGTGAAAACAAGAGACTTCTTTAGGATTGATTATAACATAATAGATATTAGAAAAACGACAAGTTATACAAAATATTTATTATTAAAAGACGCAATTTGTTACTATTGACACCATGATGGTGTCAATTGTATCACCTCAAGGTGTCAATTATAATACATCAACACTATATTAATGAACGTTAAACAACATGAAAAAAAAAACAGAAAAATAATAACCGTGAGATCTCAAACATTGTAAATAAAAATAACTATTGTTAATGATCAAATATTCAATCGTTTAAACAATTCTGACAAATAAAAACTTGGTTGTTATCTGCGAAGTTTGTTGAATGTATCCATTTTCTGCATTCTGTGCAGTGTAATCAGTTTTCTTGACATTCTCCATAAGACTCACATCTTCAACTGATAATTCAAACTATAATACTACTATAATATGTTACAATCAACACCACTATGATTATTACTTTTGCAACTACCGCCGCTTATTTCTATTAGATAATCCATTCAACTCACATAAGTAATAAATTTAATTGATTTATACCTTATTGCAAAACTTGATATATGTATATAATTATATCAAACAATATGATTTTATGACAAATTGTTATGGAACGAATTAAAACAAAATAACAGTGAATAACAAAGTTTACGATTTGACATTGATACTAAATAAACAGGTACTGATAAGTTTGCACTGGTATGCGCCTATTCGGTTCTTCGTCAATAACTTACTTCTGTTAAAGCTATGCAATCGTGCACGCAATTTAGCCTTTCAATAAATAAGGTTATTACGATCAATGTTACTGTGTTGAATTGACCTATTACAATCGACACCTCTTCCCTATCATATCAGTAATTTTAACAATGATTCTATAACATCGTTTACTCTCAAATATTAACGTATTTTGCGACATTGATCTTTCTGATCTAGAGCTATCTTAAACGATGAGCTTGAAGACGATATCGTTCTACATACTTGCTAAACATCTTAGAGCGATAATAGAATCCACTTCCTTGAGTAGTCGCGGTCAGTTTATATAGAGACTTCATGCTTCCGTGGACAGAGCATACACGTATACATTTTGACGCGTACATGTTGCACGCACATCTAGAACCCAATCTAACGTAATCGTATATGGGGGTAGTACAGTCGGTTAACACAACGCTACCGTCCAATACCAACATCAAAGGGAATTCCCACCTTGTAACACACAGAGCTGATGCCTTCCGCTCCTTGACTGTTGGCATAGTTAAAATGTCATCGTGGATGTGGTCGCATGGGGGCTGCTTTTGATCATTTTGCTTATTGTTGGTTTGTCGAATTGCAGATACACGATAGATATCGGAACGATCCCGCGGATTATTCCTTTCACACAACCATTCCAACAATTACAGATTAATACTCAAGATGAAATAGACTCATTGCTTGTGTTCTTCCCGAAAAGCGAGAAATGACACATCGAATTGATGTTGAATTGACATCAATACGCTGATTTTGACATTAATTCAATGTCAATTTGACGTCAAATTGATGGTCATATCTCGCTAGGTTGATGACGACTACATCTTCAGATATCTCCTATCATAAATCTGACATGTGAACCATTGCAATGAATGCGATAATATACTATTATTAATTTAAAATTCGAATCAAATAAGAAAATAGGTAAATGAAAAGTTGGAAAGTAATGGAACGTACAATAGCAACAATTGCAACATAGTTACGTTTTACATAAATAATGAAATAAAAACAAGTGCACTAAAAGCAAAAATATCCCAGAGTATCTTTACGAGGAAGAAAGGGAGGAAAGATAGAGAGTCCTATTCCTCCCACTGCTGTCGTCCATTCTCTTGGTGAGAGATATAAGATTCATGAGATGCTCCGTGCAAGAATACAATTTTTATGAACTAAGAGAGCAAAAGAGCAAAAGCTTGCATTTATACCAACGCTCTCTTTTGTTTCTATTTTATCTTTTTATCTCCGTATCCGTCAATCACGAATAATTGATGTTAAAAAAGAACGAGGTGAAGTTGCGGATAGCATATGTTCATTCGGAATATAACTCATGTAACACTATGTGTTATAAACGAACGATATATTATTTTGTTAAAGGCTCTTTTATACGTCGTGTTTTACAAACATATAAAAGTATGCTATATGAAATGTAAAGGAAGGATAAAAAATGTAAAGCGCATAAGAGCATGTACAAGAATTTAAAAATAAATATAGAATAGTTAGTCCGTGATGAAAAAAATGTATTTTTAATGAAATTGATGGACCGTTTATGATCAAAATATTTACATGTTAAAATGAATATTTCTTGGTATAAAAAATTTTTTTAAAGTTTCATTTTACAATGGAGCACAATAGTTGATCAATCCCTTTAATTTAAATAGTAATAATAATCTGCTACATCAGTTTCACACTTTATATGTCTAATGAACTTGTAATCAAAATATTTACTAAATTGTGTTGAAATGAATATTTCTTAATGCATAAATTTAAAAATTTTATTTCACAATGAAGTGCAATAGTGTAATTGTATTCATTAGTCTCTTTAATTAAATTGTAATAATTTTCTACATCTGTTTTATACTTTTCTCTACGAATGAAAGGTTCGTTAAACAATTAATTATATATAAACAAATATTATTTACAATTTATTACATTTTAATAGCTCATCCGTCAAATATATTTGACGACCCATTGCATCAAGCCCTTTAAATCTAAATTAATGATTAGAAAGAATTATAAACTCCTTAAATTAACTGATAAACTGAAAATTGAGGGAAATGTTTTATATTTGTATAGAATAATAATATATGTTGCTTTCATTTTGTAACGATTTTTTTTTACTAATATCAAGGGCTGAAATGGTACATCACTGAGCCATTACTGCATCTTGCCGTAATGAAACGGCGAGGACGAGAAGTATGAGCGGCGGTTGTCGCTTTATTCGATAATGCCACTGCATCGTGTCACTCTTTTAATATAGTGCTAGTGATAATAAAGTTTATCCACGGCAACGATAGAAAATTACTAACTTCTTGCTTGCTCTGGTAATTCTCGTCGCGTCCCTGTTTCTTCCTATATATTCACGATTCTCTTCCTATTTGTCTCCTCACGTTCCTTTCTCTCCCCTTTTATCGTAATCTTCGTGGACTTGCCGAATGCGAATAACTTAACCCCGTGTAACTTTGCGACGACCGTGGAACATTAAGCTCACTCTATGCTACACCTGTGTGCACATTAGTGTGAATACGCATTAGTTTATTAGCATATATTGTAATGTGTTAGTATACATACACGCCTACAAGTAATAATATACGTACTATGTATATTTTAACGTCTCTCTCTCTTTTGTTTTCTCTCCTCTCTCTCCTCTCCCTCTCCCCCTTCTCTCCCTCTCTATTGGCCGATTGATATCCTTTGTGATTAGACTATGATTATTTCAGCCGTTTAATTGATATAAATACCAAGCCGATAATTATTAGTTTCATGAAATATTACTACTCCATATATGTTCGCTTTAAATGTCCAATCGTCCACGAATGAAACTGATAATCGTGCAATTCGGAGCGTAGCAATTATGTTACAAATATGATTCCGAATTTCTATACTACTCACACAAAAAAGTAATAATATTTTTTAATAAATCTGTATTCAGTCTTTATGAAAAAATTAGCTGAACAACGTTTTAATTTGATCTTTTCATCAACGTAGTGATTCCAATATATATAATAATTAATTCATATATTACATAAAAATTCATTATTTTTCTAGTGCGAACAAAAGTATACATGTTTTAATTATGTAAAGATAAGAAGGAATTCTAAATTTATTTTTACTAACAATAAGTAAGTATGAGATATGTAAAAATTTTGTGTTTCATACGTAAACAAAAATATAGAATTCGTTTTTAAGCCGGAAATATATTAAAAAATTAGTAAATTATATGAAAAGACATATAATAAACAATCGTTCTTTCTCTTGTAGATATAGGCTATGTTCCAAAATTGATTGCCAGCGCTGCTGGCAGATATGTCCTCATAAAAATATGCTACCTACAGTGTTTCAATTTTAGTAAGCATGCAATTAGTGCGAATATGCATTTCACACGAATGGAACGATACTCGACATCTTGGATGCTATAGCTGCCTCACCTCTTCAGCCACAGGAAATAATGATAAAATTAGTGACGTCTTTACTCTCTCATAGTACTGCCACAACGTGCTATGATGATTTTTGGAACGGTGTTGACAGTGCTGCCAACGTTGTTTGGCAAACAATTTTAGAATACAGCTTAAATATTATATATACATTTCATTCCAAGTAAGTTTTATTTTAACTGCTGATCGAATTTTAATTTGATTAGATTTTCCAACATCTCGGTACCCTGCGTGGCGAAAATACGGAACTTTATAAAACATTAACAACCGTTCGATGACGATTTTTTAAGACTTTATACGTTTCCAAACTTTATAAGAACGCTTACAAAACACCATTGGATTTTAAACACTTTCAGAACGCTTATAAAATACAGTATATATCGTTTCATGAAAGTTCTGTAATGCTAAAGTAACGCTTTCCAAAGGATGCTCAGTAAACGCGGATGTGTCTTCATGCAGAGAGTTCACTATCAGATTTTTCAAACATTTATTAAACGCTTTTCTCAATACCGTGAGACAAACACTTTTCTTCTATTCAACAAACGTTGTTCCAATATGGTGAATTATTGAATCTCAGTAAACGTTTTGTAAGGCTTTAACGCAAACGGCTTAAAGACGCCCAAAAAATGTTTTTCTTAACTCTATAACACAAGTGTTTTTCTTCCGTTTAGTAAACATTCTTTTACATATCCGATTTTCAAATAGTGCACGACATGGCCATTAGAGGGACACAATGAAATTCAATTTCTCGCATTTAAAAAAACCACATCAAAGAGAATAAAAGATGCGGTATTAAAGATGAGATTTTTCAATAAAAAATTTTGTACCTTTTTTTTAATAAAATATCTGCGTTCAGAAAGCTCAACACTTGAACTGAACGTTCATGTAAACGTCAAACAAACATTCATAAAACTTCTTATTTTCAGAGAATGCCTTCCAAACGCTGCAGCAATTTCCGTTTTACGAACACCCTATTGGCCGTTTCTAAATTTTCAACAAATTCCTATAAACGCTCATGTAAACATTAAACAATCATTCATGAAACTTTTTATTTTCGTCGGAAAATGCCTTCCAAACGTTGCAATGTTCGCTTTATGAATACTCTAGTGACCGTTTTTAAACTCTCAACGAACTTCTGCAAACGCTCATGTAAACGTTAAACAAACGTTTATAAAACTTTTCATTTTCGTCAGGATAGAGGGACATATAATACAATAGATATTCGCGCGGTCGTTTGCTATTCAATGCCATAGAGTCTAAACGCGTATCGACGCTTAACGACATAATTCACGCGGTCCCTCGACGTCCCGAAATGTAGCCCGATTTATTCCGATCGCGCGGTTTATCATCATGTCTGTATAGGATTCGGTCCACCATGTCTGATGCTCATGTTACTGCTAACACGCCATTTGAGATGAGACCGTTTCGCGAGAAACGTGCCATTTGCAACCAGCACTGTGTCACAGGCCGCGACGCTCAACGAAAATAGATATAAATAGCGACGATGGACGGGGGATAGGTAGAACGACGCTGTCTTTCAAAAAGCGTCTCGAAGAGCGTGCGTGACAGCATGGCGTGACGATGGGAACCAGTGAAGAAAAGGACGGCGCCCAGGATACTACCGACACGCATTTTGCATTCTCCCTTATGAATATGTTATCAGGACGTCTCTTGATGGATTTCGTTCGCGCCGGTCGCACGTGCGGACAAATTTACTGTCAATATTTGCTCGTCCCTGTGATCTGGGGATTCTCTCTCGGTTGAAATCTCTCGCCCTCGCGCGCGCTGCCGCGCGAAACGCACGTATCCCGGCGCGATCAGCGTGATGAGCCTCGCGGGACGCGTCACACACACGCTCGGACGATCCGCGCGCGTGTTTCACGCTCCGATTTTATCATCCCGAGGCTCCGAGAGAACCAGAATATTTCTCATGAAAAGCAAGTAAGTACTTGGTATTATCTATACAGCACAGATTATTTCAGCAATATTGCAGCTCATTTGCAATGTTCTAGCAATATTGTGGTAACATTGCATTGTTGAAATAATGTTTTTTTGCTACAAGTATCTAACTATATTCTAAAAAATGTCAGTGTATGTGTGAATTTAACACCATGCAGTGTCTATACAATTCTGTGCTGATGTTAATATTAACACCAACGTGATATGTATTTATATCCTCAGGTATTTATATTAACATTATCGTGGATTTAAAACTGTTAAAGTTAATATTAACACCAACACGGTGAGAATCAGAAGACACGATAGTGTCACAGCGCAAAGAGCGCACGTGGATCTAAATAGCGGTCTACACCGGTTGTGTATATATGCGAGTCGGCAAGTTGCGGATATTCCGATTATCGGATTTCAATAAGGACTGAACCGATCAAATAAGCTCAATCGATAGCTTCTGCCCTAATTATAAATGTGTCCCAAAACCCTCGAAGGTCTTTTTAAGAACGGATCCTAGAACATTCTAAGACAAAAATCCTAATACGAAAATGTCGAAGCTATAATAGTTTTTTAATTAATAGCGATTAAAATTTACTAATCCGAAAGCTGATGATTTCTCGCGCTCAAGCATGTCGATATGACAAGTGGTGAAAGTGCTTCAGCTTTCTCAGCAGGTTTCAAGGTTATCACACAAACACACACAACTATGCAATGACATTTTTATTAAGAAATTATTGTTGCTTCTATACGGAATCTATTTGTACATAATTAATGTCGAAACGTATAACAAAATATCAACTTATCGAGATATTACATGTTTTTAAAATAAATTCATAATCACCCTAACACAAGACGTCCTCAGGATCATTCTGAATATGTCCCAGGACATCCTAGACATTTTAAGAATATTCATATCTCCATTCATACCTCTGGATATCCTGAAGTCATCTTTAGGACATTATTTTCGGGATATTCTCAGGACATCTTTGGGATAGCTTCAGGACGTCCTTGTGGGACAGCCTCAGAAGATCGTTTAAACATTTTATCCTTCGGATAAAATATACTGTGTAGGAATTATTGTAGTGTGTTCCGATTGCGGGAGATTAGAAATAATTTGTACATACAAATATTTGATTTATTTCTAAAAGTAATGATTTTTTAATATTCGTACCAATGCTTTAATTACGATTAATCTTATTGTCCATTAATAATTGCGTGTTAATTCCTTATATTTAATTTGTATTGTATATTATTGTTTCTAATGAGAAAAATTCCATATATAATATAATTCAATATTCTTTTTTTCCGTTTAATCGTTTCGCATATCATATACTTAATATAGTATTCGTCATTTTTGAAATCTACACTTAGATTGTTGAAGGTTTAAAATGCAATATCTAATTTTCGCACATATTGTTGAAAATCTATGTTGCTGTAAATTAACATGTTACAAAATATATATATATATGTGTGTGTGTGTGTGTGTGTGTGTGTGTGTGTGTGTGTGTGTGTGTGTGTTTTATAGGATCTAATAAGTATATATGTATATTACAAAATTATAAACAACTTAATATTTACATTAATTAAAAAAATCAGTTTTAAATAATTCAATGAAATGTATGTATCCTTTTCTTTGATATTAACTTGATCATGTGCTAACAACAAAATATATATTAAATACATTTATATATACATAAATTAAGTTAGTTTTATCATCTAAAAATTAAAAGTGTAGCGTAAGAAATTTAGAGAAAATAGGCACAACAGAGAAGCTATCAGAGTTAGGACTGTGTGGTTCAGTGGCAGGAAATCAACCAACTCGAAGAAGAGAGGCCTCGGTTCGAGACTCGAGCGCCTTGATATTTTTCTCGTGTTATCGCTTATTTCTTACAGTAGTTTGACCACGTTTACAATTGAGCACCTCTTCACAACGCTTGAACAGTGGAAAATACTTTCTAGACATCAGTTTCTGTGAGTGGTCATTTTATTTTACTTTTAATACATCCTGAAATAGTCCTGCAATCGTCCTGAAAGTTCTAAAATAGTCCTAAATATATCCTAAATTAATCCCTGATAATATCACAATGAACGTTCAGTGGATGTATGTAGGACATAACGAGGCGCTCATTTCATAATTCACAGGACATCCTGTGGATATGCATGGACTACAATAGGATATCATGTGGACGTTCCATTTAGCCGGCAGGATGTCCCTGTGTTATTAGGGCATGTTCGTTCGTAAACATTTTTGTAATAATATCAATAGATAAATTATTTTTAACATGAAAAGAATTAAATGTAATATAAATTATTTATATTACATGTAATTAAATGTAAATAACGTAATTAAATAAATTATTTTTAACATAAAAAGATTAAATGTGTTGATAAAGTAAGGCTGCAACATGTCAAATATTTATTTAACCCCAATACACAAATATTAAATAACTGACATACATATTTCTCAATAATTATTATAGTAAAACATTGAAAAAAGATAAAAGTATAAAAATTGATATAAATTATATCAAAACATATAAATATAAGTCGTTAAAATTTATAAAGAGTATAAATCATGTTATTCTTATTGATAAATAAAATATGTATGTTTACAAGCAATGAATTATTTAAATACTTTGTATCCTTTTCAAATTTTAATTATTTCAAATATTAATAGGAAACATTATTAACCAAATCCAGCATCGATTTATAGGGCGCTCCTCAATCTATAATTTGACTTTTGTTGTGCGCGTATTTTGTGTAACGTACTAAAAACGTTATAAATTAAAATTTGTAAAGAATACAAAGTATTTAAGTAATTCATATTGCTTGTAAACTTCTAAATATTTTAAATATTATTAGTAAGAATAACATCGATTTATACTCTTTATAAATTTTAATGACGTAAATTTAGGAAATTTCGATGTAATTTATATTAATTTTTATATTTTTATCTTTTTTTAATGTTTTTTTACTACAATAATTATTCAAAATATGTATTCTGGTTATCTGATATTTGTGTGTTGGGATTAAATAAATATTTGACTTGCTGCAGCCTTATTTATCAACATATGTAATTTTTTCATATTAAAAATAGTTTATCTATTGATATTATTACAAAAATGTTAATCATACGAATGAACATGATTATGAATTTATTTTGAAGCCCATCGTAGTATTTCGCTATTTAGTTATAGATATTTTGATATATGCTCCAACATTAATTATATGTAAGTAATGTACAAATAGATTTCGTATAGAAGCAACAGTAATTTCTTAATAAAAATGTCATTATATCTTTGTGAAAGAGATAAATTTGAAATTACTGAGAGAAGCACCTTCGCCGCTTCATATCGCCATACCTGAGCACGCGAAATATTAGCTTCCTGATTAATAAACTTTAACCGCTATTAAGGATATATCACATGTACAGTCCCTGCAAAGAAAATTAAATTTGGAAGTATATTTAATATTTACACTTTAAATGAACTATACATATATGAAAGTTGTGTGAATAAGATTATGTGTTTGTTTAATAACACATTTTTGTAGTTTATTTATTTTATTTGTTATTATTTTTATTATTAAAAATAAAAATTTTGAAAAATGATTAAAAAATTTACATTTTTCTTTTATAAGTATTTTAAATATTTAAAATAATTTATGCAAAGTTTCATTGCGATTCACTAATTAATTACAAAGATATAGAACAAATAAATATTTTGTTTATTTGTTACATAAATAATCTTAAAAATATAATGTATTTCTATTAAAAAATTTAGATTTTTATATGATTTATTTTATAATACATTTCCATATATTTTTATTAGATCACAGATTTAAAAAATACTACTATTTATTTTATAAAATAATTTATGATTCAAATAGTAAACCGTCATCAAATTTGTTGTATTAATTTTAGACGTGATTTAAAATAATCTGTAATTTTTTCATAATTTTATCATTTTGAAAATATGTATAAAACATTCTAATTTGAAAATTATTATAGCCTTGACATTTTTATATTAGGATTTTCATCTCATTGTCAGAAATGTTCCAAAGAATACGTTATTAAAAAGACGTTTGTTTGTTTGGGACACCCTATATAATAAATGTTTTGATTTTTTTCTCTACGTGTCGTACGAGCGAAGATATCGCAACACAAAGTCCAAATTTGAAAATTTTGTTTTAAGAAATCGTCGTCATCCGTAGTGTATTATATAGAGTCATCGTATGAATAATACCAATATTTTTTCGAGTATACTGTAGTAGAGTATGCATACACTTGACTGTTACACCGAGAAATCTTAATCCATATTTAGTACACATCATTCCAACAATATTGCAGCAAAGTTACAACGTTTAGAAAGATCCTAATACTAACTGGCCAATATAAAATTGATAGTAGATTGGAAAATTTCTAGGCACCGTTCCACGGGAGTGAATGTCAATTGAAACTTACATCTGGGACCTTCCCGCAACGTTTCACTAAAAATGGATAATAATCAATAAACGTTAGCAAAATGTTGTTGCAAGCTTCTGTGCTGTATAAAAAGTATACATCCGTATTTTCAATACATTATACGCAAGAGAATATTAAACTGCGCACAAATGGAGCATTAAATTTCAACGCATTCGCGGTATCGCGAGGTTGATATTTCGTGTATTGTGATTCGCAGCTTAACAATGCTCCCTGCCTGGGTACACTCAGAAAGCTCGAAATCCGTACTCTTATTGTACACATATATACAGAAGTACACACACACACACACGCGTGTGTGTGTGTGTGTATATATATATATATATATATATGTGTGTGTGTGTGTATATGTATATATGTGTGTGTGTGTGTACATAAAATGTGTGTATATAAAGCCGTCACAAGTCAGATATATTTATACATTTCAAGCGCACGCAAAGTAGCGCGAGTCGCGGTTAAAGCGACGTGTTTGGCGGTAGAAATACCGTAGAACTGCACTTGACACCTGTGCCCCGAATTCGGGATTTTCCTCCGCCCCTCCTAGCAGGCAAACCATCCTCCTCCTCCTCCATCTCCGCTTCTTCCGCGCTTCACCCCTCTTGTCAACCCCACGTAGCTGGTCAGAACCCGCGCGTCCGACGTTCACCCCATTCGCCACTTTGATTCCTGCAACTGGCCCTCTGCAAAATTACCTACCTACAGCGAACTCGTGTTGAGGTTTTGCGGTACGGCCGGCCGCGCGGTATATCAACGTTACTATGCTGCAGCAGTGACGGTTTTGCAGTGTGTTTGCGCGCGCGTGCAGTCGACTCGGCCCAATTTTACATGCAATTTCGCGGCGATGGCCGATGGTGCGGGATCTGTCGAGAACGCCGAGGTTTTTAATTATATCTACCCTGGCAAGCCGCTCGGCGGGATATTAACCGGAAATCACTCCGGCTGCTGCAGTGGGCCGTTCTGCTATCGACATTGTGTATGCCCTGTGCCTCGGCAGAGGCTGGGAAAGGGCTCAAGGGCAGATGCTAGATAAAAATGGAACTATCAGAGCAATCGTTGCGAATCGTTACGAATTGTCGCATCTGTTTCGGGGACTAATCCGAACGATATCGGAATATTTTGATGCAAACGTGTTAATCGTTATTGGAGTTTTAAAACTTTTATACTTACAGAAAACGTGGGTCGCGCATGTTTGAAAAAAATGACTGCTGAGAAGATTACATCTGTTATGGGGGAAGCATAAAGTACATATTTTTTGTTATCAAAGCAATATTTAGTATTTTCTATTCCCTTTTTTTTTGAACGGTGAATTAATACCATTATTCGTTTAATATTCCTACCGTCACTTGAAAATTAAATCATAAATAGATCGTTAAGTTTTTGTTATTATTTTAGGAATAGATATTTTCTCTTTCATAATATGCAGTATTTAACATTTTTCATTCTTTTTTCGAACGGTGAATTATTATTGTCCATTTATTTTATTTAAAAATGAAATATCTTAAATGGATTGTCAAGTTGTTATTGTTTTAGGTATTTATATCTCCTCTCTCTTAATGTGCAATATTTATCACTTTCTTTCCTTTTTTTTTTTTTTGAACAATGAATTAAAGTTCATTGTCCATTTAAGAATATATCAGGTGTATAGCAAAAATCAATCAGGTGTATTTGCAAAAAATAACTGAAGTTGGAAATTTATACTTTTCGTATAAAAATGAATATTATATACATTTGAAATAATTCAATACGGTCAATATGTTATCTTTAATAATACAATTTTATTTAGTTTAAATGAAAACACTCTCATTCTAATTATTTTTTAAAAACTCATTCTCTTTTAATTATTATCTACTTCTTATTGAAATAATTTTTCATCCAAGTTGTAAATCGCTACTAAAATTTTATTCTTGTGTAATATTACTTTCAAATACAATATGTAGAAAAATCCGTTTTTTATTTTATTAAAAAATATGTGTAATACTTATTCTATCGTTACATGAAAATAAATTTAAGTCGCAAATGGATCGTCAAGTTTTTGTTATTGTTTTAGGAATATGTATCTCTCGTCATAATATGCAATATTTACCACTTTCCATTCCTTTATTTTTGAACGGTTAATTAACACCATTGACCATTCAGTATTCCATCGTCACATGTAAGTGGAATATCGGAAATGGATCGTCAAGTTTTGTTATATTAAAAGGAATATATATGTGTGGAATATATATGTGTGTGTAGGTGTGTGCGTGCGTGCGCGCGCGCGCGCGTGTATATCTATCTCTTTTCTTTCACATTTATTATAATACTTTCATTATATTATTTCTAAATTTGTTCCACGAATTTTTTTGTTTCTTATACATATTGATGAAGAATAAAATAAATATACTATTGTACAGTAAAATAATGGCCTGCACCATTAAACAAAAAGATTTGTTTGCACATCCACGTAATGCTCGACGCAGATACTTTATTTTAAATGCAAACGGCATCAGACGCAGATGACCGTTTTGCAAGAGTACGTTTCTCAGTTGTTGTAATTTATCACCGCAAATGTCATTAAGCGCGGATGATATCGAGACCTCAGCGTGGCTATCGTTACCGAATGCGGGACGTTTCCATTAAGTGCATCGCAGAATGAATGCGGGTGCGCGAACGATGAAAATGTCGGGCTCTCGCCCCAAATCGTATTTCTACCATTAACATGGCCAATTTTAAAGGAGATGCTGGAACGCGAGAGAGCGCAGTCCTTCAGCGAATAATAATTCTCGCGCTTGACTCTTTTTCTGGAAATACGACGGACTGCTGCGAACAGCATGACTCTCGAAAGCATGAAGAATATTTTTATCTTTGAAGTTCGTATTTGCCGCAAAAATGATGGAAATTTATATCGTGATTTATAAAATTTTCCCTCTTCTAAGAATGGACTCCGCGCTAATTATTTATATTGAAAATTGAGTCTCGATGAAATAGATCAGTTTTTACATACCTATAATGTAACTATAATGTAACCTATAATGTAACTTATAATGTGGTGAACAAAAGATGTCACAGACACAAGTTCAATAATGGAGTTTTCGAGCCATGATACATCTTGGTACCCATAAAAGGACTCCGTACCAATTACATGAAAAATTTGGTTTCGAAGAAATGAGTTAATTCACATATAATGCTTAAATATAATGTGATGAACAAAAACGTCTCAAAAACAAGGCATAATAATAGATAGTTTTTGAGCTATGACAGATCAAGGTGAGATGAATTAATTTTGACATATTATATAATGTAATTTAAGGATGAAAAAGTCATATAAACATGGTTTCGAAAAACGCTTCCTTTTTAAGTTATAAACATTTCTTGTTTAAATTGTACGTTTATTGTACGTTGTCTTATTTAAATTGAAGTATTGATGCGGAAGGAAATTATTTCCAGCAATTTTTGTAATGAAAATATCGACATAAGTATAAAATAAAATATAGGTATAAGTATAAAATAAAAAAATGTTTATAACTTAAAAAGGAAGCTTTTCCGAATCCATGTTTTTATGACTCTTTTTATCCTCACAATGAGTAAAATATGCTTTTAAAGTTTGGATAACTATTTTTGAAATCTCTTTGAAATATATATATATATATATGTGTGTGTGTGTGTGTGTATATATACTGGAGTGATCCTTTCCTACACTAAACTATAGAAAGTTGCGACCAAGAAGAAAAGGAAGACAAATTTTTCTTATATATACAGTAAATAAGCATTAACCAATCAGCGAATTTCTGAGACAGGAAGTAGTACAATCTTTGGTACTTCCTTTTTTAGAAATTGAAACATCCCCGTTCCTCGATCGCTCACTCCAGTACATTATAGATTTATTGCATGCAACACAGAGCGGTCCAGTAAATAGCAATATTGCAACATTCTAGAAAAATATTGCAATAACATCGAAAATGTTGCAATAATGTTACTGCAAGCTTCTATGGTATATGAGATAGAGCTTACTGAAAACGCATTTTACTGAGATCCAATTTTTCATATAATTAATGTCTTTTATTTCGCTCAATCGCTTCCACCGCCGCGCTGGTACATAAATAATTATCGTAAATACGCATGAAGTAAATATGCAGAAGCCTCTCGGTGTGAAGCATCCGTATGGAAAAACGCTGTTATGTAATGATTAATATCGATGACAAAAAATGCATCCACTTGGACGAAGCGACAAGCGAGCACTCAAGCTGCCACTACTCGGCTTCAACGGTGTCATAGATCCCAACAGTGCACAGTGGCATATATGTGGCTCGCTCGCCAAGAGACCTTCCTCGAACGTCGCTGCTATCGACAGATATTGACCGAAGTGCGCGAAGAAAAAATATTTCCGACGTTTCGTGCGCGCTTCTTCCACTTCATACAAAGCACCCCGTAAACGTCCACCCATCCTGAGGACTGGGAATGCTGGGATTTGAGTCGTTCAGCTTTTATATATGTGCCACGCGCGCATCTACCAGCGACCAACAACGGACGCCACATCAAACGCAGCGGAAGAAATACGCCCCGTAAATGTGATTTGTTATCGCATTCTCTACCGAACACTTCGTCTCCCACAACGACGGAAAGGGATAGGTCGTTAAAGAAGCTTGTGAAAACGACTCTCGCCCTGGCGAATAGCACGCATAAACCTAACTTTCCATTTGCTTAGAGATAAAAATTACTGAAGAAAATTAGAAACTTTAAGTAAAAAAAAATAACAGTAATAAAAACTAATTTTTTTACTTGGATATATATTTTTTTGTATATTTAATGTCATTATTCTAGAATTAGTTTTTACATTAATCCAAAAGATTTTTGTGTAAAACTAAATTTTGTGAATATCTATATAAACAATCAAAATGTAATACGGTAATCAAGTAGTGGCCATTTATATGTAGGTATATACTTACAATCGGATCCAATTTCAAAAAAGTGTTAACAACATAAACATAGTAACAACGCAAAAACGTTTCCATTTCAATATAAAGTTAAAGAAACATTAAATAACGAACGTAAATATACGTAACGTAAATATTGAACGTTTTAACAATAAATATCTTTTTTTAAGATTGTTATTAAAAATAGTTTTTAACCGTAAAAAATAAATTTTTTATTTTCGATTTGTTGCCCCAAAGTGAAGACAAGCTTTTTTCTTTATTTGTGCCAAATACATGTTATACTTAAAATACAAAATCACACGCTTTTCGGAGCTAATTGCTTTAATTCAGAAATATTTATCTAGTTTTTTATTACATAAACAATTATCTAATTTTTACATTAATTAAAAGTCATTATATTTTACGTTTATTATATATACATATTCACAATTATTATGAAGATTAAATTGATACTTTTATAAAATATATCGAGTTTCTTCAATTGCCATTACAAATTGTATTACAATAAATAAATGACACTAATGTTAGATTCATTGATAATAGTAAAGCTAATAATAATTGTGTTGTGAAGATTGAGTTCTTTTTTATTTAAGTTTTATCAAACGCCAATAGAAAGCATATTTTTAAGTGTGTTGAAGGAATTCTGAATCGACGACAAGAAGGAAATAAAGATTCAATACAAGAAACATTATTCTTGAGTTTGCCAGAGAACTAACAAGAATACAGCCGTGTCTATATGACACATGATAAATTGATACGTGACAATTTTATTTTAATATTCTTACTTATTTATTATTGTTATTTGTTAATTATTAAATTTTTTTTCTATGAATTATGAATAAAATAATTATTGATTAATGATTTCTTTTATTAATCTCATTTTAATTATGTTAATTCATAATTCATAAACCTTTCAATCGATCAATTACCACATTTTTTTGCGGTACGTTGCAAAAAATCTTATAATAAATTAATTTATTATTAGTGGAAGGTTAATCTTCGCGAATCAGATAGAGTGTGACATACCCCAGCAAGATTAATTTCTATAACTTCTTAAAAAGTACCGTGCGCTTGTTACCTTTTTGTGCAACTGAAACATTAAGCAACAATTTCTAACGTTCATTTTTATAAATCAAATTGTATACTAAATGAAAAATATAATTAAATATATCTTAAGTAATAAGTATTCGGTAAGTTCTTCTTATTCACTCAAAGTATTTTCTAAAAATGGTTAGGAAAAATATATATTTAAAAAAAATGAAATAGATTATAGATTAAGAAAAAATTACTATAATATTGATTGATATTCATTTTCTCACTGCTCGGAGTAAGAATTATCTCAAATAACTATTTTAAAATTGAAAGACATCAGAAATTTGTATGTTTTTAATTGAAGGCAAAATATGCGAATTTATTTCAGGGAAAAGAAAAATTACACAGTTCGCCATTTAATTTCATTTACTACCATATTTAAAATGTATAAAATTAATATGTAATGCAAAATTTATTAAAAATATAAATGTCTTCTGTCATTAGAGGCAAATTCAAAAAATTTGAATTTTATTACATTATAACAGGGTGTCTTTAGAATAATGCCGTTTAAAATAACTTATTATTTGTTGATTTAATAAAAAAATATTTTATTAAGAAGTGGAAGTAGAACGATTTCAAGAACGTATTTTGATTATTGTTTTCTTTCTAGGTGAAGATGATAAAAACATATGAAAGTCATCTCCACTTTTTTAAATGGAATTATATAAATTTTGTTACATAATATAATTTTTTAAATTATTATACATATAAAAGTATCAAAGTAAAGATATCAAAAAACTAATAATTTGCGAGATATTTTATACTTTATCCTCGCACATGTTAACATAAAATGTTAAATCTTGTAAACTATTAATTTTTTTATCGTACCTCGAATAGAATAAAAAGATAAATCAATTAGTATAAAAGAACGCAACTTATTTAAAGAAGTATCCATTTTGCTTACATATTTGTTTAAAGCAACTATATGTTCTCTTTATACCAATTGATTCATTTCATTATTCTTTTAATAAAATAATTAAAGTATGATCATCAAAAAATTAATAGTTTACGAGATATTTAACATTTTATATCAACATGTATCAGAATGAAGTAGGTATATCTAAGTAGCATACCTAAAATATATCGTAAATTATTGGTTTTTCCATATCTCTATCTTAATACTTTTATATGCAATAATCTAGAATAATTAGAAGAATTATATATTATATTAAAAAATATATAATTCTATTTTAAAAAGTATGTGATCTTCGTATCTTTTTGGCACCTTTACTTAGAAGGATAACACAAACATGATAAAAATACTGCATAGCTTCTTCGAAATCGTTCTACTTTCATATAAAATATTTTTTTATTAAATCAACAAATAACAAGTTATTTTAAATGACATATTTTTGGAAACATCCTATATAATTTCTATGAATACGTAATTTGCTATTTTCTAATTTTCCTCAAGACGTTTTACTCATAAATTCAACTAAAATAGTAATGGTATAAACGTCTATAAAATTTTATTTTTTTAAGAATAGACATTATTTATTTTGTTACCATTTTAATATTTATTTATTTATACCATTTTTCTAAAATCTATTTTATTTCATAATATTCTTGAGACTTCCACGGGTGCTTTCTATATAAAAATTATGCATTTCACGGGTTTCCTTCGTGTCCAGATCCATTCTTGGAATGCTAATGTTTTGTGAATTGCCTGATATCAGGCTGCTCCTCGCCCTGATAAAGTGGACTGCAAGGTTTACAAAACATTGGTATTCCAAGAATAGATCACGGAGGAAACGCATGATCTCTATTTTATTTCAATTTGTATAGTAAAATATGCTAAAAAAAATTAAACCAAAAAAACATAGCAGATTGCTTCTTTAAAAATTATAATCATGGAAAAAAATTTTTTCATTTTTAATCTATCTTTAATAAAGCAGAAAACTTCTATGTTGTTTTTAATAAATTCTATATTGATTTTCTACTTCTTAAATATAGTAAATAACAGCTAAACAGAGAACTATTATATATTTATTTATTTCTTTCATGAAATAAATTTGTAAATTTCGACTCCAATTTAACTTTCTCTCCCCACTGCTTTGGTCAAAAGTACAGCACCAAAAAATTAAATTGTTCTTGCAATAGCTTTGTGTATTTATGTAATTTCTTAATACTTTTAAATATATATATTTTTGAAATTGTGATATAAAAGTGTATACATATAAAAATAATAAAACGTAAAAATATAGAAATGATAAAAAGCAATAAAGGTGCCCACGCGCGTGGTGTTGATATTGAAAACTGAATAATACAATTTATCTAGCAGCTGTAATCGCTCCGGGAAAGGATGGCATTAAGCGCAATATGCACGTAAACTTCATTCGACTCTCACAAAGTTTCATTCCAGATTCATGGCGTAGTATACACGCAGCCGTGCGCACGTTAAAAGTACGATTCGTTTCCATTAAGTGCATCGGGGGATGATCACCCAGGGGACTCGCTTGCCTAGCTCCGTGTATGGAGCGAATTAAGTTGTTAATGTCAAATATCTTGGCCACCGGTTGTCCGAAATTTTGCAAATTACGAAGTTTAGTTACACACCGAATGCGCCCGGAGAATGGGAAGAGCTGATCCTCAGGAGTCTGCTTACGTATTCCGCAGGTAATTAGATTTGACACCCGAAATGCGGACGCACGTTTACCGTCTTGCAGGCACCGTGCACGCTCGTACATTACTTCGGATTGTCCTTGTGAATAGCTGCGCGAAATTGTTACTTTCATACTTTGCGACTTCGCGAGTAATGCACAACATCAACTGTGTTCTTTCGCGCGAACGCGATTAATCTAGATTATTTTATATTGAAAATGCCTCAGAGATGTTTTTCACATTAGATACAGACAATGCATTTACAAAAACTTATTCACAAGGTATTTTGTTTTCTTCAAATTCTATTAAGTAATTCTATTTAATATAATAATAAAATGGAATGTAGTCAAAAGATTACCTGAATTGTTACATTTTAGCGTTTATATAACAATTGAACATTACAAATCCGTAAAATTATTTAATATTATTTAAACAATGTGAACGTAAATTTTTGCTTTAAAGTTTTTATTTAAAAAAAGGTTTTTTATTATTTAAAAAATTATTATATAATAAATACTTCTGAATTTAGTTGAAAATACCTTTTTTTGTAATTCTAAATAATATGTAAATGTTACAAACAGATTTTACTAGCTAATTAATGTTACTTTCATTAATTAACTCTTGAGTTTGCGACATACGATGCCTTTTTTTACAGGATTATTTACATGCTACTGTACTATAGACAATCTTGTTGATAGCTATGCTGGAAATTATATAACTTATTGGCAACGCTATTGGTTAGGGGATGCTGGATTTTCGTGAGAGGTCAAGTGTTATTTTTTTTTCATATGATTTTTGCTGATTGTGAGAGATAATCAGAATGTAATCATGTAATCAAAGTATTTTCTTCGCAATAATTAAAAACAACATAATTATACTTTCATGTATCTACTGACAAAGAAACATAGAAAAGTATCCCTCTCCGATTTTAATGAGTTTTAATTGTAGTTTTTTAAAATAAAGAATAAATAATTTTTTTAAGGGTTTAATCATACATTTAGAGATGAAATTTTTGATAAAAAAAATTGGTTATTTTATTTCAAAGCGAACATCAAAACTATTATAAGAAATAGTTTTTTAGTTCCTATTTTTAATTCTTGGAAGTTACATCTGGTAAAATATATTAACCCTTACTCTACTAGATACAATTTGGTGCTTTATCCGTACTAACGGGGGCACTAGAATTTATTCATTTTTTTTCATCTATTCAGAATGATTAAAAAAATCTCTAAAAATTCACCAACATACTTTCAATTTTCTAGAAAAAATTGAGATTGGAGATTGGAGATTGGATTGATCGGTTGTCATAGTTTTTTATTAGTGATTTAAACAAAAAAGTGAATGCTTGATTTAAAAATATTATATACGTTATAATAGGCCTACATCCTTTAGATATTAAAAAATATTACTCTTGGATTCATCATATCATAAAAATAAGTTGTTTAATTTTAAATGAAGCTGCGAAAATGTGATAATTAGTTCCGTGTCCTAGATTGCTTATTGACAACACATATAAAAAATACAATTTTTATTTTAATGTTAGTTTTATATTTTAAGAAATAATAGTGATTATGATAATAATACACACACACACACACACACACACACACACACACAATAATTATTTTAATCGTAAAATACGTAATTTGTTTTCCTACTGCAGTTTCTATGAAAAAATGGAAAACATATATACAGTGGCATGCAAAAGTTTCTGATAAGTCCAGTGATATTTTGTATTCTAATTTATAAAAAAAGCCTGATAAAATTTTAATCATTATCAGATATCAGTACAAAATGTGGATAACGAAATCGTAGATACTAACATCTGATAATGATTAAAATTTTATCGGGCTTTTTTTTATAAATTAAAGTATACAAAATGGCTAGGAATTTATGCACGCCACTATATCTATATGAAATATAATATATTTGTAAGTATATTCTCTAAACTTCAATTTAAAGATATTAAAATTGATTCTCACTTAACCTAATCTCATTTTGGTCAATCTACCCTATATAGCCATTTTAAGTGACAATCAATTTTGACAAACACAGTAATGGTTAATCAATTGTAGCAAAGATTTTCTAAGACATCATTTTCTATGTACAGAAATATTGTGATTAATAATGCCAAAGACATCGGACAACAAAATAGGTAATAAGAAAAATTTACTCACCAACTTCATTTTTTAAAAAATCGTTATAAATAACATATACAATGCTTTTGGGGCAAACCATTTTATACAATAAATTATTATTATATCAGCAATCCATAATAAAAAAAAAATTTTCTGCCATATAATGATTTAATTATAAATATTTTGATAAACAACCCTGTATGAAAACCTCAATCCCCCTTATTCAATTTATCATCTCAGCATATTTTATGTAGGTATATGTTTCGCACACTCAAATATGCAATGTTTGAATAAGAATTATCTGATAAAAAATACAAAATAAAATTTGTTAACAATAGCTGCACCTGAATTGTTGATGAAAAAAAATGTAAAATTAAAAATATTCTGTTCGAGACGGCAACTCTTGTTATTAGTAGTTTAGTATTAGTAGTTATCTGTGTATTTTTAATTGCACGATATGTTTTTTTAGTTGTGTTTTTTTAGCGTCGACCATGTAGGTCGCGCAGCCGTAAAATT
Organism: Acromyrmex echinatior; assembly: GCF_024713525.1. NCBI lineage: Eukaryota > Metazoa > Arthropoda > Insecta > Hymenoptera > Formicidae > Acromyrmex > Acromyrmex echinatior. The sequence goes on from NC_141856.1 coordinate 267,330, forward strand.
GTTCGCGCGAGAAACGTGCTATCGTTAAAACATTTCAACTTGCATTTTATCGTAGATCTCTTGCGGTTAAAGGGCAATAATTATCATTATATTGACTAGGTTTAATTAATATAATATACTTGATAAATAATAAATAAATGATAAAAGTGACTTATAAGAATAAACAAGTACAAAAGTCACAATACGAGAGGTTCTTAGCGATATGTCATATATTAAAATAAATTGCGTTCATAAATATAAAAACATAATTTCGGCCAGTACCTATCTGGCCAACTTCAATATCAATTTAATAAACATCAATAAGCTGAATACATGAATGTCAAAAACATAAAATTATTTATCTCTTATAGTCAATACAATTTAACTGCGTGTAAATTTCTATATTCAATACAACAACGCTCCTAAACTCTTGTCATTTTTTAATCATAATTAAATATTGATGACACAACTGACTTATTTCGCTTTTTGTGAACATATAATTTCCAGATTCTAATGATAACAAATATAAATTAATATTACATAAATAATTTGGACTATTTTTTTCAACTTTTATTGATTAGACACATACCTGTGTTTCTTGCAACATCCATTAAATAACCGCTAATTGTCGTACATGATGAGAAATCAATGATGAAAACGGAGACTTCTTAATAAGCTGTATGTACTTTGTCTATAAGATATTTTTTGATATTATGTACGCTTTAGTATTTATGTACTGGGATAGAAAAAGGAGAAGAAACATGGAGTGGGAAACATTTATCCCTCAGAAAAGAAGAAATCCCTATTTAGTAGAGACAAATAAATATCTGATAACCTTTCAGTATCATTTTGCTTATTTAATCCAGATTTTTGGCTTTTAATATGTATCATTTTAGAAATTCTTGTTTTATATAATGATTGTTCACAATCTAAGATGATAACATTTTTCCAATCTAATTCATGTCGATTGTTTATTTGATGGCGTGAGACAACTGACATTGAATCAAAAGATTTTTCGATTCGGCTCTATGTTCTTTAACATGAATTTTAAGTTTTCTTTTTGTAACGTATGGCTTCACAACCTAAACAATTTATTCTATTCACAACGTTATCTTTATCTAACTAATCGTTTCCTGTTTTAATAAATTTATTGAGCTCATTCATTATTTGTTTGGGTTTACAAGCAATTTTAAACCCAAATTTATTAGATATATTTTTGAATTTTTCTGTTACATTACTTAGATATGGTATGACAAATACTTATTTGAAATGTTAGATGTAGAATTGTTATTTTTATCCTTATTACTTTCTTCAATAATGTGTCGATTGAACAAGGATTTTATTCCATTATTAATAGAAAAAATTATATCTAGAGATTATAAGATATAAAATATCATGACTTCGACTAGGGTGATGTGAGAATTTTGGATACTGAGAGGTATTATTTGGATATATATATATATATATATATATATATATATATATACTGAGAGATTACAAACGATTAATGTCGGAGATGCTCTATACTCGTATATATTAATCATCAATTCATTAGTTTAATATGCAAACGAATTTTTTTTATTTTGTAGAACAAAAATACAATGTTTATAAAAAAATCTGTTTTTCAACTCCCAAAATAGCCTACATTCAATAAATACCCTTAAAATAAATATTCTTTATCCAAAATCAACTTATAAACTAATTTTTTTTCAAAGTATCATATCTGAATAACAATTCTGTAAATTTTTAATATTGATTTTTTTTAAAATTACGATTTTTTAAAGATTTTACTCGTTTTTTCTCTATTCATTGAACTTAAGAATTTTTTTCACAAAAACTGTAATGAAATTTCAATCAAAAACTATTTGAATGTATTCTACAGATCTTGAAATTGACCCATAATTTTTTTCATATTGATTGGATTTTTTAAATAAGAATGTCACTTGTTTAAACATTGCTCTGGTTGTGAGCCATCCAGCGTGTCAAAAAGCGATCGAAAAAAGAGGTGTGTCAACGAAGAGTTAATGGATGTTGCAAGGAACACAGGTATGCTTCTAATCACTAAAAATTAATTTAAATTATTTATGTAACATTAATTTGTATTTGTTATTATTAATAAAATTTGGAAATTATGTGTCCATAAAAAGCGAGATAAGTAAATTGCGTCGTCAATATCTAGTTATGATTGAAAAATGACAGGAGTTTAGGAGCAATGTATTGAATATAGAAGCTTATCACACGCAATTAAATTATATTGAGAAATAATTAGAAGAGAAATAATTTTAAGTTTTTGACATAATTCATGTATTCAGTGTATTGATTTATTTATTAAATTAATATGACATACTAGCTGAAACGTCTATGTTTTTATGAATGCAATTTACTTTAATATATGTCATATCACTAATAAGAATATCTTGCGTTAGGTTAGGTTAGGTTAGGTTAGGTTAGGTTGTAGCTTTATGCTCCCTGCTTTGTACTGTTTATATTTCAGAACACCAATTTTTAGATATACAAAATTATTTATTATCAATTATTTTGAAATTTACAATATTTCATTATTATTAATTGTTTTGTAATTTACATTTACAATATTTATTTATCATACAATTGCTTGTTCAATTTTTTGACGAGAGATAGGAGATAATCCTCTGACTTTATATCGCGGACTAAAAATTTGATAACGATATATCGCGAAATGCATGATTACGGTGGCTACTGTGCGATGTGAATATATTTTTAAACGTATTTTTCATACGACTACTTTTGGTCCCGTCGAAATTGGTAATTCCTTTGAGCCACACTCTTGGAAGCGGAAGTGGAAGGAACTATCCGGAACATTATCATTTATATGAAATCCTTTGCGCGTCCTTATGCATAGTCATTATCCAGTCGCTTTTTACTACTACCCTCCATGCAGGAGGAACTTGTGGTAGCGGCGAAAACAAGAGTAGTTCGATACACGTACACGTGCGTGGAAAGGCGACAATCTTAATTAAAGGGCGCTGGTTGGCCCCTACAATTTTATTCAGCATTAATTCGAGTCAAGTTCAATTACACACGCTTTTAAGGTGACTTGGCTTTCCGCAGTTTAACGTTTACGAGCATATTGATTAAAAAGTTTAGTTCGAAAGTTGCGTATCAATTGACAGGTCGAGGTCTAACTAAAAAAACCTAACAAAATAATAATACAGAATTGACAATTATTACATCGCTTTTTTATTTTAAAAGTAAAAAATTAATTTTCTCAAGGAAGGCGAAAGACTATTTTACAACTTAATAAAAAATTATTAATTAATCAAATAATGTCGGCAAAAAATGTTTTTGACATAATCAAGTGTCATACTTGTCACTTTCGTCTTTTAAAGAATCCTTTTTTATTTGTGATAATTTTTACAATTTTTTATAAAATTAAGCTAGTTTCATTTTGATAATTGATATAATAGGTAATTTACTTTAAATGTAATAGGAATAGACTGCGCATTCCCCTTGATCTATCTGTGCTTTGTTAGAAAAAATTTGAAATATCTCTTTTTAACTCGATACTTGAGTGAGCGAGACAAAAAGAGAAAGAGAACGCAATATAATTTAAGCTACCTCACTCTTTATAAACTGAGAGTGACAATTTCTTAGGAATGCGCAGTATGGTCTTATTACGTATATATTTATTAATTCTTAACTTAGTTATAGTAATAATTCGAAAATTACTTTTCTTGAGTTATATCACTTTTGAAGAAAGGAAGCCATCTGTTCTTTTAGATACATATATTGATTTTTGCAGATAATAATTCGCACAATTGCTCTTCAGGACTTTTACTATATGTATAATGTTATGCTGAAACAAAAATAGCGCTACGAACTTCAAAATTCAAGCATCAGTAATTTCATTAAAAATGAACAAAATTTGAATTTAAACATAAGATTTTTAAGTTTAAAGTCTGCACTTTTAAAAGATTGCTATGTTTTTTGAGTTGCTATAAATTTTGTAATATTTACATATAAAAAACTACGAGCAGAACAAAATGAGAGATTTTTTCATCAATTTGTGGGCCTATCACATGATTTAAAAAAAATTTTTTTCTAATTTTTGACTTTCTAATATGAAAACTTAAAATTCGTTCTACAAGTCATTTTTTTTAATGTTCCTAAGATTCTTTGTTATTGAATTGTGATTTAAATAAAATAAACATTTCGACTTTACTCACTTACTTTTTAACTCCGTTAAAAATCATCGTATCTCATTAATAAATGAACTGATTCTTATAATATAACTACTAAATTAGTTTAAAAATATTTAGACATGATACAAATGAAAGCGCTTTTGTTCCAATCCAATAGCGCGCGCGCACGCACACACAAAATGACATATTTAAAATTTAGGGATGCACCGCATCGTAAAATTATCAGATATCCGGACAGAATGTAACATTGGATATCCGATCGGATTCCGAGAAAGTGTTTTCTAAAAAAAAAAGATTATATTGTAATATAGAGAAAAAGATTGTAGTTTTTCAACGATGTACGGGATATTATAGTATCATGAATATGCATACTTATTTCTAGAACATTTGTACGAGAAAAAAATCAACAATTTAATATCAAATTTCAACTGGACTATATTCTCGGATACTAATGATATCCGGCTATCCGATCGAATAGTAAAAAAGTGTCGAATAGTAGCGGATACCGGATACTTTCCGGATATCCGATGCATTCCTAGTAAAAATATTCAGTTTTCGCAGATAAAATCCGTTCACGAAAAGGATCGTATATATTTGGTAAAATGTAAATAAACTTGGAGTATGTTTCTAAATATACAATGTATATATATTTCGCGTGCATTTCAATAAATATAAATATTTACGGTGAAATGTAAAGATATCCGTATTCCATGATGCACGCGGAAAAGTATTGAAATTGTAAATACGATTTAACATGATTTACAATGTTCCATTTAACAAAGGAATTTTCGACGATACAAAAAATACATTAGCATATTTTCCCAAGGATCGATAATCATTCCGATCTCAAGTATTGTATATTGTTATATAAATAGTTCTTTCGGTCGGAAAAACATATTTACGGATTCTCTCGTGAAGCAGAAAATATCTTCTCGAAACGCGCATCAGAGGCGTAACGCTTTTTATTTGGTAAGTATAACAGCCGGACGTAAGGATAAAACTTTTCGCGAAGCTTTTCTTTATTTAAGACGATGGAGTATACTTTCTCCAGGAGGAGAGGCTTTAATGCAACATATAAGTATGGCGACGATTTACTTTCTTTCCCGTTATATTTTTCTGCCTCGAAAGACAAAGCGCCGGTGTGAAATCTGAATATCTGAGGGCACGGAGCAGAGCGTATTCGGCGGCGAACGTGGGGTTATTGCATATATGAGGGGGAGCAAGGGGTACACAGTGCGCTTCATCATTCTCGATCTCGTATGTAAAGCGCATGTACGGGTTATACTTACACGGAATATCCGCCTGTAATACCGAGACTTCCGTGGAAGGTTACAAAGCGCGGCGCGCATTTCTGCGAGTGGTATATCTAAGTGTATGTATCTACATAAAAATTTGGATTCGCGATTCGTGTGGGATAATTTCGGAGATAAAACCCCGAGGAATGGAAATACGATACTACCGCGGTGGATTCACGATTGAGCGAAATTTCGCAGTGAATGAACGGATTTTATCGCGCGCGTCGACAGTCGCATGGGTTCCTATTTCGCAGTAATTCGAGAACTTGGTCAAGCAACACCAGTGTACATTGAAGTGAAAATAAGAGAGAACTGAGAGATAGCGCGCGCTTAAGGATAATAGATTCTCACCGAATCTCCGCCGATGCGAGATTCTATTCAGAAATAGCGTTGTATAACATTACGCAGATTAAATCTAATTTTAACAGAATATTATTCGTGGAGCGTTTAAAATCGGAAAAATTATGAAGTCCGTGAGTAATAAGTGATAAAAGTATATGTAATATTGTTTGTACCGCGGATGTACAGCGAAATAATGTACACCAATTTGCGAATAACCGAATACTTTTAAAAACTTTTAAAAGTAAATTTTTCCAAGGAATAACATTTAATGTATTTATTAATATTTTGAATATAAGGAATCTTAACTGTTATTAATTGTTATAATTTTTAAGTTTTTTTATTTTCTTTTAATTTTTCTTAAATAAATTTTAAAGTTAACTTAAACAAAAGTTTAAATGATCCAAATTTACCTTTTATATTTCTTAAGTTTTCTTTATGGCAACTTTTCAGTTTTTTTTTATGTTTTTTAAAATAAATTTTCCCAGGATATACTTTAAATAAAACTTTTTTCTTCCTTTATCACTATTAATGCTGTAAAAAAAATAAATGTAAAATATTATAAAATATAAATTACAGGAAATAAATATGGAATAAGATAATAGATATAACACATACCGTGAAAACCAAGCAAAGATTTTTCTTCTTAAACAGATCCTGAAAATATTAATCAAAGCCTAAAATTTTATTCTACTTATTATATGTCCGGAGAAAAATTACCACATTATTTATACAATGAACGATTTAAAAATGGAAAGTTCTTTATTTCCTGAAAATTGAAGGGTATATTCTCATGTAATCATACTAAAAATAAGGCCTTTTTTGGAATTGTTCTTAAAGAAAATTATAAGACGTACAATTCTAATTTTTCATATCTATTAATACACATGTCAATAATAAACACACGTCAATATATAAAAAAATTTTTACAGCAATATTTTCATTCTAAAATTCCAAGAAATTAGTTGAGAGACGCAGAGTTAAGACGTAAAAAAATGAAATGACCAAACGGTTGACACGATATCTCCAGAACCAATAACCAAAAATCAAAAACCAAATATTTTCTTAAAGTTTATTTACGCGTGGTTATCGCGTAAACTAGAATTATTGAAAAATATTGAAAATTCGCAAGTTGACATGTGTTTTTAGAAAATGATGCGAAAAAACATTTTTTTTTCGCTCAAAAAAGTTGGATATAAAGAATTTAATTTTTAGTAAAATCGGTTTATTCTAGTTTACGCGAAAGCTAGTCAATTTACATTAAGAGAAAAAAATAATATCAGTAACTATAAAAGTATAGTAAAATATTATCTCAAGAATAAAAAATAGTTATAGGGAAAAAAGTCTCATAGTTAATTGAAATACAGAAATATTATTGGAATAATTGAACAATATATTTGACACGACTATGGGCGAATAGTTAAGAGTCAAATTATATTTTTATTGTACTACACTGAGAATTGTTGCCGCAACTACAAAAATATAAAATAACACTTCAACTTTTCAGAATTAGTTGTGGGAAGAAAAATACCATAGTTGATAGAAATGTAGAAGTATTGATAAATACAACAAAATAATATAGTACGACACTGAGAATCGTAGCCGTAACTACAAAAGTATGATGAAATAGTACCTCATCTATTCATAATTAGTTATGGGAACAAAAATGCCACAGTTAATTGAAATGCAGATATTGACAAAATATAACTAAAGTATATAATTAATATTTGTAAACAGTTCTGCGATTATTATCAATATTGTTGCCACAACTATATTTTTATAGTTCTTACAAAATTATTTTTATTTTTAAGATACAATTTTTATTTCTTAATTATTATATCAATATGTACAATTTATTTATATATTTCTTACGCACACAATTTATATATATTTACAATTACGTATTGGAAAAAACGTATGGGTTATCGACGGATTTGAATTTAAGACCTCTAAGGTGATAACCTTTTTTTTCTGTTAAGATAGGGGAAATGCGTTATGCATACCCTCAGATCCGCGGGAACGGGTCCGGGAGTTATGTGGGACTCACCCACTAAAACCCCTGCCTGTGTCCTCCATTGGCTTGTTCCAAGGGCGCCGTGGGTACGCGTGCAGCATTCTTCCAGGATGCCTTCAGACCTGCCGACTTAGTTGGTCGTCTTAAGATCACCGGTGCGGAACATTACCGATTCATGCGAGGAAGGAACACCAGCCCTCCGCCTCGCTCCCACCCGGTGTTATGAGAGGAAGCAAAGCTGATCCTGAATTCCCGCTCAGGGCTCACCTCTTGGCCCGGTGGAGCCTATGTAACGACCCCCCCCCTCCCCTCTCCCGGGACTCACATCTCGAGGGAAGTGCACCCCTCCCCCCTTCGGGAGCCAACCATCTGAGACCTAGATACAGACTGGCGTCCCTTTCCACTTTCTTTGCCACCCACTCGAGCAGGGCCATAAAAATGACTCGTAACGATGAGGGCAGAGTGTATGATCACCTAGCTATCCCATCGGAGAGTGGATTCTCGACCCGAATGCTCCAACGGCGGCGTTTCCGGGATCTGCGCGCGACCCAGACCCCATCAAAGGTCTCACAATTGGACGTCTTTCGCGGACACACAGCCGCATAGTAGCCCGGGTCGCCGCGTAACATGTATGCCACGCCCGGTCGGGGCCCGAGCGGAACCCTTCATTGCTCGTCCCCCCTCCCCCGCCCTGACAGAAAAACCACCAGGGGAGGAATCCCGGAGGGATGGAAGGGATCCACCGGCCCCAGACTCCCCCCTCCACGACCAGAGTTATCGGTAGAGGAAGCGTCGGCCCCCTCACCCCCGCCAAGCGAGTAGGCTCTTCTAACACGACCGCATAGAGCCTCAGGATTCTGAGAACCCTCCCGAGACCTCTACGAGAATCCCATCATGATTGGAATAACCAGGGAACCCTTTTTGGCGGCCCCCTTCTTCCCGTGATATGCGGAGCGCACCTGTCGGGCAGCCGCAACTATCCAGGTAAGGTGAGCGAGCCGGGCGCACTTGGCCCACCCCGGCACACACTCCTCAGTCGGGGGGGAGAGGCGGGACCTTTGGGTGTTTCCTCCCATTCTTGGGTAGTCACCCCTAGTCGACACGCAGTCGACCTCTCCGACCGTCCAACCTCGGTCTGGACGACAATCGTAGCGATCAGCGGGCAGAACGCCCCACCTGTGCCCATGAAAACCATCTCGATCTTCGTCTGGGTGTCAGCGAACCAAGGGGAGGGGGAGCATGTCTCTCGCCCCCGAGACATCCCCCCAGAGACCGATCCGGGATCCCACTGACTGCTGTGGGGGAATGTCACCCCATTCCACTCTGACACCCTTTGTCTGGGTGGCTATCGTCATTCGGGAGGGGGCGAGAGAGCACTCAAAGGTGCACACTTCTCTTTATCTCGCTCTCCCTTTTCGTCAGATCAAGTCGTGCCTCCACAAGCTTGCGGAGATCTGTGACTTATTCATCCCAGATATCTGGTCCACCATCTCCTCCCTGATTGCAGTCTCTGCAAGATCGCGCCTCCCTGTCTCTAGTTTTGCAGAACCAAGCCAGCCAGTCTCGGGAAACAAGGTTTCACTGTCCTCTATTGTCTTAGCCAGGCTATCTTTCCCCGCCAGAGGCGACTTATCACGAGCGATAATATTTTCCGATGCGCAGCTCGCCTTCAACTCCGCGCGGGGTCCGTCGCATGATGACAACGATGGGGGACCGGATGCTCCTGTCGCCGGCCGAGAGAGATCCGAAACTCTCCCAGCGGTGTTTCTCTTTCTCGTCGTCATTATTCCTCGCCAAGATACTTTTTAACGATCAAGTCGCGGACGATCACAAAATCTAAGAAGCGACGTTCAAGGGCAGATTCTAGATGGTCTCGTGCCAACGCTACTCGTGCGCTTTCTTGACGCACTACACGTGCGTTTTTCCATAAATTTTAAGGTCATAAAAATTTAAGAGAACACTTTTTCACACTACAGATTCCGGTCAACATCCTTTCCTCTCCTAAGATCTTGACCAATCCGAGAGCAAAGAAAAATCCTACTAATTAATGGAAATAGGAACCTATTCCACCAATCCAAATTGGAGTAATCAGGGGCGATTAGTATAAAAACCGCGGTTCCGCGGCCCTCAGGGTGATTTTTCTTTGAGTTTTGGGAAGCTATAGTTGTCGGGACTTTTGGAAAAGGCTTCATCTGATTCTCGAAGCACTTTTTCTCCAGTAGAGTCAGTGCAAAATACTATCAACTTAAAATCAACTTAAAACCAACTTAAAACCAAAGATACTGCTTGATCGGGGAATTTGACGAAGTGGATCTGGCACTCAGCATCCCACAGTCGATGGCACCCTCTCCGACGGTCTCTCGGCACCTTATTCATCGTTATTACCAAGTAGTAAGTTTTGATTTTGCCGCAGTACAGTGGTTCCTCCTCTTCTTGCGTGATCTCTCTTTAAAAATGACCAAATTTTTAGTGCGTTCACGCAGTTCTTCCGTCCTTCGTCATCGTCACCTAATGGGAATTAACAACGCGCGCCGACTCACCGCCCATGTCTGCTTTAACACGCAAAACTCTCGGGAATAATCTCCGCTAATTCGGACATCGGCCCAAGAACAGACTCCGGTCATTCAGTCTCAATCCTCGACTTTATCACCGCTATTAGAAAGAAATTTCTTACTCCTCTGTCTCCGATCTGTCCCCAGACTTCTTCAATGATCTCTTCCCGTCCAGTCCTCCCCTGTTTCACATCCGATATCACCACCCCCGATCGCGGAATTTCTCGTCTCGCATACTACCCTCTCAATTCCTTCTATTCAACCTAATGCTTACTTCCCCGCTAATCTCCTTTCTCTCTTTTTTCATAACGCCCATCAGCTGTTGGAATACATGTCTTACTTTATTCCTTCCACTAATGACCGAGTGATAGTCAACATCGCAGGATTCACTTGCCTATTTTCAGTTCCCATACCATCCTTCATTCCCATCGATCCTCTTTCCCTCCTACCATATGATCCTACACAATTTTAATTTCCCCCTTCTCCTTCCTTATCCTCCTCACACAAAATAACACCAATATTACACGCAATTCTTTTTCTACACGCACGCACGCACGCACGCACACATAAATCCATACGCTAACACATTTCAGAATAGACAATCAAAGGATTGTATTTTTATACTTAAAAAAAATGTATTACTAAATATTGCTTTTATTATAGTACTTAAACTAAACCCTCGTTTGTTAAGTTGAAAAACCTCTCCTTGAATTTATTGTAAGCTCTTCTGCGGTTGCCCTCTTCCCGGTCACTTGGATTACGTTCCATGACCGACAGGACATACGGACGTACAGGCACATCTGGCGTTAAAGTGAGCCCTCCCGGCACACTGACCCAGTTTGGGCCCTTTATATTAAAAATACGTCCGACTCTTGTATCCATTTAGCGGAGCACGAGGTTTCCATTTCGTCCTCCATTCTACCTCCGGCTCATTAGGAGCCTCAGGATGAAACGAAGTGCCTCCCGATTTGCGTCGATCCTTCCCCACGGCTTCCTTGCAGTCCAGAGCCTGGACATGATCAAATCGGTCTAATAATTCGGTTCCTGTTACGTTCATACCCTCAGCTCCATGTGGAGCTTGGACGTAACAGTTCATTCAGTCAAGTATATTACATACATTGATGTACGCATGAAATTTTCTCTTAGTGCGCTTTAGTAATATTTTATTTGTTTCACCATTGAGAGAAAAATGTTTGGTATTGGTAACTTTAATTATATATTATTGTATTTATATATTATTATAATTATATAGTATTACAATTAAAAATTAACGATTATTATCGCTATAATAATAATAATAATAATAATAATAATAATAGTAACTATGTATAGTTTTAGCAACAAATGCACATAGTTGGCAACCTAAAACGATGCATCTTTACAACAGAAATGCGATTGAGTAACTTTCTTCATGCATACGTTTACGCAACTATGCAAGTGTTTATGTCAATATAATCTAAAACGTGCATGAAATGCATAACGGAGTATATAAGCATAATATAAGACTGCTAAATCAATCCTAAACCAAACATCCAGTATTAAATCGCCAGCATGTTGTAATCATTCAACTATAGTGGCAGTTACTTTATAAAGTTGAAATGCTGTAGTTAATATTCTTCCCACGACTTGAACAACTTTTACCTATAAGTTGTAACCATTTAACTGTAGTAGCAGTAACTTTATAAAGCTAAAATGCTATAGTTAATATTATTCTTCGCACGAAATTTGTGCAAACTTTACTTATTAGTTGTTGTAACATTCAACTTTAGTAGCAGCAACTTTAAAAATAGTAAATTATTATATTTAATTGAATTAACTATAAAATTATTATTAATTATGGTATAGGATTAATTATAATATAGTAGAATTAACTTTAGAATTATTATTGAGGATTAACTGTAATATAGTTAACTTAGATATATATATTAGTTCTACGTACGAAACTTGTATAGTTGTCATCTTTATTATAGTTGTCATAACTATGAATTTTTCTCTTAATGTATGAATACAATGTCGCAAGAATTTTTAAAATCGGTCGGTCAGTTTTTCCAAAATTGTGTCAATCGCCTAAAAAAATAACATTTTGAGAGAAACACATTTAAAAAAGTTTTTTTTACAGATTTTTTTAAAATTAAATAATAATTAAACTATTTACCGTTAATCAGTGATTCATAGCCATAAAGTAAGTCTTCAACTTCCTCAAATATTTGACTATGAAAAAAGAATTTTTTGCAGTAGAATCATTAATTTTTCATATTTCTTTCTGAAATTTTGACAGTGTATTCTTGAAATGTTGTACAATCGAAATATGCAATAAAAAAATCAATTTTTTTGAAAAAATACTAGAATATACCCTTAACTTTTTAAACTTTCTGCACAAAAACATTCGTAATATGTTAAGTACTGATCGTAAACTAAAGCCTGTATATAAGTAGACAAAGATAAAGAGACAAAGAAAACAATACACAAAGAAAATCACGTTAAATATTATAATTAAAATTACAGGAAACTAAGTTCTAGAAATAATAATAAAGAATTAAAAATTAAAGGAAGTCTAGAGAGCAGTGTTACCTATTCATGCATAAATTACTATATATAAAATTACAATAAATAATGTTTTGCATATTTGCGCAATTGCAGTCATTTCGTTTAAGTTTTCTTCAGTGCTTAATATATTTACATTCATGATTAGAGCTTGCAATCAGACCTCGAACATGAAACTTGCGTTAACTTAATTTAATTTAATTCTCTCTCTCTATCTGAGTTTTTAGATTACTTAATTTCTTTAAGGATGTATTACATATATTTTCAATACAATGAAAATGTTATGAAAATGTTATTACAAATTGTTCTAAATCTCAAAGAATAATACAAAAAGTTTAGTGACATAATTTACTATATAGATTACAATAAGTTAATTCAATAAAAAGTAATACTTTGGAGAGGGAAGAGAGGGAAATGATTTAGAGAGTGAAAATTTTCAAATTTTTTCGCTTTAATCAATAGGCGTATTCTTAGAAAATATACACATAAAGTTTTAGAGCGAAATTCGAAATATTCTTGCAGTTACAACCTAAACAGATATGATGTGCAGATATACGGACACTCAACGGGAGCACAAACCTATTGTACTTAAGAGGTGTTGCTAACGATAAAATTATCGATAATTATCGATACACTTTATGATATAACATAAATTATTGATAATATCGGTTAAATATTGATAAATAAAAATAAATTCTATGTAAATGTGATAATGTAGTAAGGAAATGTGAACCGACACTAGTTATTCGTGTGTAACAATATATATGTATTAAAATTAGATACGGACATTTTAACTCTAATATTGGATTCTCTTTAGTATATAAAATATGATTGATAAAATTATAAAAGAAATATGTATATATATCGCCGAATCCTCAAATCATTGTTAACCTATTGTCACTAATTAAAATCTTCAATGTCGTCTATTACATTTTACCGAACATACTGCACATGTTAGAAATATTTCAGTTGAAATCAGATTAATAATGGTCTGTTACATTACGAAGTGAGTACAGAGAGATGTCGTTATTGAGTGAGAGGTCAAATAGGAATAAAAATATTAAAAACTCTATTCTTAAACCGACTCTCACACATTCTCTTGGATTAAGATTAATCCAAGTTTTTAGTAATTTTACAATATGTGCGTCAAAAATCAAGTTAATAAAGTTGAAAAAAAAATTCTGATGAAGATATTGAACTACTCGACAGTTCTTATTGTTAGACAATTATGATACTTTTGACCGATGAAAATATATCTAATCAAATAAGAGAGAAATTTTATATTGATCAAAGCAAATTTTAATGCTTAAATATTTCTTCATCAAACCTTGATCAAACCTTACAATTATTTTAAATATTATATTTAAAATACTTATTAGAAACTGAAATTTGTATTGTTTTTTTAATTTTAGTTTATAACATTATAATAATTGTATTGCTACCTCCAACTATAATCCCGTAATAGCATGTGGAATATTAGAATTCGCGAAAAAGCTGTAAATAGCTAATACGAGATAATAGAAATCAACTGTTTAGAATACATACACATACGCGGGAATAGATATATGAGATCAAGAAACATCTCAGCAAATATGACTTGGCACTGTTATATAATTTTTTGTCATTATGCATATGTCTCTGTTTTATAACAACAAGACAACTTTATGGAGTAAATGAGATATCCTATAAATATGATAATTTTGTTATATGTCTTTGTTATATATTTAGCACATAACATAATCTTATCTTAAAATTATCATATTATTTGCCCTAAAACCTCTTTTCATTGAGGCTGATAGAGTTTTTTCTGTTTTTGTTTTAATACTAAAACGTAATATTAAAAGGTTTTTGGGGTCGCTGATTTCGAATCAATAAAAAATTTAAGAATTCAAAATGGATGAACCAATATGGCAAATTAAAATGTTACAGAAATGCTAAGTTTTCTGATTTCAGCGAAATGTAGCGTTAAAGGGTCCTCGTAGTCGCGGATTTCGAATCCAAACTTAGAATTTGAAAATGAAAAATGTCTGATCCAATCTCCGATTTCTGCGAAATGTAATATTAAAAGATTTTTGGAATCACTGATTCCAAATCTGGATCAAAATTTGAAAATTCAAAATGTACTAATATGGATGAAAATGCTAAAAATTCTTTAATTTCTGCAAAATCTAGATCAGGGCGCGCTTAGAGCGCTTATAATGTATCAGTTATGTAAATTAAACGTAATTAAGTTATATCCATGTAACATTCTATGAATGAGACATAACAAATACAATATACATTTACATCACTAAGCCATAATGGAAAAAGATGTAAATTATAAATGCTTTGATTACATCTGCAGGCATGTACATTGTAACCTGTAACAGTTATATCATTAAAATTATGAGATTATATGTACTTTCCTAAAAAATAAAATTACATCATTACGATGTAACATAATTTCATAAATTATACTTTTTCACAGTGTTTGAGCATATTTCATTACATTTGTTTTTGAGAGAAGTAACTTATATTGTATAAATAACAAATGTGATAAATTGATAAGAAAACAATCGATCAGTAAGTACTATCGCAAATTATTTCTCAACATGATTTGTCAATATGACAAATAATCAAAATGATCAATATCGTTAGCAAATAAAGTCTATCCAAAAAATAAGTTAGGTTCTATATAGATTGCTTCTATTATGCGATCAATTAATCGTTGCTGTTTTTATGCAGTTAGGTAATAATATTTACGTCGTGTTGATTTTTCTTTTATAAATATAAGCATATAAAGAATAAGTAATTAACATGGATAGAGTGCGCAAAGATTTAAACTGTGTGTCAAAAAGGCATAAACAAAGATTAATTAAAGACAAAATGGATAAAATAATACAAATAAGTACAATTGGTATATTGACTACCTTCTTTATAAAGAAGAAAAAAGAAGCTAGTATATTACCTAATAGCATAATCGGCTTTGATAGGAACGAGTTTGTAATAAAACAGAATTTGGCATAATGCAATGCATTTTTTGGTCGTGTTTCATTTTATCTTGAATATACCGATTGTTTCAGACCATCCGTATCATCCTTTTATCTTCACAGGATAAGGTCCAGTTGAAAAAGTGTTCAGACAAAAGTTATAGGATTTATAAAGTTCTATTTATTGATCTTATCAGCTTGACTTTGGGTGGCGTCGCTAAGATCAGGTCAAGGTCATGTTATTTTTTTAAAAGGAAATCGCCATTTTTTATTACATATCCTTGTAATTTATTATCAGAAATTTTTCAAAATACTACAATAAAATGTTTTTTTTATTAAGCACTCTTTAAGTTATAAGGCTTGAAAGTTACAATACCTTCGGCATTAACATTACTTCGGTTTCACACTAAAAATAAAAATAAGAGGATCATTAATCTCCAAAGGTCTTCATTTTACCAAATGTAATCGACGTCATGATCCCAAGTAACATTTAAAAGGTTTTGATCATCAATTGGACATCTTATAAATGACATCTGCTAAATGCCAAAGGCACTAAAAAAGTACTTAAAGAAAAATATTTTGTTATATGATATTTTGAAAAGCTCTCGAGATAAGCTACAAGAATATGCAATGAAAAATGAAAATTTCCATTAAAAAAAATCGTTGTGATCTTGGCGACGCTACCCAAGATCATACTGATAAATAAATCTTTTTAAACCTTACAACTTTTATCTGAACACTTTTTCAATTGGACCTTATTCTGCAAAGATGGTATGAAAAGAGTGGTATGAGTGGTCTAAAATACCCGATATATTAAACATTGTCCTACTATTTTTTATGACTTCTGCGGCGTGAATTCCAGCGCGGCGTATTCGCCCTAAGTTTTCTTCAACTTTTAATTTTTAATTTTTCTTCCCTTTAACTTTTAATTCTTAATCGTTAAACATTACATTACGATTACATTATTATTTTTTTTGTGTATTAATATAAATTTATATCTGCACGTACAGATTCCAGTAGGATCAGTACTTAACGTAATGTGTAACGCGTTAAAGACATTGTTATAAACTATTAAGAACAATTTTAACAAAATATATGTAAATAAACAAAGAAGATGCTGTTTTTGATCTCCATCGAATTCGTACATAGCAGAACTCATTGATTTCGATGACATTTCATTTAATAAAAATCATTAACAAGTGAAAATTGTCGATTTGATTCGAATTGTCACTGGTTGATTCGACGTTTATATGAAACAACCTAGCGTAAGAAAAAAAAGTCGCTGCCAATCGTTCTTTTTCACGCACGCGAAACGCAGGAATAATCGAAGTGCCGCGATGCCGCAAAGACGATTGATTGGCAATGATGTCTGGTGCGAGGAGATGCAAGACGAATGAATAGCAGTAGCTCGAATGCGAAAAAAGCTCGGAGCGAACAAGTGAAGATATTGGAGGAGGTGAAGAGGACGATATTATTCAGATCCTTAGAAGTGGCGGAAGCCGCCGTTGGGAATACCGCAACCACTTCAAACCAACCGGCCTCTTTAAGGCTCGAAGCTAGTTTCGCGACGGCTTCTCAAACGCCGCACAGTTTCAGTGCGCGACGAAAAAAAAGGAGCAAATGCGTGGTGGCAGTGGCAGTTGCGATGCGAGACGGAGATGGGCAGGCGGACGAGTAAGGCGCTGGCTGGAGAGACTGCTGTGATGTAGATATATACGAACAGGATCCGTCGCGATTGGAGTGAGTCTCAGGCAACGAGGGAACGCTCGCTAAAGGGAGACAGTGGCTGTCCCTGTGGTACATAGGAAGGATCCTTGAATCCATTACCGTGGAAGCGGAAGACGGTGTATCCGCGACGGATTCGCGGCGGTCGCCGGTGTATCGCGTCAAATGGAATTGGACAGCTTGATCTGGTTACCCGTGTCGACTGTCGTGCGCGCGAAGAGAGGATTATACGCGATGAAGTCGATAATACGACACGGCGCGGGCGCTGCGCTCAAGTCCAGTGACGAATTTAGAGCGTTCATCATGGTATATATCTACGGCCTATTCATTTACATTGGCGTACACAAGGAGGGCAGAGGAGAATGTTTGTCTCTCCCCCCTTCTAAATTTTGGCAAGGAGAAACAATTAACTAAGTAAGAGAAGCGCCAATTATGATCAAAGTTAAATGTTGGAATAATACATCTATATGTATTTAAATAAATTTATCTTAGATATATGACTGCCTATTACTTTTGGACTCGCAACACAATCAAACTGAAATAATATCTAATATAATCCTCCTAAATTAAATTAGATTGTTAATTTGATGTTACTAGCACTTTAAGACTGTAAAGAACTATTGTGTAAAATATTATCTTAGCCAAGAAAGAGACAATGAATCATGGAAATCATTTTTACGACAAAAAAAGTTAAACGCTTACATTGGTCTTTAGAAAAAGTATATTTCGGGTACAAGAAGTCAAGATGTTTTATTCGTTACACTCAAGTTTATTTATATGTATGACCGATAATTACAGCGTATCTTTCGTGTCCGAGCCACGAATCGATTGTTTCTTTTTGTATCACTTTATAACTTTCCAAAATTTTGATATTTCATAATTTGAAGAACGACGTACATTCAGAGTAACGCCTATTGACAATTACCATTCAGCGAATTAGAATAATTCCACTCCATGACATACATACACATATATATATATATATATATATATATATATATATATATATATATATATTGGGAGTACAAATTAGTTTTTTTGTGTTCAAAAATGCATTTATTTCAAAACAAAATGAATGAACAGATTAATTAAAGTATTGGCTACTACTTTTTCCCATCTGTCAGGCAATTTTCGAATTCCATCTCGAAAAAATGACTCGTCTTTGGAGGATCCAATTTTGGAACCAATTTTCGATTTCTGCGAAAGAAGTCAACCAGTGACGTGCTGCATCCTTCGGAACAACCAATAATCAGAAGGAGCAATGTTCGGAGAATACGGCGGGTGACATCCCATTGCAGTAAAACATCCCATTTGAGCGTTTCCAAATATTTTTTTACGACTTTTGCGACATAAGGCCGAGCGTTGTCACGAAGAAAAATAACTTTATCATGTCTTTGCTCGTATTCCGGCCATTTTTCTCGCAATGCACAGCTCAAACGTACCATCAATTGTAGTCGATACCGATCACCCGTAATGGAATCGCCAGGTTTCAGCAGCTTATAGTAAATAACCCTTTTGGTCCCACCAGATACAGAGCATGATCTTCGAACCATGAATGTTCGGCTTTGGTGTTGATGTTGAGGTCGATGACAACGATTGATCGGGCTTAACGTAGTATTTTTTCTTCTTGGTTGGAGGTTGTCGTAGAATATCCACTTCTCATCTCCAGTCAATCCGATGCAAAAAACTTTTTCTTTGTTATCTTTGAATCAACTGTTCGCAAGTGAAAAATCGCCTTTTAACGTCTCTCGGTTTCAGTTCATAAGGCACCCAATTTCCTTGTTTTTGAATTATTCCCATGGCTCTCAATCGTGCACAAACGGCTTGTTGAGTTACTCCTAATGATTTTGCAAGCTTCTCTTGCGTTTGACTCTGATCTTCTTCGAGTAATGCCTCTAATTCTTTGTCTTTGAATTTTTTTGGCTGTCCAGAGCGAGGCTTATCTTCAACGCTGAAATCTCCATCCTTGAAACATCGAAACCTACATGATTTATCAATTGGAGCAGTGTCACCATAAACTTCGACAAGCATTCGATGCTTCAGCTGTACTTTTCTTCCAATTAAAGCAGAAAATTAGAACCTCCCGCAAATGCTGCTTGGTTAATACAAAATTCGACATTTCAAACACAGTAAAAATCAAGGTTTTTTGTATGAAATTCAAAGCGATATAAATTGAATATTATTAGCAGATGTCTAATCTCTCTGAAAACGCCAAAATGAGCTGTCACTATGAACCATTCACAACAACAGGAACCATCTTTTGGAAAACGAACTAATTTGTACTCCCAATATATATGTGTGTGTGTGTGTGTGTGTGTGTGTGTGTGTGTGTGTGTGTGTGTGTTTAACGCAGCCATCAATGCAACACAGAAAAAATAATCCGTCTACTTCTTTATTTCTAAAAAACTAGAAAAAGTCTTATAAGCAACTATGTGAAGACGAAAAGAATTATCGTTATATTATTTTCGAGCCGACCGATCTGCAAGCGTCACACATAACAACATATATGTGCGTCTATTGTCATTTTACTATTATTTAGTTTTCTATTGTCATCTTACTATTATTTAGTTTTCTCGTAAATTCTAATATTTCACGTATCATTACAAGATTATACGGCCAAGGTAATAACGATGCTATCTCACAGGCCAATGCGTGACCATGCATTATTTATACGAAAGTTCGTTGAAGAGTCTCGTAGATTGGCTTTAATCTAAGTATTTTAACACTAGAAGTACCAACGTTTCACTAAAAGAAACAAGCGAAATAAATTACTACAATAATAAAGAAAATGATGAAAAACTAATATTTCGTCAGTATAAAGAATAAGAATAACAGTATAATTATTGAAGAGTTGAATTTCAGAATTCTATCTTTTATTTTACGAACAATACAATATTAATCTAAATAATTTAAACGATCAATAATGATCGATTTACTATTACTTTTAACGTGAATAAATTTTGCGTAAAGATAAATTTTTTCTTTTTTCTCTAGCTGAAATCCTGAGTTTGTCCATTAATAGAAAAGAAAATCAATTGAGTGAAAGTCGTATATGTATTTGGACTTTCGAAAACACTTTTATCGTACAATCAAAACTATGTGTTACTTAGGATACCTTTTTGTATCGACAGGACATTTCAGTTTGCAACGGACGCGTCAATCTTGTAACTTACAATTCCGTCGTGTAGAGGAGAGAAATAATTAAAAATATAATAGTACCTGTACTACAAAAATTTGTATATTTTATTGTTTTTACATTTGTCCGTTGAGACTTTTTGTTAATAAGATATTTGACATCAAAACACACAGAAACTTAAAATTATTTTACGGCATGCAGGCTCGTTACGTTTTGTCAAAAATTTTCAGCTAAATGGTGTTCTTGCGCAAATGTACAAAACACGGGAGGATAAAATAAACAATACAAAATGCAATGTAGCGAACTGGAACAGTGAAACAGACATTAATGAAAAAGGACCACTTACAAATACTTTTTTGGCATGCACACCACATTTACATGTTAACAACATTTACTATAGTTTTTTCATGTGAATTACACACTCCATTAGTATATTAACAACAATAATAAAACAGTATGAGACGCACAACTCGAAACTTAATATCCATATATTAATCCCACAGGATAATTACATACACACTGATGATAATTATGTACAATGAGTACAACAAAGTTGCAGTGGAGATACCTTTAAAAAAAGCCTTATTTTTAGAATGTAAATATTAATTAGAAATTCATTAACAGAAAATAAAATAGATTGTATACTTCTTAAAATTACTTACCTAAAAAGATGTACAATGATTAAAATATATTAATTACATCATATATTAAATATATTAAATATAATATATAATAATAAGCTGAAATGGAAAATTGTATTTAGACGCATAAAAAGTATAGTCGAGAAATGATTCTAAAATCATAAACACGTTTATTTTTGCAAAGTATTTTGTTTATAATAGAACAGAATATACTTATTGTTCATAAATTGTTAATTAATCTTCATTTTCTATATATAATAAGATTTCTTTTTAATAGATTTTTTTTAATTTCTTCTGTAAGGATACTTTTTCAGACAGAATTTATCAAAGCTAAATAGCATACAAGCGCATATCATATATCTACTTGGCAAATAATCATCTGACGCAAAAGTTCAAGTGACGAACATAAAGAAGAATGAAATAACAATCGTTGCTGAAAGCACAAAATTGATACATGTTACACGCAAAATGCAGTTATCGTTTGCGTTGAAAGCTAGCGATTTATTAGTGAAGCATAAAATCGAGAGCGTACCTAATACATTTTCACCATTCTCGTGTCTCTTTTCTCGTCTCGCTGATGTAGCTACTGTTTTTTTTACGTTTCGGTATCACCCTCACGATCCGGGTACTTCTCCAACCATTTTTATTTGTTTCCCTTTCAAAAATTATACGTAAGTGCCTGCAAATGAAATATCATAGCCGGTGCACGCACTCACGGAAAGTGCCTGTGACGGTTTAGCACGGGCAGTTTACCGGCGTAATTAGACTTTATTGCACTCACGGTAAACTGAACTAATTGGAAACGCCTGCGCGCTTTACAACATGATATTCGTGAGATATCGCGGCGATGATTGGCCGAATTAAAAGATTGAAAATCTCGCTACGGCGAGAAATACCCACGCGAAGCAGAAAAAGAAAAAAGAAAGAGACAGGCGGAGTCTTTTTAAATGGCATTTTAAAAGGAGAATCAATAAACTCTGCTGCTACCGACGAGAGTATCGAACGTCAAGTATTTTTCACTTATTTGTAACTAGACATATTATGTACATATACAATATATTATTATATATATGTTAAATAATACCCTTCTACTTATTTAAAAGTTAAAACTGCACAAAATTAAAAAAAATGTAATTTTCGTGTTAGATAAGCATTATATTACAATATAAGTATTGTACATAAACTAATATTATAAGTGTAAAAACTAATTTAACTTCATTTTAAAAAATTATTAAAATTGTCATAATTCAAAATGGACCAGTCACCAGAGGCGAAAATGGTGACCAATAAGGAAAAAATTGTGTGTGTGTGTGTGTGTGTTTTGTTGTTTTAATCGACAGTTTAGACTGTTTAGAGTATAAAAGACTAAAAAGTGCTACAATATTAAGGAAAGCACTTGGGAGTAATGAAGCAAAAAAGTTATTTATTTTTTTGTTTTTTAATGAAAACTCGATAACGAGAAGAGATAACAAAAAATGACAATAGAAAAAACAAAAATTTCCTACAAATGAATACCTATCGAACTTTGTGCTATGAATAGAACTAGAAATACAGCGTTTTGAAAGTGACTGAAATTTCTTAAAAAAAAAGGTACTTCTTCAGTTACTCTTTTTTACGTTATTTTAAATGCATCGAAAGTAACATAAGATAAAAATAACATAAGATAATTTAAAATTGAGCTGAAAAAACGATGCTAAATCCAACTCTATACGATTAATACTTCCAGAGTATTCCATATCGATCTTCAAAGCACTTTTTTGACGAAATTCTTCCTTTTTTAATATTACTGTTTAATGTTTTTTTGTTTCGTATATAAAATGAAGTAATAATTAACAAATTAAACAGTTATACAATAAAAATAAATTGTTTTACATCAACAATGTAATGTAATATAAAATTATTCGCTTTACGTTGCGTACATAACCAGCACTTATAGTCAATTTTCTTATCAATTCTTTTAAAACAAATAATTATTTTCATTACCCTTTCTCGTTATCAAGTTTTAAAACAACAAAAAACAATTTTCTTGCTTCATTATTTTCAAGTACCCTCAATTCTGACAATTAAAACAATAAAACACCTGTTTATAATTTCTTTCCTTTTCAAATCTCTGGCGACTAAAAAAAAGATGGTTAAAAAATCTTTAAAATCAAAAAGGGTAATTTCTTTAAGAATTAAAACAAAAATGACAAAAATGATAATCATGTTAAAAATATTTTTTTTTTCCTATTATTTGATAATTAATAATTTTCTGTCAAATTAAAAAATAGTTTTCCTTTTTCTGGGAAATTTAACTTTATAAATGGTAGACATTTTTTAATTAAGAAAACGATATATATTGTATAATTTATAAGAAATAATTAATTTACGTAAAATAATTTTGCTTTATGAAATTAATATTCTAAAAAGTATATTTTAATATCATAAAAGCCTTAAGTTACGTAAGGATATAGATATAGATTGACACACAACAATACATACTCTTCTCTCTTTTTATTCATACACTTGGGTTAAGATAATGTATCACAATAAGAGAAATATATCAACATGCGATGTGATGTAGATAAATAAAACGTTTTGAACCAAAAGTACATAATGAGAGGGAGAGCGAGATTTAAGTTATATAACTGGATTTTATTCTTAATTGACAATATTCTTTCCAAGTGTTAAATGAAAGTTTCTTCGTCGCTTTATTTCTTTTTTTACAATTTAAAACACAATCTATACTTACATATTAAATTTAGCAACATTTAGATTAACACTACGTAGCGAGTTATGATGTACATTAAAAGCGATTTGCAGCTCTCACACTTCATGTACCTTATTTTGTTTATTTTATCGATATAAAGAAGAGATTCCTGGGGCTGTAATCGCAATCGCGTATTCGCCTTACAACTTTCTTTCGCTTGTCGAATATCGATCAGCAAACATCAGCATTTTTTTCAAGGTTTTGTGATTGAATCGCATCGAAGTAATCTTAGCATTTTCTCCTCAACTTTGTAGTGACATAATTGCAGAAAAGATCGTGTCATTTTTCAATAAAATATATTTTTTATTGATAACTATATTACAAAAAAAAAACATGAATTTTCTTATTAGTGTAAATCGCAACGATCTGACCCAAGATTAGATTAATAATAATAATATTAATACAAGAAGGCTGCATTTAACATAAAATATACTACAATTAGGGTGACATAATCCACAATTTCGCAATTCGCTTCCGTTGAGGTATGTCAGTGAAAGTTTTTACAACGAAACTGACAGAATTATGATATTATTAACTGACTGAATGCTCACTTCGTACCGGAACATCATGATATTGCTACTAAAAACGAAAAGTTTCTCAATTACTCGGAACAGAATGATAATGGAAACTAAATAGAGTACTGCGTCGACTATCAATGGATGAAGTGAATCGTTTCATTACCATTCGTGTGATAATTATACCACATTAAAGAACATTTGAAAATTAAGAAGAAATTGCCATTTTTGTTTCGAACAAGTGATAGATGCACGCGTGAAAGTAGTAAAATTTTTGAAAAAATCAGAGATCAATCGCGTCCTCTTCGTGTTTTATCTTAAATGGAAATATGTAGAAGAAGAAGAAGAGAGAATAAACTTGTTGCCGCGCGCACGAACCTTCTTTCCTTTCGAAAAATGATTACAATACTTTCAATGTATGCCATATTGATTTGAGCGTATTACACTTTTATTTATGTATATCTATGTACAGGAACAAAACGAGGACCGCTTCAGCCGGATTGCAAAAGAAATCGGACTCCACCGGAATCGACCGGCCGCTCTAAAATATTCTCATTTAGTCTCTCTAATCGCGTTTCAACAGTAACAATTAATAATAATATTATCCGCGCGCGACGCGGCCGGCTTTTGTGGCGGGCGTGCAACGGGATTTCGCTACGAGATATACGAGACTTACGACGGCGTGATAATTATTGTTTACCCCCTTACAAGCTAGGTCCTTTGTGTGAGTTTGTCGCTTGGAGCGCATCGTCATTATCAGACCTGTGAGTCGAGTCAGGGCGGTGCAGAGAGGCGTCTAGGCGAGATGTCGCCCCCCTCCCCTCTCTCTCCTCCTTCCTCCCCCCCTCTCCTCTCTGGATGTCTCCAACGCTTAAAAACATAAAACTTTGCACGCAATGTAACTGGAACGTAGTGCTATGCTAGGAATTTTTAACGACGTGCTTGTTTATTTTCCAATAACAAAACTCCGCTTCGTAAAGAAAAGATTGAAGTGACGAAGTAAAAGCGAGACGACATAGCAGTCATAGATCACATACCGGAATTATACTCGGGATACCTCCATTCCTATTTACGATCTTCATCAAATCTTGCGTTCTTTCTTTATTTATAATCGAATCTCTCTCATAGGTGAAGGTCAGTCAAGCGGCACGAATTATACATGTAAGATGAACATATTTAAGGTATCTTTTGGACAATGTGTGTTCAGAAAAACAAACGGTTATATAGAAACTTGATCCGAAGAGACTCGAAACGGTTATATTATCAGCTTTTTAATTTATTCATTTCTCTCGGGAAATATATCCTTCTAACGCTCATATCGTTTGCGCAAAGCCACACTCATAACGTGCTAAAGCTTTTTGGCACGGAGTTTAACTCCACATTACTCACATGGTTCTTTTAACATTTTTAAATTACTCACGTCGCATGTTTCTAACATTCTAAAATTATATCTCTCTCAATTTTTATTCTTTTCTTTGATGATTTACAATTGAATTAAATAAAAACTGAAGAATCTGCAGATAACATTTTATACATCTCTAGGTAAAGATAAATGCAAAAATTTATAAAACAATTTGCACTATATATAATAATGTATGTATAAATAGCACTTATATAAGGAGCATCCAAAATAAGTTTCCCTACTCCAGGAAAGAAACTGCTCATACGAGAGCTTGTAGCTTGGAGGGATGTTTTTCGTTGGGTTATATTGTCCACATATTCCACTCTCAGTTACTCTCACTGCAACCAGTGTCAGTTGAGCGGCTTTGAGTTATGGAGATGCCACTGCTAAATACGTCTGACAAAGTAGAAAGCTGAAATCTGAAATTTTTTGTCATCTGCTATTGTCGCATCGAGCAATTTTTATTTGTGTCCAACAATGGCGGATTTACACATTTTAGCGTCCTAGATCCTATATAACTTTGTGGCGTCCCCTTAATACACATTTGGCAGTTCTTTCAAGAGTTTGTCTCAGACAAACGAGCGACTAAAAAAAAAAAATTGCTGAGCTTATTCCTAATTTTTTTCCTTCCAAAAGCATGATAAGTTAAACTTGAACCAAGATTATAAGATCCTTAACACACATTGTCCCAAAATTTACTCATAATAAATCCATCATTAATTTCCAGCGTTCAAAGTACATTTAGGTATCAAAAATTTCAACAGTAATGATGAGAGCAAAGCTCAGCTGAACAAAAGGTCATAGATAACGTCATTTTGACGACAAAATGAATCATAACTGATCAAAAAATGATTTTTAAATTTTAAGTTTTTTGATGTCACAATGACTTATGTTCTGCTTAGAATTGTGGCTCCGATCCGAGGACATGTTTTTTCACACTACTAATATTCAAAGCTAATATCGCGTTACGGCAAATATTTAAATATTAATAGTGATTATGCTAAGAAATAGCTTAAGTAATGTACCTAAGTAAACTTAATGAATTTTTTTTCATAATTGTCCCATCCTTCCTGGGATAAAGAAACTTACTTTTGGTATACTTTTCATAATATTTTACACATCCTTTAAAGATAAATGCATAAAAAATGTTAAATTATTAAACAATTTGCGCTAAATATTATATTGCGTATAATTAATAAGTTTATAAAGCAGGAGCGTTCTGGATACTCCACACGAGTAATGAACGATTAATCCACCCTGACTTTTCTAGAACTACAAAAATTTGATATTATTCATTAGATCCGGTGGATAGTTAAGCGCTTCATGTTCGTCAGATGAGAAGCACACTGATCCGTTACACTCTAATTCCGTTACATGTTAATTAGTAGCTTTATATACTTCATAATTCAATCAATGTTATGCACCGTACGATCGGTCTGCTTGCACACGGACAAAAACATGAAGCGCAGTTGACATGTACAGTTGACATAACTAGATTGAACTGTTTTTATATTCATACATCTGTCAGAGTCAACTTGCATTTACGTGATGGATACGACGAAGACCACACAGCACTTTATCTGAAAGACTTCTGAGAACGTTCTTAGGACGTTCAAGAGATATAAAAACGTTTGAACGTCTATAGGGCGTTTGGAGATCTGTGCTGTGTATATGGAACGTCAATTATCGCGGCGTTTGCGAAATTCGCGATACGTACATCTTCGCAATAAGTTCGTCGCCAGTCATCAGTGGATGCGAACGCGATTTATTCGAAATAAATTTCGAACATATTGCGGGCATACATCGGCAAAGATTTAAATTCTAATTACAAAACTCGTGTGCACGCGAGCGCGCTAACGCTTCCGAAATGAAATTCGGGTGTAACGTGCAATAATTGTTGAATGTTAATATTGTAATTCCGCTCGGAACGTTTCCGCTAATACGAATTGGCGTGTAAATTCCGTGTCTGCAATCAATTATTTATATCTTATCACGCGTACGCGAACATAATCAACGAGCGCAGTCACGTCGTAGCGT
Organism: Acromyrmex echinatior; assembly: GCF_024713525.1. NCBI lineage: Eukaryota > Metazoa > Arthropoda > Insecta > Hymenoptera > Formicidae > Acromyrmex > Acromyrmex echinatior. The sequence goes on from NC_141856.1 coordinate 295,408, forward strand.
CGAGAGCGCATCCCCATGCACGCGTATCCACATACATGCGCACACACACACACACACACACACACGCGCGCGCGCGCGCGCATGCACACACGCACACGCACACACGCACACGCACACACGCACACGCACACACGCACACGCACACACGCACACGCACACACGCACACGCACACACGCACACGCACACACGCACACGCACACACGCACACGCACACACGCACACGCACACACTCACACGCACACACACACACACACACACGCATTATACACACGGACGCGCACTTGCGCGCACTCATGAATTTGGCACTTATTACGCGATAAATTATGTACATAGATTTTATACTAATCGGGAATGAAGCACCTCGAGGAGAAGTGACGTCGCGCCGATCGTCGATCGGATCGCGGCGCGATCGACGCGCGGGCGTGCTGTAAAATGTTTATACAAATAATCAAAATGAAGATTTTTTTTTTTACATTGAGCTATGTACAGTCATCTTGTACCCTGTGCGCCGAATTTCTCGCCGCAGACGAGAGCACGAGGGAGATTTTGCAAGCGCAAATTCGGCGCACGAGATTGCGATTAATATTAAAATTTTATAAACCTTTCTCTCTTCCTTTGAGCACCAAAAATGTTTTTATCCCATGCAATCCTTACGTAACACACTCGATATAATGATACTCGATATTAAAGTATAAGCGATAATACTTTCAACGTGTTTCACGATTCGCGTCGCAGACGAGCAGTAGGTATCTCTGTGCTGGATTTGCCTTCGTCCCGTATTTCACCGCGGAATCGCGCCCTTTGCGGAATTCGAGCCGGTGCGGATTATTTGATCTCTTTGCAAAAGAAATGTTCAAGTTCGTTGTTCCGTATAACATTACGCTTTCCGTTCTCCTTTCTTTCACCTCTGGAGAATTTATCAGATGTTCTCTTCTATTATAGATTCCTTCAATTGACAAAGTATGATATGTTATCAGTATCATTTGATTGTAATTATAATATTGTAATTAATATACTCATAAGAAAGATTAATATAATCCTTGAAATGGAGATTATATTTCTCCCGTTTTTTTATTTATACCTACATTTTTCATAATTTTTAAAATGATAAGTTATACAGGGTGGGCCATCTATTGGTACGTTTTTGAATTTCGTCGTATGGCAACACCGAACGAGCTACAGACCCGAAATTTTGACAGTTTATTAGTCATACCGTCCGCGGCACGAAACAACATGTTTTCTCTTGAAGAGCGTTTTGAAATTTTAAAAACTTATTTTCAAAGTCAGTGCTGTGTCGCCGAAACTGTACGAATTTTGAAAAGAAATATGGGTCGTGATAGAGCACCCACCGAAGGAGCTATACGCAAATTGGTGAGGAAGGTTCGTGAGAAAGGGATGTTAGTGGATGACATTATATTACGACTGTTTTGAGTGAAATTGGCGCCGAGGTAGTCCAAAATGTCATTAATAATTGGGGTGACCGAATGGCATACTGTAAGGCCAGTAGAGGGAGCCACATGAACGAAATCGTTTTTCATTCTTGACGCGGATACTTTTAGCTTCACAACAAAAAAAAAATTAATAAAAAATATCAATGTATGCTCATTTGATCGCATTTTTAAAAACGTACCAATAGATGGCCCACCCTGTATAATCGATCAGTCTTATTAAAAAGGCTAAGAAGTTTCCTCAAAAACATTTTATTCTATTTCGATTTTTATTGATTAATAAAAAAGTAAAAGTAGATCAATTTTCAAGGATTGATTTTATTTCTTCACGCATGGGTGAATTTCGACCAACAAAAAAAAACAGTTAATATTTATTGCATATCAGGACATCCTCTATGTATTGCCAAAGTTTCATAATTTTGTAACTTAAGCTTTGGAATTTTCCTTTCACTGAGAGAAATTATAGGAACAAATCAAGGGGAAACAAATGTGATATTTGTTAAGAAAACAATCGATTAGTTACTATTGCAAATTAATTATTTTTCATTCGTCAATGTAACAAATAATCAATAGTATCGCTAACAAATTAAAGGCTCATATATACTGAAGTCGTAAAAGATCGTAGGGTCTCAAATCGTAAGAAATTTACAAATTCAAGTCTCCCTATATTTAACTGTGATTGATCAGTTTCCTATGACTTAAAACCCTATGATCGTCTACAATTTTTATGTAAACAATCATAAAGTCTATCCAAAAGATAGATTAGATTTTATATAGTTTGCTTCTATTATTAATAATTGATTGATATAGCATATATTAGCAATCACGAAAAACCAATTTGTTGTCACATATTTACAGATCATTTGTTAAAGGTGATGGCTTGTTAAATTAACAAAATTTTTTCTCTTAATGTTGTCAGTGAAATCTGACGCGCAGCCGCAAAAATGCGAATAGCTAATAAATATCTATTGGACATTTTTTGCATTCAGGTTAATGTACGATTTAATTTTATATACGTATAAAATTAAATACATATTTACGTGAACCATACTTGTCCAATTTTCTTGAATCAAACGAGTCTTGCAACTCATCAGTAGAAATGATCTACATAAGATACAACGTCGTTCCAAGATTTACGAAACTATGTAGCATGTGATAGATAAAATAGATAGAAAAAATTACGTTTTTTAATCCTTCTACTCTCAATGATCATTGTCCACGTCCATTATCTCGCAAATCTATAAACAATGATATTATGATCGATTAGTACGATTGATTAATTCCAAGCAAATTATCTCCTTGTTTTATATAATGGCAAAAACCTAAGGAGACATAAAGCAATCGGATTTTATACGCAAATCTAAAATCTGATAATTGATAACTTTTATGATCAATGAATTTAATTAAAATAAATTTTTTTGAAAAAATGGATCAGGGATTAATTTATAGGAGGACCTTTTTTTTAATTTTTATCCCTTTAGGAGATAGGAATTCGATCAGCACAAAAAATAATTTATTTATATATTTACGACATCATCTAGTACCAATTTTAGTACCAGTCATAATGTAACAATGCCAGGCGTAACATTTCCATGGAATCCGCAGTCGTTTAAAATAATGGCCACTCTTATCAATCAGAAATTGCTTCAAATTTCAAAAACCACGATACAAAGTCGTCGTTAAAAATTTGCCTCATGTCTTTTAGTATCCATTATGCGCAATTACATAAATACACACTCTGGCTAGAAATGCTGTTGATGCTACGAGTGCTTCGAAGAGTTTTTTGATTTGTTATTTAGTGAAATTCTTTCTTCCGATTAAGTCAATTAAAAACTTTGATTGAAGCGTAAAGTAAATTGTATCCTCTATTTTTATAAATTACAGTACTAGGTTTTTCTTTGATACAACATCATATTGAAGAAATGATATAGAAATTCTCGAAATAGTCTTCGTTCGTGCTTTTCGAGCTTTTCGAATCAGCGATTAATTGGCATTTGTACCCAGGCGTGGCATTCAACAAGGTTGGACGTACTCGTCATATACGACAACGCAATAATATCATCGCGTATCAGTATGCGATTTAATATCCAGGACAAAGTACCGAGTGCCGCGAAATTTATAGCGGTATTTCCCGATAGTTGTCCGAACGGAAATGACTGGGCCGGCCAATTTTGTCGTACCAATCTGGCGATTATGAGGCGCCGCGGGTCGTAAAAGTGTGGACCACGGACCGGACGGTCCGCGCCTCGTAATTCAGGACAATAGGTGTCTGCCTCGCGGCCGGCAGAGAGACGAGGAGGACAAGTGAGATGGGAACGAGACTAAATCGGACAATGTTTGGCCTGCTAGGTGGTGCGCGCGGCGCGATAACCGGCAATACTTTTGCGGCCGTCATCCCATTATGAATGGGCCGTGTTAAACGAGGCGGGAAAAGCTCGCAAGTACATCGCAAAGTGATGATACAGGCTGTGTATAACAGGATCCTGTATATATGTACCTACATACATATAACGACGTTTCGTCCTCTCTCTTGCTCTTTCCGCTCCGTTCCCCGGCCACGCGCCGCGATTGGCCGCTCCGTTCCCTTCCGTTCCTCCCTATTTCTCGCGTTCCCTGTTGCACCTGACCAGTGCTTTACGTACGTTTTATGTACGTTGCAAGAGCGCGCACGTTCAAGCAAACACTCTTGTTTGCGTCGCGCGGAAGAAAAATAAACACGCACGCGAGAAATGATACACAGATAAAGATCTAGCTTAGGGGCGGACAATTCGCGCGTGTCAATGTTCTATTTCCTCGATGAACTGAATACCGAAAGTGTAGCAAATTTTGTCGGTTTAGAATAAACAACGTTTTGGAATAAATCTTTTTTGTCGCGAGAAAGTCGTTAAGATATCAAACACTCCTATTGTAGCTAGAATTTTTATATTTTGTAATTCTGTGTAATTTTGGAATTTTGTGTAAACGGAAGGAACGAAGAGGGTTTGAAGTATCTAAAAACTTAGCTAAATACAGATTTGAAAATAATTTTTTTTTTGTTCCATTTTTTAATTTATTTACAATTTTTTTCAATATACGTTCCGATTGTTATATAATAGCACAATTCGAATCTCACTTACTAGAAATTCGATTGATCTGATATTATGTATAACGACTTTCATTATTGGACAATTGGTTGTTTAACTATCAAGATATTTGGTCTTTTATACTTCAGTTCAATTCTGCAGGGATAATTATATTCGTTGATATAGTATACATGCAATTGTTCTAAATTTTGAGTTTAATTTCTTTCGTTAATATGTGTATTTCATTCATCTTGATTATTTTACAGTTAGCACTGAGGCGCAGTAAAGATCGAAACATCTGTTGACTTTATACAATTTTCTATTATATTTTATGTATTTATCCTCAAAAATGACTAAAAATTATAATTATATTATGGTACTACAATCATTCTTATAATTATAATAATTATATAATTTATAGTCATTCTCGATGTCAACTATATATTTGTTATAGATATATAGTTATTATTACTAACTTTAGAACAGTAATAATCATAATTACATGGCAAAATGTAATTATAGTCATAAATGTCATAAACTTTTCTGTCATAATCACATAAAGTCTATAATATACAATGTCTATTAATACTAATTGTAAGCCAGGCTCTCTCTTTGACTTTATTTGATTTTTAATATCATATAATAATACCTATAAAATTTGCAAAATCTCTTTATAACTTTGTTTGAACTATTAAAATAATCATGTAAGACGCTCAAACTACTTGCTAGAAAGTTAAAAATTTTCCTCCAGCACCGTCATCAACGCTTAATTGTTTTACATAATTATTTTGATAATCTAAATTTATTTTCAGATTTATATTCAATTAAATTTTTAGACACTTTAGTAAAATTATTTTTCCGTATACGTATATATCGCATAATAAACTGTAATATATACATATTAAATTAATTGAGGAAACAATTATGATATCTTCTAAGATGGACACAAAACTTGTTTCACATGAAATCAAAGTACACTTCGGGATATCTTCTCGTAGAACGTCTGGGCGAAAAGGAAGACTAAACAAAAGAGGCAAGAAATTCAACAGATTGGGTTCGTTTAAGGACAACACTTTGGCGCCTGAATCCTATTACGAATGGCTTGCATTAAATGAGGCGGTGAGAGAGCCCAGCAACTACACAGTGAAGTGAAGACACGCGCCGCGTACTATAACAAGATTTTCTATTTCGTCCCTCTTTTGCAGATCTCTTTCTCTCTCTCTCTCTCTCTCTGTTATCTCACTGTTATTCTATGATTTTGCGTGCACTGTGCTCATTGAGTGGGGAGTAACATTGCAAAAATATTTCACGCGCGTTGTACGCTGCAGATAAAAAATCCGGCTTGGCAACCAATTTCGCGTAGTGGTATCGTATCATACAACCGGCGCACGTCAGCGAATTTAAGGGGCGTCTGAATCGTAAGAAATTCGGTATAACCGGTCGGAAAAACGCTACCGTATTTCGTAGCAATCACGTGAGCACAATAACGTGATATCACGATATGGACCAGTATGCAGTCCGGCAAATGATCGATAAATTTGTGCTTATTTTTAAGACTTTATATATATATATATATATATATATATAAAGAGAATTGATATCTTTTAAAAAAATATGAAAACACGTAAAAATAAAATCATCAGTCTTTGGTGATATATTTACATGTTAAATTGTTATTTACCAGAATTAATATGATTATTAAATGAGTGACAATAGAGATGTGAGTGACCTCTAGATGATCAATATTATTGCATAATATTTGATATTTCATAGTATTATTAATGTGAATCCTTACTGAGGATTTGCAATATGCAATATGTTGCATCAACCAATAGTCTCTTTGAAATATATTGTGCAAGTACAAGTAAAATGCTAATCTATCTGTGTACTATTGCGCAATAAGATTAAATTGATGACGATCGACGTTCATTTTTAGTTAATAAATTATTATTAATGCTGAATAGTGAAACCTTAATAGTCATTTTTGATAACATCATCCATTTAAAAAAAAAAAAAAACTATAATGCTCTTTTCCATTAGTTATTACAGTTATTAGTTATTACATGTAAAATGATAGCCGTTCTACTTAAGAATGTTACTAATGACAACTACACTGAAAGGAAAGTGTTTAGTATTTTTATGACTATAATTACATAATAAAATTATTATTTTTCCTAGGGATGCACCGAATATCCGAAAAGTATCCGATATTCGATATTATCCGGCACTTTTTTACTATCTGACCGAATAACCGGATATCATTAGTATTCGGGAATGTATCTGGTTCAAATTTGATATTATTAAATTATTGATTTTTTCTTATACAAATGTTCTTATACAAATAAATATGTATATGATGCTAATAATATCTTATGCATTGTTGCAAAATTACTTCTACTAAAATTTTTTTTCCCTATAGGCTTTTTTTTTTTAAAAGACACTCTCCAATCCGGAAATCCAATTGGATGTCCGGATATCCAATATCCGATATCCGGTAATTTTACGATTCGGTGCATCCGGATTTTTCCTCCCATTATAAGTAAGATCAAAGTCAGACATGAGATTCATAATAAAAATTAACTGAATTAATAATTGTATATTAACACTGTATAATTTAATTGAGAATTATTATTTAATCGAATTCTAGACAGAACATCAATAATATTTTATACAGCAATATAATTATACAATAATATTGATTATTTAGAGGCTACTTTGTCTTTTAGTACAGCAGAGTAGATTAAATTGACATATGTAAATGCTTGTGAAATCTGTCTTGCTTATTCACACCCTTTTACTCTTTACAAAATTTCTTGAACATGCAAGTTTTACGACTCACGCTTACAGTTGGATTTCCTGATAATAGCTTCGATAATACAAGCAAACTTTCGCGTCGGCGCAGTTAATCGTTCTTACGTCTCTCGAATCGTGATCGCTTTTCACGCGGAAAATTGCGCTCCCGCGACGAAACGAGAGGGCGTTAAAGCAAGGACAAAAGAAAATGAAAACAAAACAACTGGCAGATTGAATTCATTCGAAGACAATACTTAGGCAGTCGTAACCCGTTACGGATGGATCGTAGTAAACTGGGCGTGAAATGCTTTGAGAGTGCGGAGAATTGGAATTACATTTTATAGTAGCTACACGATTAGATATAGAGCTCGTCAATCTACTGAAAGTAAACATTGCTGTAACATATTTTATTAAAGAGCACGTTTTAATATAAATAAAATCAAATGTAAAATAAATTGTTTGCCTGAAATTATTTACATTCTGCTTTTTACATCATAGATATATCGCTCCTTTAGTGCAAAAGTGACACAACTCAAAAAACGCGATTTTTACGTCATTATCATTAATGAATTAAATAAACATTAACCTATCATCATTCGTCAGAAGTGAATTAATTTAACTTTATAAAAATCTTTCAAGTATGCACAACTTAAAAAACGTGATTTTCTTTTAAGATTGTGAAACAAAAGTGACATTTAATGTTAAAAATATATTCTTTTTTTTTTTTAGTAAAACAAAAATAATAAAGATGATAAAAATATATATATTTTTTTGTCGATTTATTTAATTAGCCAATAATTTTCTGTCGAGTTGAAAAAGTTTTCTTTTTTTCTGGGAAATTTAATTTGTTGAGTTGTGCCACTTTCGAAGAGAACAACAATATCTATTGATGTCACAAACTTGCGTTGTTCGAACATTTCGATACTGCGACGCGAAGGCGCAAATCGCGCAAATGCACCGGGATAAAAACGACTGGGGAGGAAGGTAGGGATGAATGGCGCAAAGAGAGTTTTCGCTGAGCGGAACAAATATTACAAGACGCGCGCGAGTCGTCACGGCAGAAATTACAACGTAAAGGTACTTTTACGTAATGCAGAATAAATGTTTTCGTTGGAACGAAAGGTAAATCTTCGCGGGTGCATTCGGGCAATATCGCAGGAGACGAGCTTTCCTCATGGAAATATAATACATTCCACGTTGTCGCATGCTGGATACGCGATGACAATCGTTTAAACTACATTAATAGTACTAGTGGAATGGCTATGCATTGTGACCGGCACAACGGAGATACTTAAAACAGTTTTAACATACCAACAAGCAGCTGATACAACGAAAAATTAATGACGCGGTTAACAGCAGATATTATGATGGTTACCGATGATTAGATAACGGAGACAGCCAATGAAAATTAATGGCATTTGACTCGCGATGCGTGCAATTAACGGGCGACAAGATAATATTTGTTTTGCACCGTTAAAGCTCTCGAGTTGCGAATATGTTGTTAATAGATTACATAAACGGTCTCTCGCCAAAGAGATTTGAGAATTAAAAATATCTCATGCTAATGTCGCGGAATATTAAATCCATTCGTGAACATTACTTTTCTTCCCCATTGCATAATTGTGTAATAAGGAGGATACGAAGTACATCGTAAAGTTCCAACATTCGCTATTGCTTTTCTTCCTTCGTTCTTTGTTCCAACAGGAAAATGTACGCGGAATAAGCTCTACATTAAGGAAAATAGATTCTAATGTCTGTAATTAAAGGGAAATTAGGACATCACGAAGAACGTGATTACATAGAATATGGAATATAAATTCTGACACGGAGGATTAATTTAGCTTCATAACGTAAAAATCGATAGTCAACTTTAAATTTCTCACTGTAACAGTTATACGTAGTTTGTAATTACAATGTAACTAACAAAAATAGAGAGAAAATTGACAATTTTGAATGTTAAAACAGAAATAGAGAAATTATAAAGCTCAACGTATATAATATTGTCATTTGATGAAACCTGACCTGTGGAAATCATTATTTAAATTCTATCTGAAAAATATCAAAGTTCTGACATTTTTATTTAAAGTTACTGCTCGAAATCCGACAAATGTATCTACCAATTTTGAATAACGTTATTAAAATAACATCTCGTTTTTATTTTCGTTGTTTCATTATCAAATTCGTGTATGCTCTGCCCTCATTTATGAAAATATAATTACATCGCAACATTGTAAAAAATATTAAAAATAAAAATAAATACGCGTTTATTAAAAAATTCTCTGATTCTGTTATCAAAAATATAAAATAGCAAACTATTATTTTTTAAGTTTATTTCGAAAGAGCTTTACTCAAATAGAAACGTAATTAGAATTCTGATTACCTCAATATCTTATGTAAAATTTTAAATTATTAATAATATCGTCATGGATGGAAATATTTTAAAGAGTAACAGCTTAACAGATAACAATTTTCACTTAAATCTAGGATAAAATGATTCCATCTCATTCTATATTCTTCGTGAAATTTGTAATTTCACATCCCCTTTCTACTTTTCTTGGAATTTATTTCAGATAAATGCTTCGGTTAAGAAACGCTTCAGGCTTGCAAGTATAATTAGATACGTATCGATATATTATATGTGTAAAAATATCCCGATACATCTTTCTCATACAAAATGATTTCTTGTAGATTTTAAATTCTTTATGGATTTTATCGAGCATGATAGGCTCTTTACAGAAAAATCCGTGTACGCTGCAACTTTTAGAAAATGATGGCACAGACCCGGAATTTTATTGCTATCTCTTCTTGAACGGGCGAGACTCTTTAAAGGAGCGTCTTTTTACTGTTGCTATAATGAATACGGACATAAATTCCCGTTGAAACGGAGGGCATACCAAGCTTTCCGATTTAATACTTAACAGCCTCGTAAAAATGCACCTTGCTTTAAATTTGAACAGATCTACGTTCATAATACAAAAAATGTAAGATAGTCTGAAATTCGAGGATGTCGCTTATCTGTCATATATAAAATGAGATATTGATTTGTACCATTTTTAGTAAATAGAAAGTGTATATATAGTACACACACACACACACACACACACACACACACACAAAATTATATATTATAGAATGTGTGTGTGTGTGTGTGCGCGTGTGTGTGTGTGTGTATACACATACATATATATACACACAGTAAGTGTAAAAAGTATTCGTGCAAGGAAATTTTTTATAAAAGCTTATTTTTTTGTAAAAAATAAGCGTTAATTAAGAATTTTATGAATTCATGCTGTTCTAACATAAATAAACAAGCTTCGCGTATATTCCTGATTTCAAAAGTTAAATTTTTTGACTGTACAAACACCTTTCGAGCGTCCAAAAACAATACAATTTTTGACTTTTGTTTTTTTTTTATTTTTAAGATGATATATTTTCTATAATTAGTGTACATCTTTTTAGTACATACTAATTTAAGAAATATGTAATCTATATTATTTTTTATAAATAAATTGTTAATTATCCAGCAAGAAATAACCGTCAATTAAACGTTGAATTAGTGTCGAAATTATTATATTCATATCGATTCGACATCGACTTAATTATTCATTTCTCGCTGGATAATGTTTACTTTTTAAAAATAAAGTTTTTTAAAAAAATATTTTCCTTGTACTTTTTTATAAATATTTTTTGCACTCACTGTACATGTATATATTCAAATTACTATTTTTAAAATGTAAGAAAATGATTTTTAAGAAAAATTCGAAAAATTTGAACAAGTAAATCGATTACATCGAATAGTGATATATTTTCAACAGTAAAAAAATAAACTTTAACAATGAAAAAATAAATTTTTCGCGTAACTCAGAATCAACCAGGAGGACATAATAGATATTTGATCATATGCTCATTGATTGTTGTCTCAAACATTTTTGAGACAAAAGTTTCTTATTTTTTTATGTGTAATCCAAATCTGTAACAAGAAGTACATATTACATTTAAAAAATTTAATGTCCAATCTCGATAGTCCATTTCCACTCAGAATTGGAAGTTGAATATATCATTCAATGTAGAGCATACCCGATTTAATATCTAAATTTTTGGATTTTTTCGCAGAAATCATTTTCTTTTATTTTAAAGAAGTTTACACAGATAATCTGGAACATATATGTATATGTAATATATAACTATATAAAAAATACTGATTGTATAGAAAAAAACAATAAAATAAACAGAAGTGTTTCTATATGATACATAAACATAATCTTTGAATGCATTCGTGATTGAAACAACTTTATCTAATGATATATATATATATATATATATATATATATATATATATATATGTGTGTGTATGTATATATATATTAAAAGAAGATTATTATTTAAGATGTAGGAATTTATTAATTATATGTACAATTAAACATGTATTATTCGTTCCAATCAGCAATTTATATTCCATAAAAAAAAATAAATAAATGTACAAATAAAGGCATGTTTTGATAGCATTTCTTCGAACACGCAAAAAATAAAATTCCAATACACGTCCGCGATAGTGAAGCGAACATACGGACTCACTAATGCAGAATGGAAGCGTCGTGATTTGTTCGTGGATAAAAATTCGTGTTTAACGATAACCAATCTCGTCCACGCGACGAATCGTATGGTATGCGCATCGGGATTGTCGTTTCGCGAACCGTAAAACACCGCTTCAAAAACGCATCATTCGGAATACATACATCCGACGCGCGATTGTTGATAATCATCGTGACAAACGTGTATCATTAAACTGTCATATTTTCTGCTTATTAATCTCACGTTCTCACGATTAATTCAGTTATATATTCAGAAACGAGCGTGCAATAATTTCCTGGAACTTCGAACTAATGAGATTTTGCAACTTTAAGTACTTTTGAATAATTAGGTTATATTTTAATGATGATCAGGATTAAAATTTTTTTTTATATATCGAAACATTAAAATAATCTTTAACATACAAACTCACTTAAAATAAAGAAATAGTTTAGTATCACAAACATGACAATAAGTACTATGGAATAATAAAAAGCCATTCTCTACTTAATTCTAAATCAATCTACTTTATTTTTACGAAAATATAATTATGCGTTTATTTGCTGATAATAAAAAATTTCTTGGAAATTTTGACGAAAAAATAAATTCTTTTTGACAAATCTTCCCGGGAAAAAATATTTTATATGTAATTATAAGTAGAATATTTTTTCTCAGGATATATTTTTAATATAAATTGATGGACACTCTCAAATTATCTTACAAAACGATTACTTATGGTCAGACTTTTATTCGTATATATTATCTTCTTGCTTTAAAAGTGACATAACAAAAAAAAAATATGATTTTTGAGTTATTACCATGAGTGAATTAGGTTTATTAGGTTATTAGGTTAAAGATTATTCTATCACCATTAAAAGTAAACTAATTTAATTCGTTAGTCAAATAGTAAGTATTTATGTCATTTTTAAGGTTTTCACACAAATAGATCTTAATACAAATTTTATACTATATACAAGAGTGAAATTTTGAGTTTTGTCGTTGTAAATATAATAAAAAGAAGAGTGTTGAGAATTAAGACAGTTATTTTAGCTGCATAAGGTAAATTGGTGATATTTCGAGTTATGTCACTTTTAATAAGTTATCAAATTTATTATAATTTTATATATTGTAGAATGTAAAAGAATCGTTACAATTCAAAGAAAGACAATTTTTTTAAGAATTGTGAAACAAAACTATCAAAAATTATATGTTTCTAAGAGCATATTCACTTTGCCAATATTATTTCAATAATCAATAATTTTAAATTAAGAGATAGTTTCTTCCTTTTCTAAAGAAACTCGATATTTTTTGAGTTGTATCACTTTTGAAATAAAGAATCGATATACAGACAGTGCCATCTTATGGTAGCTTGCGTGACAAGACCGAAGGATAAGTGTTTGTGGCAGTCACGGATCTCAAACTCAAGTTTCATTGGTATCTAGACAGATCCCACTTCTGGAAAGCGTTCCCCTGTAGACCACGATCGCCGCCGCGGTAATGCGCGTATCGTCCGCGATATACAAGTATACAATGCATCAGCAACGGATATATATATGTATATGCGCTTCTGTGCGAATACATAATCACAAAGTGCGTACATAAGCACGGGGGACGCGTGTGCACGAGTGTAACGATGTCACCGAGCAGTATCTCTGTTACGCCTGGATTGCCGTGGACTGTGGCCGCACTCACGCATCGCTTAACATAATCCCCCATTCGACCAGGACTACATAGATTACGGAATGATACCTCCGATGGGCGTTGTACAATTATATCAGCGCGGTATTGTATATTCCAGCGTCGCGATGCGCGTGAGTTTCGCGCCGTGCGAGCGTGCATTTCCGGAGAGGGATCGAGATAAAGAGGCGGTCAAGGTGTTTCGATCATATTCAAATCGATAATCTCAATGATGGAAAATCCAAGCATCCGTAGTGAGAGAGAAAAGAGCTATTATTGAGATAAAAAGAGATGAAATGTGATCGTCTGGTATTTCCGACCAGATCGATAGTCCATTTGATAATAAAAAAATGATCCCAGTTGATCTACAAAAAGTAATTATATTTATATGAGAAAAATGGTTTAATTGTATTGATAATGATTTAATTATATGACTGAATGCCACTTTGGTGAAATCAAGCAGAATTTACGATAGGACTCGATACTTTTTAACTAGAATATTTGATAGATTTTTAACTGTAGATTTGATTAGTTGATGTATACAACTTTTTATTTAAATTTAGTATAAGTTCCGCGAGAGTAGTACGCGATACCACCGCAAGATGGATGCGATGGAGGTCAATATCTCGTAATACGAAATCACACGGAAAAGAATAAAAGGAGCGGCATTATATAATTTTTTATCGTAATTGAGTTTAAGTACAAAAGTAAATTTTTGATAGTGCAGTTCTCAGTTCTGTTTTTAATTCTTGAAGATTATCTTGTGCTAAAATTATGTATTAACATAATGGCAGCTCTCTGAAATATTACCAAAAACATCAACTTGTGTAAAATTATGTGAATGTTTGTTAATTGTCGCAACAATTACAAATCGATTATTAAGAATTGATCAATAAGAAATTTTAGTATAATATTATAAGGGAATGCTGGATGAAATTGTTGGTAATTGCAGATCGATATAAATCTCGGAATTTACTGAACGGAACAAAGATCTTTTACAGGATTAAAGTAGACGCAAAGCTTGGAAAGTGCTGCAGTGGACTCTATACTAAAATCGGAAAAAAAGTTAAAAACTTATACTTTTTCAACTCGTAGAATTATCCGACGTAAATGTTTCCTTAATTCAAAAGTTTTATAGCTCGTATAGACGACAATTCAGCACCCAGCGTTTTACATGCACAAACAATACTGAGTTTATGAAACTAAGATTGAAAAAAAGATTTATATCGGTATATCTACAAATTACGTATATATGAATGCTGAACGAAGATCCGGAATGGTAATACATACGAACAAAGCAGTAATTGTGTCATAGATGTTCAATTTTGCAAGAGATGGCGTTGCAATATGTTAGATAGGGACAAATGTATGCGTTTGAGTAAAACAGAACGATAATGTAAGAAATGAAATAAAGATGTCACTATTATTAACTTTTTATACTTGGAATTTAAAAAATCTGTACTATCGACATCGATCAAGTTCGGCCTGATAATACCTACAAGAACACTCTGATTCGTTCATTTTCGAATTGACATTATACTGGTTGAATCTATCAGAGATATTCAATTAATATTAAATTTTTTTTCAGTGTACGTCATAATTTCGTACTTAAAGATGTAACTATTATGCAATCTCAAATATTGTATTACATTTATATTGTTGAGTGCGAAAATACTTATAACTTTAATGTTGTGTTACTTTTAGTTGATTTCGACTGTAATATTGCTACAGTAATTTCTTGAAGAAAGAAAATGTGCCACCACTTACATTTATTAGCGCAGTAGGAAGTTTCTTTTTTTACCTTGCGAATTAAAAGTCAGGAACGCGGATTTAGTATTCTGTTAAAATACCGTAGATCGCGTTGCAATTTCGCGATTCACATTCCGTTTTTTCGTGAAGGCATTCTATCGTACACGTCCAAAGTTTTTCAGTTTTAAACACGAGGTTCCGATGCGAAATTATCCAGCCAAATAATATTCCTTTCATTAATATTACCCTTAAAGCTTAATGCACTCCACTTGAATATGAATGTGAATGTAATTAGCTTTTATTCAGAAAATATAGTAATTTGTAACTGCTATGGAAATAATTGTTGAAAAAAAAGTGAAAAAATGTGTATTCAAAATTTAACTGGGGAACGTATATCAAATATAAAAATTTAATTTTATAAGTCACTTCTCTGGCATAAAAGTACTGGCGCTACTAATAACGATAACTAGAATAACAATTAGCGCAAAGTACCGGCGGAACGTTGAGGTTTTGATATGTACAATGGCGCGTGTAAAGGGTAATGAATGAGAGGAGCGGATGGCAATTAACTGCCGCTCGCGGAGACTTCCGGCCAAAGAGAAACGCTTGCTGCGCTTCACACGTTCGTTTCTTTATACACGAAGTAATTCAATTTTGCACCCGTATATTAATTCAATCCGACCTATTGTTCCTATGATATAAATCGTACGCTTCGAGTGTGCATAATTGCACAAAACGATTCTTTTGTAGAGCAATAATCGAGAGACCGTTTTGTTAACGAGTATACGCAATTACGGCAGCCAAATGAGACTCATAATTTTCAAGTAATCAAAAGGAATCCTCATAAATCGCGACTTGTAATTCCAACCTCTTCGGGTCTGTTACACGCGAGAATTATCTTACGCTATAATTTTAATCGGAGTCAGTCCAACACACAGTATCTGTATCAAGTGACGGCAGTGGAAATCGTTACGGGGTTGTGGATATTAATGTTGAGAATGAAAGAATTTTTCAGAATTTAATTGGCGAATAATAATATCCCAACGCACGCGATAATTAAAAATTGCCAACAGTGTTTTAACGGGAAAATGTATATATATATATATATATATATATATATATATACACACATACACACGCCTTTAATTAAACGAGAAAGACATTTAATGAATATAAAGTATTCGTAAATTTTCATGAGGTAATAATATGTCGTCACGACGGATCGGACATTTGAAGTTGATATAAATTTTATCGGGCAATAATGCTCTCTGATCTGCAATAAATTTAATTTTGGTCCATATAACTGACAACCTGCGCGCAATAAAATTCGTACAAAAGCAGCGCTCTGTTTCTTGTCATCTGTGTCATCGTGCAAAAGTCCATTTTTACAAAATGACTGCGTTTTTAGGAACGCATTGTAATTGCGTGACACCTACATATTTATTATTTGCGCGTACGCAACACGCTATTGAAATATATTTCAGTCCTGTCGAGGCATTTCACTTCCGCGTTAATTTCGCTGTAATTTTATAAGAGTTTTTAGTGAATTTTTGTCGAAGGCATATGAGATAATAAGTATTCTTTGGGTTCACGAAAAATTCTCAATGACTTATTACATCATTGTCGCGCCTGCTATTTCGAGGAGTCGCGACTGCGCCTCCACCATTTTTTACGTGTCGAGACATTAATCAAAATTTCCCCAAGTTCTCTGGAGAGATCTCTTGGACGCCTCCTTATTGCGCGTAACGTGTGAATCTCGAGATGTGTCGATTTATAAATCTACACGCGCCGAGGAACCGCACACAATTCTTTTGTTTGATTATTAAGTTTATTATTCTCCTTATATTCATACTACGGAACAACGATTCTTGAAAGAAATATTTATCTAGATTTTATTCGACACAATATCGTGATGTGAACAATCTGTCATATAAAGCAAATGGTTAAAGAATTCCCCGCGATTTTCGAATTACATCACACGTGATGTACATATATCACGTACATATATTAAATCATAAAAAGATCTCTCGTGGAATCACAAAGCGGAAGATATGGCGTTATATTGTAATTCAATAAGTAAAATTTATTCAAATATTATCTCATCTTTGTTCAAAAATTATCTCAAATACTTTCAGATGTATCCGCGGTACATCACCGTGCCGTAATTAACACGACATTATTTAGGACTTATTGATATCGCGACTTGTCGAGTAATATATAATATGTATATCGGCATCATCCGCTCTTTCTAACTGTCCGTTTAAATTTTAAACTTTGATGTAACTGAGACCGGAACGGAACACAGTAGTTTCGATCCCGCGCGCGAAAACGATTTTATAAAGAATTATACGATGTCCATAACGAAGGACAGACTTTATCGAACACAGCCAAGTATTTCAGCGTATCATCTACGCGGGAGCACCATTTAATAAGAATAAAATTTACGGAATACTTCGGTGTCGTTGTGAAAATCGCTCAATCCGATTCGCGACGAATGGTACATAAAGCAAAATCGGAATCCATTTCAGATCAGGATAGATTAGTGTCTGCCAGTCGTAAACCAGTTACCCGTTACCAGTTATTCGTTCACGAGCACATTTTCTGTTCATCAGCGCTCCATAATCCGCGCACTCGACGCGGTTCCGCAAAAAACACGCTCTTCGCGAAAGATACATAACAATATATATATATATACATATAGATATATATATATATATATTAGGAGTCCTGCGTTTTCCGGCTCCTCGCCTTTTATTTTCGTCGACAAACCTCTTCCTCGGATGAACGGCGTGATGATGGTTCTTTTCCCGCGACGTTTTAATTCGCTGTCTGCGGTACATAAGGGGGCATGTAAGGCCCCGTGAGAATGTACTGCACTGCTACGACCATCAACTGCGGCGCACTCCATCTGATGATGTATGCGCTTCCTGAAACAGAAATGCATTTCGCGTGTTACTTGGCGCTGTTATGCACGAGGCTTCTACACGCGCGAGTTTATATAGGAATATAGGTATATATATATATATATATATATATATATATATATATATGAGGTGGCCCAGGTGCGCCACGGTTCCTTTTATAGAGGTCTCTTGGGATTAATGTGGAGTTTATATTTTCTTAATACAGTTTGTCGGTTCAATCGCTTCATGATCCTAGATAAAGATTCACGAATATAATACTAGCAAGTTGAGTCTACTTTGTTGTCTATTTCAAGGCAAGTTCAAGGCAAGAAAAAAGTAAATTAAAGAAACTGTCCTCAAGTCGCCATGGAATTTATAATTCTGGTAAGGACACTTCTTGCGAGGTTATCCTTGCGAATATAGGTTTATATTAAATGCTCTATCTGCTACCATTCTTCTTTACAGAAAGAAGAACAAGGTTTCCTTATGGAAATTTCGACCATTTAATGCTCTCGTTTTCTACGTTTTTCTTTCATCTATCTGCTTTAACTCAAGAATCTCCTATACGAGCTTTTTAGGTCATTTTTCAAAACAGTACCTTCTTTATTACAATTTTCGTGTGACAGAAATGTTTCTGCTTTCCTCGATTCAATTTGAATTTCTGATCAGGAACTCAACTTCCCGTCGAATTGAAAATCACCAATATTCTTTATCGATCGTTCCATTTTTGCCATTCGGAGGTTTCAATATAACGACACGTTCAGAGATCTATAATTCTATGACTAAAAGATGAAAGAAATGTTTTAGTACGTCAATACTCGATTTTTAATATAGTAACATGTAAAAAAAATATAGTACGAAATTGTTAAACATGATAATGATAAAATCAATATCTACTCATTTAAACTTTTCCTGATATAAGCCGCCTCCCTTATAAGTCCCTTTGATATGAATATGTATTTTTTTAAATTTACAACGTGTGTACATTGTACAAATCGATAAAAGCAACAACGCGATAATAAAATTCGACGATGTACTTCTCGTACTAGTATCTACAAATTATAAAGAATTATTCACTTTTATTAAAGATGTCATCGGAATGTTTTGTCGTCAAGTTAATAAGTCATTTATTTTGACTTCCATTTTAAAAGCAACTAAACGAAAATGTCATCCGTGCAAACACATCATACTGTATACTTGCAAAATATGTTGGCCATAGAATATGTCGGTGTCACTCGCCGCGTATGATTTGCATATCTCCCTTTACATTCATTTACATGCTGAAACGTACGAAAAGACTGTTCCTGATTCCCATAATATCATAATATTAACGCTTCGCGTACATGAACACGATTTGGAAAGCATACATGATATATAACACCGCAAAATCGGCCGAGAACACGACTGTAAAATACATATTTTCAAGACGATGCTCGAATCAACGACGTTAATTTCGCAGAAATTATAATAGTGATTAGACTGTAAAATAACGAAGGTGTACTGTTAAGGCGGTGAATAATTTATAACGTGAACGCTCGAGAAATCAATAGACTGTTGCTAATAGCTTACAATTCCCGAGGGAGCTTAATCTGATTAATCAGTTCGATATCAGATCGATAATTAATCAAACATACGTAAGATCAAATGTTTAGGTTGGATATTCTTAATCATTAATGTGTGTAGATCTTTTTATATAAAGACAGAACTATTTTGTTAAAGTATCTCAAAATATAGCTATAAATAGATCTGAAAACAATTTTGGACCATCGGAATAATTATCTCAAACATTGATGAGCAAAAAGTTTTGGCATTTTTAACAATCAGTTTCAGCGTTGAGTTTGAAAGGAAACTCAAACTAAAGTAGGTGTTTATAGATATCATTTTGCATTCAGTAATCCGAATTGGTAAGGTTTTGTTCCACCACGACCAGTTTTTTTAGAAAAATGATAGAAAATCTATGAAAATTGATACATTTGAGGAAAAAGCAAAAGTAAATATGGCAATTTTAATAAGTTAAATGAAGCGCAAGAAATAGAAAAAATTTTTGCTGTGTCACACGTGTAATCCGCGGCTCAGCTCATCGAGCGGTAGCGTAAAAGAGAGAGAGGCAGTAAGCCTCAGAAAACTCTCTGTTTAGCTTACTTAACTCATCTCTTAAAAATAACAATTAAAATCCAATTCTGAAGCTGAAAAAATCTTCTGTAACGCATCTGTAGATCTCTTGTATGTTACACAATGATATTTTGCACACAGAAAAAATGTTACAGTTGCCACAACTGGAAATAATGATCAATTTCCATTAATATATTCGATTGTGATAACTATAAAAAGGCCATATTTTTATAGCTATAATCGTAAGATATGCCAATTTTATGGTTATCACAATCGTACTGTTCTTGATGGGTGACTTTTAGTCGTGGCAACCGTAGTCATTTTTTCCGTGCACCAATTTATTTTACACGTTATAATACCTAATATTAGGATGATGTGCCAAATTCGCACAAGGCGTGAATCAGGAACGTGAACATAGGCGTTAGAATTTTCTTTCAGGCGAGGGCATTATGAATCACGTTTAAAAAAAACTATTATAGATGTGATAGAGTAAAACGGCTTACAAATTCGGATTGAGTAATTCAAAATCTATAAAAAACATTTACTCCGATTCTCCTTTCCAGAAAGTATTTTCATAGTCCTATACTATTTTGAGATTCTAACTAAATTTTTAAATACTTCAGCAAAACCTTTTCGTGTACATTGCCAAACAAAGCAATCTATATAAAGATTGCGTTTTTTCGCACAACATTCTCGAACATTTATCTTTTGGTAATTGAATTGACTTTAAGTAAATTCTTTCTTCAATGTTATATATGGTTTGCAAAGAGATAATTTCGAAGAAATGAAATCTTTCATTAATAAGTACACATGGCACAAATAACTATCTTAAGCCGCGCTCATACATCCTGTTTAAAACCATTACATTTTCGTTTATGACTTACACTAGTTAGAGTAAACGGCTCGCTTAATCTCTTTTTTCAGAATTCTAACCGTTTTACAAAGCTCGTTATCTCGGTAATTACGTGCGGGCAGGTTAAACGGCGGCTAGAAATTGGCCGTGCGAAACTTTAAATCTCGTTTAGAAATTTCACGGTCTATATTTTCGTGATACCTTTCGACCGGATCGACGCGCGTGTGTGCGAATACGTGAGAGAAAACTATATGCAGCTTGACTATGCACGCTACGAAAAGCGACTATAGGGACGCATGTGGATCAGTAAAGGGTGAGTTGAAGGCTTCTGGATAAGCGGGAGAGACCCGGAGTTTCTAGCGGAACTTTTCGTCCCAAAATCCCCCGGGTGTGTCTCGAGTGCCATCCCTGATCCTGGCCTCAACCAAGCGAAACTAGCGGAGAGATCTCTTTGCTTTTTCGATAGACATGCGCCATCGGGATGCACCGATGCGTTAGTCGGAATATTGCGCAACGTTGTCTGGGATTATCCGGGATGCCTTTCGAGTTCCAGACATAATTTTCGCGCGATTGATTGTAAAGAATCAGCTAAAACTTCCTGCGTGGCGTTTCCGATTTTAACAGCATCAAGAAATACCTCTTAAACTAATTATAATACAAGTGATTAATACAAATAATAAATTAATTAAATGAGAAAGAAGAAAAAATGAGCTTAAGAATGTATTAGACGTATAGTCCCTGTAAAAAAAATTAAATTTGGAAGTATATATTAATATTATTAGGTGTTGGAATTAATTCGTAGCGTTTTACAAGTGATGGGAAGTACTTTCATTAATGTATTTTTTAATGCTCATGTGAAATAAATAACATTCTTTCATTAAAAAACGCTACGAATTAATTCCAACACCTAATATATATTAATATTTACATTTCAAATAAACTATTTAAATAATTAATATTCAAAATAATTAAAGTATTTAATTAATATTCAAAATAATTTATGCAAAGTTTCATTGCAATTCACTGATTAGTTACAAAGATATAGAACAAATAAGTATTTTGTTTATTTACTGGATAACTAGTTCATGCATCGCAACGTGACTCTACGTAAATAATCTTGAATACATAATGTACTTATCTTAAAAAATTGAGATTTATCGGTTATTTTATAATATGTTTCCATATATTTTTATTAGGGCACAGATTAAAAAAATATTACTATTTATTTTATGAAACAACTTTGATTCAGATAGTAAACATCATCAAATTTGTCATATTATTTTTTAAACGTGATTTAGAATAATCTGTAATTTTTTTCATAATTTTGTTTTGAAAATATGTATAGAACATCTTTAAGCTTCCTCCTCCTCTTCCTCCTCCTCTTCCCCCTCCCCCTTCCTTCCATTAATTCCATTGGAAATAGACCTTGTCGATCAAAGCGGGAATAAAATGAACACAATCAAACGTTTTTTCATTGACTTAAATTTTAGTTCTACGTCGCATTGGGTGTGAATTAATGCGCACTTCAATGAAAATCAGACAGACATTGCAGATGTCAAAGAAGCGATAGGGATCCCTTAAGTTACATATAACGTTTTATTATTTTTAATTTCCATGTTTGTCAAAATAAAAAATCCATTTCTGTGATTGCTTCGTTTCAAAGTAAGTAATATCCATATTAACCTATACATTCAGTAAGAATAAACTAAATTTAGTCAAATTTAATAAATTTTCCTCAATTAAGTTGTTCAATTGAGTAACCTATAGAAATGATTAAAACGAATTCAAATTAAAAATTTACAGATTTCCAGCATTCACTATAGAAATCAAAGCTTTAAACGGTCTAGCTGGATCTTAATGCTTTTATGATTCTTATGTGAATTGATATATAATTGATATATAATTGATATGTAAATTGATATATAATTGATATATAATTGATATGTACTACGTATGTAATCCCTAGAAACGCGTGCCGAAATGATTTTTCGATCTTGAAACGCTAACTCTACTAAACTACTGCAGTAATATCACGAGTTAAATTGACTAGCAATTTAACAATTTTTTATGTTTATTCGCATCTTCGAAACGATCTTAATAATGTTGAATGACATATTAAAATCTGTAAATAATTAATTCTTATTGCGAAAAATATTACCTCGGCCGGGAGTCGAACCCGGATCTCTTGCATTCCGCGTGAGTGTCCTAAGCCTTTAGATTACCGAGACGTAACGATTCCAATTTTCCAGATCAAATGAAATTTTACAATAAGAAATCGTGACATACGCATAAGTACATCGTATAAGTAAAGCAACACATGACGCATAAAATGTATTTTACATTTATATCTGTCTCAGCTGTCTCTATCGCAATATCGACAAGAGTTTTTTCCCAACTATAGTGCAACATTTATTCACAGAGAGTATCATATAGAGAGAGACTGTCATAGTATCGCATTCTCTTGTTATCGCTCCCCCCAAAGTCAATAATGGTTCTCCGAACCACAGCATGTGTGTCACATGGATAATCTCAAATTGGCCACGGGCGGAAGGGATATGCTCCGCTTTCCTCTCCCTGGAATGTTTCCATAAGATTTTATTTACGTTGCGGTCCTTGATTTATCGCCGATTCGGCTCACGCATTCGCGTTCGCGCTCGCGCCACTATATTTCCCCGTACGAATCTGTACGGAAGTGTATACCGGAAAATATATCGGTCGTTCCAACGCGCATCGTAGATGCAACAGGGGTGAGGGGAGGGTGGACGGAGGGTGGCATGCCGCCTGCAGGCTTCTATCGTGGACACGAAGCGGTATAACAGATTACTCCCTATCACGTCCAATATGTCAAGCCGCGTGGACGACGAGGAGTCAAGCATTATATTACAAAATAAAATGGCTCGCGCGTGTGACGTTCCGGTGCATACACACCGCATCGCTACCCTCCCCTCCCCCCTCTCCCATCTTCTCCCTCTATCCTAATCCCCTCAGATGTGAAATATCGTGGAGCGCCAACCAGAAACATGATGTGCATATTATTGGCATTTTCGTCGAAGAATTACGTAATTTTTCACATTGAGCGCTGCACGAAAGTAAAACGTCGTGCAAATCGTATTGCTTCTGTTAGACTAACCAATTAATTAACCAGGTGCACGTTTAAGCAGAACAACTAATCACGGTGATATCAAAATGACGTTAAATCGGTTAAACTATTATAAAACGTTACTGATTGAAAAAGTGACTTTTAATAATCATTTTGGAGCTATTTTGACGTAGTTTTGATGTTACGACTTGTGCCTCTTGTTCCACTAGTCCCTTGCAGAAGACAGAGGCTGCGTTCCGAAATTCACTGTCAGTGTACTAAAAACCTATAATATACGTTACGTGCACTATAGATTTTTGACACTGACAGTGAATATCGGAACGCAGCCATTGTCTGGTCGTGTACACCAGTCAAAATGGTACATATAAATTTAAAATGTATATATATACATGTGCAAAATGTATTGTGCATTGTTGTAAATGTTTGCGCTACATTTTGATTGGTACCGCCATTGTGCGTTCGTGCTACTAATTTGATTCTGTCAAAAGGGATCTAGAGTATCTAGATGATAGACTCTATCTTCTAGCTGGGATATTATGCGTTTTGCTTGGAAGACGGGATGTGCTCCCGAAGGTTTGACTAAATTCAAAAGGAAGTGAATTTTTATTGCAACGCGTTATATTGAAAAGTGAAGTAAGTTGAACAAAGGCGTGAGGTATTGTCGTTTGAGCAATCACTCAGTAAATTCACTTGGAAGTAAATGCCGATAAAGTACTATCTTATGGGTCAATTCTAAGCACAATCGTAAGACTTGTAACGTGTTCTCGTAAAACTTGTAAGAACTTATGACTAATATATCGTAAATATCTATCACTTTCTTATAAATTTTATGGCTAGTAAAAAACTGCCTATAAAAATATTGTATAAAAATAAAAATATTGTATAAGCACTTAAAAATTCTTACAAGTCTTACAAAAATATGTTATGAGCCTTACGATTCTATTTAGAAATTAAGTCTATAATAAAACGTGATGTTTCGATAATGCCGTAAGATATATCCAATAAATAAGTAGTGTGCGTGTTTGAAAATGTACCGTTCTACACGTTCCATAAAATATAGTCCTATTATGGCTTAACGTCAACAAATATTTATATTGTGTTACAGGATGCAACATTGGAGCGCAAAATGTATCCGTCTAGAAACGCCTTTCGTCATTTCGCATCGTTAATTTCACGCGCTGTGTCCTCACACGTCGTCACTTTATCAATCTATTTTTCTCGGTGTCGCCGTCAGATCATCGGCTTTAAGAGACGTGCCAGGGATCGGCGCGGTGTAACATTCGACGGGCGCGGAAATGAGGTCAAAGGGAATAAGGGGGTTATTGAATTAGCAGAGTATATCGCGCTGCGCTAGAAGAACTCCCTGTGAAGTGCTGTAATAGTCTCGGCACGGTGGAATTTGCGACAGTTAAAGTTGTCGATGTGGCCCATTTTCAAGATAACCCGTATCCATATAGCGTGTTTAAGGATTTGACATAAGGAGAATCGCGGTTATTAAAACAAATTTTTATATCGAAAAATGTTCTATGTTCCAAAACTGTCGGTAATGTTAAAAATGACTATGACTATTTGCTCGGATACTTACAATCATTTATAAGTTACCAAACCTGTAATTACACTGCCTGATATTTGACTATATAATGTGTTTCTGTTTCAGACCTAAATAGAAATTCTTATATAGAAAGAACAATTTTGATGAAGTATCTAAAATTTAGCTAGGTATAAATCTGAAAAGAATTTTGTTGTATCGAAATATTTCAAGCATGATGAGCAATGCTGCAAAAGAATATCAACATTTTAGCAACCAGCATTGAGCCCTCTTACATTTGATGATCAAATAAAACCTTTTTCAGATCCATATCTAATTAAATTTTTCAATAATTTAATTAAACTATTCTTTCCGCATATATATATCCACTTTCAGTCGTTAAAAAAAGAATATAGGCTTAAAAAATTGTCCATCGCGTAAATTTTAAACAATCAAGGCATTTATTTGTGAAGAAACTTCATAAATTTAACAATCTACAATTTTTTCTTTTATCTTTTCAATGTAAAGTATATAAAAATTATCATACAATTATTAAGAAACAGAAACTTTAATTGTAAATCAACTGACATTAAATATTGTTAATAAATTTTACTATTTTGATATGTTATTATTTAAAATTGTACATAAACAATTTATACTATCACATTTGTTTTCATATATTATAAAAAAATATTTAAATATATTTATATAAAAATATATTTAAATATTTATTTCTTACTATATATTACGTATATTTATGTTATTAAATAAGAAATTCAATGCAAAGTTTTTAAAAATTGAATGATTATATAAAATTTTTTTTGAAACATCCTGAAACATCCTTTTTCAATATAAAAATCCTATAAAAACACCCATTATTTGTTGGAAACAAAAAAATTGATAAAAATTTATTGCACTATGTTATTATTGACAAATATTATATACAAGATGTTCTATAAATCATAATAGAACCGAGAAGAAGATGATTTTACAAAAAAAATTGATTGAAAATATAAAATATAATTTTTTATATGATGTTTTGCTTTCTGGAAATTCAACTTTAAATATTCGCCAAGTGTTCGGACTTAATGGATCTCGTTGTAAACTACTATCTCTGTTCACGTTTATTGTTTTTGATAATCGAAAATGCATAGTAAAACAGGACATTCGTGCGATGAATTTTATTACTTTATAAATTGTTGAAAATGTTGCTCAAAAAGCAAAGCTTCATAGAAATAAATTTTATTCTACGTTTTCGACTTATTTTTACATGTAAAGTCGTTCTTGCCGGTATCTCTCTCTTACAATTTCTGGAAATATTCTGTACTTAATTGTTATTTATTTTTTGCGTTGGTAGAGAGGTACGTTTCTATATATATATTCTTTTGAGCAATATCTACAAGTCGTAATTCATCGAGTAAGCGAATAAATAAGCCGCAGCAATAGTGAACAAGGCAATGACAATAAAATTAACAACAAACGGAAAACAGGAGGCATCAATTTTCAATTTAATCACAAGCCATTAAATTAATGTTACCCGACGACGATAAAATAGCTCGAGGTCAGGTTTTAAAGAATGGTATTTTCATGGCGATCGTCAAACGCGGTCGATATAAATTCACTCGTTGCAGATTAAGGCGGAGATACGTCAAGTATTACGTTCAATCAACGATACACAGCAACGTCTTTGTCTCCCGGCTGTTCGAGATCAAGATATATTCGGTCCGTTTCTTCGTCTTTTCGCTTTCTGCATCCCCCAAGGTGTCTTTAGTCTTTTCCCTCAACACGGTGCGCCGCCCACCTCAACTGCGCATTCATTTATCAACCTAAAACCTTGTCGTCCCCTCTATTCACATACGAGAGTGTATGTTTCGGGTCTAAAGACGGCATTTGTATGTGGGCTGGTTAAACTTCCATACACGCGGAGGTTAAGATCATTTGCGTCTTGGGAAATCGGCGTGAAGATACTCGACGGTTCTGTCGACTGTCCTCCTACAAAGGAAACAAATTACCGAAAAGAGGAACGTTATTTTCGGCGTATATGATGATATATGGAAGAAGAGAATACACGTTGATAGTAATTGCCAAACAAATTACATGGAAAGAACAATTTTGCTGAATTAAGTATCTAAAAGTTAGATATAGATCTGAAAATAATTTTGTTAGACCATCAAAATATTTATAATAGGATGCTTAAATTGATTGTTAAAATATATAATTTTTTACAGTATTATCATCAATGTTTAGACATTCTACATAATTATTTTAAATCAAACAAAATTATTTTTATATACATATCTAAATTTTTAAATACTTTAGCAAAATCATTTTTTCAAAGTAGAAAGGAAACAATTCCTTGAATAATAAACAACGTCCATATTAACGTGTGTGTACACACACACACACACACACACACACACGCGCGCGCGCGCGCGCGCGCATACGCACACATTATGATACATTGAATTATTTAAGCATTAAAGATCCAGCTTCGACAGTTATAGGCATTTAATTTCTAGTATTGATTGTGTTCTCACATATATGGTCTAAAATAAGATTCTTATTGATGATATATAAATTTAATGATGATAATTTTATTAACGATATGAATTAAAACGATATAGCAACAAAGCTCGATATACAAAGCGATTGAAGTAAATCAGTAGACTAAATCAATGCCTATTTCAGTCAACGCAGGATGTTGATGTGGTTGATAATTTATTCAGTTATTAACAATGTCGCATATGTTTCGATCCAGATTCGAATCCTTTTCGATGTCAAAACGTGTTAATCGAAATTAATTACGTTGATTAAAAGTGCTGGTAGTCAGTTGGCTATGCGCCACTATAATCAACTGGCCACTAGCACTTTTAATCCACGTAATTAATTTCGATTAACGCGTTTCGACATTGAAAAGGATCCAAATCCGAATCGAAAAATATGCGACATTATTATTACAATAATTATTATTATAATTGAATAAATTATCAACCACATCAACATCTTGCATTGGCAAATAGACATTAATTTATTATTCTATTGATTAATGTGTGTGTGTGTGTGTGTGTTTTAAATAATTATATTATTAACTTTTAACACTATTTGTGATTTACCGATTTAATTGACAGTTGATATGGTTTTTATGTTTGACATTAAAATGGAGTAGAAATATTAAATTTAGAATATTTATTATATTCTTAACATTAAGACATAGCTTGATTCGTAGACTATCATTTTTTCATTTAAGTTTATTAATATATACTATAATTAGATAATATCTATACTTTGTAATATCAAATAATAATATATCAAATAATAATGTTGATATAACAATGTTAACAATAATAGGATAGAAAGAACATCCGATAAGATTATAAAATGTAGAGACAAATTGTTAATCCGTTTAGTGGCTGATCCACATTTTAAATGTTTTATTGGTTTTCGTTCACTGCAATTTTGGTCTCGATTTTCACGCTGCCGCAATGTTTCGATGTCCGCATTTTGCTTGTAGCCACTTTGCCTTGCGTACAACGATAAATTCAATAATATTGCTACGCTTAATTTAATGTGACAGAAGCAATGTAACGAAATACTCAAAATAATATGTCATATGACTTTGTTGAAAAAAATATCGCTACAAGAACGTGCGTGTCGTACGGTCAGTGGTTGACTTCATTACACACGCGAGATGTCTTAGTGACGGGAGATTAGTTTTCTGACATTTTGGATATATCAGCGCAAACGATGTGATACATTTTGTGCGAGACCGCTGCCGGAACCGCAGTTGTACCTTAATAAATTTTATTCGTGATAATTTGTGACAGGGAAGACTAATATCTTGCGCTCATGTGTCGGCCGCACGTTCATTTATCATGCGCAATGCGACCGTATGACTGACTAAGTGTAGCATTTGTTCAGCGTAAATGGTCCGTTATGATTAGATGAAAGAACAAATGTTTCTACCTTAAACTACTATTCTTGAACCACGTATTGTCCGAATAATTCTGTATTAGCAGTATATATATATAGTGAATTATAATACTCCATACAGATTCTGTATTTTTTTCCTGAGGAATATTTTTGAAATGTTCTTTGTTCTTCTGTGAGAAGTAGAATTCTTTGAATTTGATATTTATGTTCTATCTTCATACAACGTATTTTTCCGCTCAAACATTTGTTCATTTCTGAAGCTTTTGTTACACAGAACTATATTAATTATATTAAAGTTGGATCCTGATGAAATGAATTAGTTTTCATATATAATGTAGCTTATAATGTAATAAAAGATATCATAGATATCAGATTCAATAATGGATAGTTTTCTAACTATAATACATTAAAAATATGAAACTATTGTTCTAATTGTTCTCACAAAGCACCTTTGATATATAGCTCAAAACTGTTCATTAATCAGCCTTATAACATTTTTGTTTGCCACATTATAAGCTCCATTATATTTAAAAATTAACTCATTTCACCGGGATCCAATTTTCTATATAATTAATGCGAGGTCCTTTGAGAGAGAAATGTATATTTAATAAATTTAAATAATAATTTTGTTTTTAAATTTCGCAAATCTCAGAACATTATTTTCTTTGTGCCTATGGAGAAATAACGTATTATTTCACACAACTCATGCTAGCATAGATGCATTGGACCGGTAAAAATATTTCTCTTTTCCTCGGTCGCCCATACATCCTTCGTGCAGTTGCGTATCAAGAATCGTATTCGTCGTCATGGTATTCACCGAACGAATCAAGACGAGCCAGAATTCGAAAAATTTCACGGCGATATTTTTTTTTTGTCCTTGATCCACTTTGATGTCAGGAGAAAAAAGAAGATCCTACGACGGAAAAGCATTTTTCCGCTTTGTTGAGAGTAAACTGGGCAAGCGGAATGCAGTAGAAGGAAAGGAAAATGCGAATGAGCAGGGTAACACGGTAAGGAGAAGGGTAAATCATCGCTGCATGTATGTTTCTACACTCGCTTCACGCTGCGATTATTCACAAAGTGCACTTAGCACGAGACGAGCGAACGGACGCGGAACGAGCAGTCCCGCACTTTTGTATCATTCGACTGCTTCTAGAAGGCTAAACGTCGACGTACTATTTCATCATGTATCGTATACAAACGATGTAATATACACATATCTATATACCAACTAAAAAATTATATTTTCTCGTTTTCCTTAAATTTTTTAAGAATATTTTATCATTTTGTAGTTTCTATTATTTATTCATATGAGAGAAAGTTTTTTGCAAATTTTAGAATTCTAATATTAAGAAAATCCGAGAAATGTTTAACACAAGGCGTGCAGTTGAAGTAAAAATTGTAAAATTTACACAAAATATTATTAGCATAGATTTTATAAGTATGGCCAATACACAAGTAAGGATTTATATTTCTCTTTTTAAAAATGTCCGGAAGCATATTTGACAAAATATGTATATACTATACATTAAATATGTATCATTAAGATTATTTCTTCCTATAAATTTTACAAAATTTTATATTTACGTATTTTTCAATTACCAGCATTTTACATTTTTAAAATGAATCTTATTTCGTGCTTTGCTACAATATATCATTTTTAATTCTAATATAATATTAACGCCATATAATAATAACATCATATGTTATTTAACTGACTAGCGCAATGTACATTTCTAAACACTTTGAAAAAGAAGAACATTTGAGAAGTATATCTTCTCCAGAAATGGTTTCTTTGCAGAAACTATAGGAAATATAATTGCCAGTCTGTACTATAAGGTCTATGATTATTAGGCATCAAGACTCGCTTTGATTGAATATGCATAGTTTTCTTCACTTAATTGTGTTGCTATACAGAGTGAACCAGAGAAATTTTTTACCCTATGAGAAAATTATCGATCGATTATACACCTAATTATCGACTTAACGATAAAGATCAGATGCGTGAATAACATCGTGCGAACTGTTGGTTTGATCGCGAAAACAGATATGTTTAACGTTGAGTTGTTACAAGTTGTAAATTTTATTTTTATTTTTATTTTTATTATACGAAGATAAAAATATGCGCCTTTTCTCAATGCGCCCAGCAATTCTAGGATTACACGAAACCAAGACAAGATGATATTTGTAAAAATATTTTATTGGTATTGAAAATTTTTGAAAATTTTATTTTTCTTGTCTCGGTCTTGATGAATATTCATAGCAAAAATTTCGTCTTGTGTTATTTTGTCTCCAATCGAGCAAATCTCTAGTGTTTTGCTGCGATAGTTTTGTTTAACTAGCTCACGCAAGTTCTCTCTCTGTGAAATAGCTCCTGTAGTTACATAACGCGGCAACTGTTGCCGCGCAGCGGAAATTGGCGTGATAACCAATCAACGTGTCGCTTGCTTGGAAATAATAGATATATAATTTCTATCGCGAGACAAAAGTAGTAATTATACAGAATAGGTTCCGCAGCTTAAAAATCAATAAAATTAGTCTTATTCGACGCGTTTTCACTCAAAACGAAAGAATTTGGCAGAAAAAAGTGTCGCTCTTCTCCGCGAACTGAGCGTTAAAGTTGACTATTGAGGTTATGTAACAACTTTTTTCTCTTATTTACAAATGTATGTATACATAATTCATTTAAAGATTAATATAAAGACAAGACTTGGACAAGAATTTGGACATCTTGCCTTAGTATTGTCTTAATAATTTATTAGTAATCTTGTCTTGATCTTGTTTTGAATTTGGAGGAATTGGAGGCAAGACAAGACAATACCAAGATTATAGTCTTGATATCTCATGCAACCCTAATTCACACGATGTATCTCAAGGATAATCACTAGCTGAAATATTGTTCCACAGATTACATGATTTCATATAATTTCATTTGATTACAAATAATTTTTTTCATTACATATGAAGTCATTTGAAATATACGATTTTATTTAATATTATATAATGATTTCTCATGGTTGCACATGTAATTATCGGATTATACATAGAGATTTTATATGAATTTTTATAATGATTTCGAGAGGACTCTGTCCGATCTCGAGAGGACGATTACATTA
Organism: Acromyrmex echinatior; assembly: GCF_024713525.1. Taxonomy (NCBI): domain Eukaryota; kingdom Metazoa; phylum Arthropoda; class Insecta; order Hymenoptera; family Formicidae; genus Acromyrmex; species Acromyrmex echinatior. The sequence goes on from NC_141856.1 coordinate 328,249, forward strand.
AGTGATTAATCGATGTATCCACGCTATCGATGTATCTAATCTGTATCGCTAAGTCGATAATTAGGTGTAAGATCGACAAACAAGCCAACATGAATTTTGACTCAGAAATGACATTACGTAACCCCGTAAGGTTTTTTTGAATGCTAAAACCAAATCCGTAGCCCAAATTGCTCCATCACGTCAGATTTCTGAGATATTTTAACCTGAAAGTGCCAAAAAAATCTATTTCGGGCATTTTTAGATTAAAATTTCTCGAGATTTTAATATGGGCTGCGGATTCAAATTCAGCATTAAAAAATCTATGAAAATCACTTATAATTATAAATGGATCAACACAGTAAAATGAAAAAAAAAATTAGATACATTGCAAATATTAGGGGGACCGAAAAGTAATATCATTTTTTTTTAAATGTCTTGACACGACTTTGAAGTACACAATGAGTTGATAAATGACAAATGAATATCGACATGCGACAAACGACATTACTTTCCGATCCCCTTAATACATTCATCGACCTTAAGGCGCCTACAGACGATATGGTTAACGTATGACAACATTAGCAAATATATATTATATATCATACACATACATGACATATTTTTTCTTTGATAGTTTGGGAACGCAGCTTGCTTTTCGAGTGATTGGTTCTCATGGATCTATAAATAAGAACTAATCGCTCGGTGAGCAAGCTGCATTCCGAAACCCATCGAGAAAAAGTGTTACAATCTTTCTGTGATCTTGGCTGTACATAAAATTTATATTGAATGTAGTCAATATTTAGCGAATGTGTACAAGTTGACGTAAACATTGGCCATATCATCTGGAAACGCCTTAATGCCCATATCAGACTACGGATTGACGATTACGATTGCCCGGTTACACTTCAACCAATTACAATGTAGCGAGTCTATCGAAATATAATAGAATTGGGCAACAATTAATGCTAATCGTCTCATATAGTCTGATTCTCTCCTAAAGCCAGTGAACATACTTGCAATATCTATTTTTTTTCATTCTACTGTGTTGACCCATTTTATAATTACAAGTTTTCGTAGATTTTTGTCATGTTGATTTCGAATCCGTAGCCTATATTTCTCCATCACGTTTGCAAGAAACTTTAATCTAAAAATGCCCAAAATATGCCTTTTTGACATTTTTTAGATTAGAATATCTTGGAAACCAGACGTAATAGAACAATTTGGGTTATGGATTTGATTTTAGCATTCCTTCGGGAAAAACCTTCGGGATTACATATTCTCGTTTCTGGATAAATATTTTTTTGTAAGCCTATGTAATTTTCTGATAGAGTAATAAAAAACTGTTTTAACTACTCTGATTCAGTATATATTATATATTAGGTATATAACTAAATTCCCGCTGTTAATTATCAAAATTCTTTTATTAATATAAAAGAAACAATATAATGGTTTTAATCAAAATATTTACCGTTTGCATTGATCATCTTTTGCCACTTTTCAGGCAGCATATGAATACCTTAGAGTTAAAATTGAAATCAGTTCAGTCAAAAATTATTTGTATTGTATTATAATAAAATACTAAACTGGTTTCAATTTTAACTCCGATCGCATTTGCTTCTTGTGAATTAATTTGACTTATTGTTTCAACTACTGGTTTATATTCTTGTTAAACATTCGCATTTGAGAATGTGTGCTGATATAATTTTATTGAATGACTCAACACGTTTAAATAATTTCATCATCATTATCGACTAATTGCGACCGATAATGGAAGAATGTAACTGAGAATATTACAAAACTGAAAGCATTACATTATTACGACAGAAGATAGATATGAAGGAATACTGACACTTTGCGTAATTATAATCTTTAGAAATTGTATCTAATCGTTTTATTAATTTTGTTAAATTTGCGTTCTCTACATGTATACACTGAGGAAGACCTAATAATAAGATCAAAATGTATGTTCTAAGGATTAAATACATACAAATCTGACTTGTAGCTCCTCCTTGTTATTTATTGTTTATTATTATTGAGCCATTATAAGATTATATAATAAATAATTTTATATATTGTAATAAATAAGCGTTTGCAGTTTATACTAGGATCGATGCAGCAACGGCCTGAAGATAGATTTCCTCGCTGCACATTACTCTGATACGTGCTTACAAACTTGCGACGGCATGTAACAAAATTTGCCTCCTCGTTTCTTCGAGCGGACGACTCGGCTCGTTTGCCGTTACGCTCTCGTTGCCGTACTGCGTAATTCTTGTTTGATGCGGAAACGCGATCCTCAGGCGAAGATCGCTTGAAACTACTTGGTTACGTCGTATGTACGTTGCATACACGCTGCGCAAATATACAAGCGCATTATGACTGTTGATACCAGCAACGATATCAATCCTCTCTTTCCTCTCTTTCTCCTTTCCTTCTTCTCCTCCTCTTCTCTCTCTCCCCTCCCCCCGCCCTCTCTCTCTCTCTCTCTCTCTCTCTTTCTACGTGTCCTATCTCTCTGCCTATAATATCCCGTATACTCTGAATGTCGTTTTAATTAGTTATGAAATTCCGCCCACGAAAAACATAAGATACAAAGATACGCAATAATAATAGAAAAAAGTTGAAGTACTTGCTTTAAAACTTTATTAGTCCCATTTATTTCCAAATATGACGTCGCGTTGACATATAACCTAAGTTTTGGACTAATAAAGCATTAATTCGTCCAATAAATTCTTAAAAAAAAAATATGTAGTATTTGTAATAATATTTGTAATAATTAAATATCAACTTACTGGCTCGTGATCATGCACTATTTCTCGCAGTAGACAGTAACACGATATGGTCAGCCATTAGAAACTCTATAGTACGATATATTATATGTATATCGGTATTGCATTTCTTGTTGATAATTATTCATTTTATATTTCACGTTTTGAAACATGATTTAATATATTCTTTAATCTAAAAGTAGTAAACTAAATGTCTGTAACATAAAAAAAGTCTGTAACATTCATGACGATATGGAAATTATAACTATTTTGTCACATATATCTTTCACACACATAATTATAATTAATTAATTGCGATGAAATGCAATTGAAGCATGTGCGTGATGATTAAACAAGTCCAGAGAGAGGGTCTAAATAAATAACGTAAATTTTATTTTTAGTTATTACCTACTTTAAATTATTAACTAACTTTTCTGTATACTATTTTTGTGTTAATAACGACCTCTTTTCATTGATCGATTGACAAATGACTGCAATTAATTATAAATAATTGACAACTGACGAAATTGGAAAAAAGACAGGAAAAAAGAACCAATGCGGGGAGTCGCGGTAAAAAATATGTAATTTTAAATAAATTTCAATATTTAATACATAATATTTATATACATAATCACAATGTACAATATATACAGGATGTTTCAGAAATAATTGGCCAAACTTTAAGAGCATATTTTACTCATTATAAGGCTGAAAAAAAGTTATATAAATATCGATTTGGAAACGCTTCCTTTCCAAGCACAAACATTTTTTTATTTTATACTTATACCTATATTTTATTTTATACTTACATCTATATTGTATTTTATATTTACATTACGTATATCTATATTTTGTTTTATACTTGTATCTATTTTTTGTTTTATACTTATCTATATTTTCATTACAGAAATTGCTAGAAATGATTTCCTTCCGCATCGATACATGCTTCGCATCGACACGAGACATCGCATGGATTGTCGAAGACGTTCAAAAATTCTTAGAGTATTTCGTATTTTTTCACACGCAGATACTACGATAATACGATTTCGGAGTATTTCCACAGTAGCAAAAAGAATATCATATACGAGAGTCTTAAGATGTCCCCATAAATATATAAAAATCCAAAAAATTCAAATTTTCAAAGGATTCAAAAATACGAAATACTCTGAGAATTTTTGAACGTCTACAGATACAAGTATAAAATAAAATGTACATTAATATAAAATAAAATATAGATGTAAGTATAAAATAAAATATAGGTATAAGTATAAAATAAAAAAATGTTTATAACTTGGAAAGGAAACCCATTGTTTCCGAACCCATTATTTATATAACTTTTTTTCATTCTTACAATGAGTGAAATATGCTCTTAAAATTTGGCCAATTCTTTCTGAAACACCTTGTATATATGTTTTGGATCGTTTTTTAGCAAATTTGTATTTGTATTATATTTTTTCATTTGTAATTGTATTACATTTTTTCATGTCATATGAACTTCCCAGTGAGAAATGACAATGAAATCGATATCGAATTGACGTTTCTCACTGGGAAGTTCATATTACATATATTATAGACTAACTTTTAATACTGAATAGCTTATGGTGGAAGGAATAACATGGTATGTGCAGTTGTGTCTCTTTAAATCTCTGCCCTCTCCGTCTACTGTTCATAATGCAGAAGGCTACCAACTGTAAAATGCGAAAAATGTGACATTTTTATTTTTATTATTCATAGACCGTTTTTATTTTAAAACGATCTTAAATAATGTCTTAAGATGCTAATACTTGTGCAAGGAAAGATTCAGTACCAGCTTCACGACGCGAAACAGGTTAGTATTCGTAGTCGATTCTTACATTTTACGACTGTCTTAAGTACAGTGTTAAGGTGTCATAAGTTGATCCGAGGACTGTATTATCTTAAGACATTATTTAAAATGGTTTTAAAATAAGAACGCACTATGAATACCGCCTTATGTTTCGCATTTCACAGTTGGTAGCCTTTTCACACTATTGACGACGAGGAGCAAAAATAGACATGGTTTGTTCGAACTGCACACACATATAATCCTTCCATCATGATTTATATGCGGATGCTCAGTGTATATATGTATATATTAAGTCGGAATAAAAATTTGAATGCTATTTTATTTATTTAATGTTCACATGTTTTAAAAACATTTGGCAACCTTATACCATTGATAAAGCAAAGTTTTATAAAGTTTCAGTTTTTTAGAAATTTCAATACGATGGTTTTTATAACGGTCTAAGCTGTCAATCAAAATCAAGATGCTTTTTTTAATCCGAGATAATTTACTGACAAAAAAATCTTAGGAACATTTAAAAAAATGATTTTGTAGGAAAACTTTAGGTTTTCATATACGAAAGTATTTGTAAGCTTTTTAGGCATGTTACAGGTCCACAAAGTCAGAAAAAATTTCCCATTTTGTTTCCAACTCGTAGTTTTTTATATGTGAAAATCATTTTACTTATAAAAAAGACATAATACTTTTTGAAAATAGAGATTTTAAACTTTGAAACTCTTTTTTCTTAATTTAAATTTTATTAATTTTTTAATAAAGTTACAGCTTCAAATTTTGAAGCTCTGAATTTTGAAGTTTGTAACGTTAAGAGTTTTCGTTCCTAATAGATTTGCATACACTCTGTAATTTTGTATTAGCGAATGAAAATGTAGTCCAATGTCCAACATGACAAATTTATTTCAGTAAATTATAATTTGGTGATATCCAATTTCGAAGGTGTCGACGATTAAAAGAATCTCGACAGGAGATAATAATCAAGGCTAATTTCAGAAAAATAATAAACATTACTAACAGCAGATGTCTTGATAGATCATAACTAGAATAATTCCTATCTTTCTTACATCATTTACACCACTTACACTACACGTTGTTTCTTGTTGATTAAGTATGCTCTGTCCCAATAACGAATTAAGAATTTTGCTGCCCCTAGGCACCAACATGTAATTGCCTCCACATGGCTTCATTAATTTATAAATTTGATAAAAGGGAAAATGGATAAAAAAAAGGTTTATACGCCCACATTAGTTGGTGAAAATGTTTAATAATCCTTAACAAATAATATAAATACAATTTATTTTTAACTGTATATTTTTTTTTTAAGATATCGTTTTCTGATAAAATATGCTCGGTGTAACTCATACAAAAATATTAAATTAACAAATTAAAAATTTATTTCAACTGTAAAAATTTTATGTATTTAAAAATTTGCCGCCTTAGGCAAGTGCTGTTAATCCGAAAAAAGTTGCTTATGCGAAAAAAGCATTATGCGAATGATTCAAAAAAATTATAAATAAGAAATCCTCGAGATATTCCCTCAAAAGAAGATACGAATTTAATGTATTTTTAAACGAAATCAAATTTGAAAATCTATTTGTATAGAAGTCACATTACCACTCCTGTTACTTTTTGTCCATTATATGCAGTGTTACTAAATTTTTATAAATAAACGCTATAAATAATAAATATTTCATAATTTTGAATTTAGAATTAATTGAGAAATATTTTGACGAATGTAATTATTAAACTTTCAATTTAAATATTAATTATTAACAAAATTATTGTATAAAACATTAATTGGGGAGCATGATTTCACTCTCTCCTCTAAGTTTCTTATGTGTTACGGTATTATGAAACTAAAAAAAGAAAGACTTCGAGAATCAAGACACTTTTTCCAAAACGTTAGCTCCCAACATTATATTTGGTTGTATTGCTAGATGATAAATGTTTAAGTTTTTTATACTATATGTCGCAACGTAATGTAACTGTAATGCGATGTGTAGAATACCAATGTATTCTTGTACAAAAGAACGAATGAAATACGATTCGTTCGTATAATATTAGATAGACTCACCTTATAAATAACTCCAGAAACAATAAAAAAAGAATGCGCGGATTCAATTATAGACAGTCTTATGAAAAAGTAAATAGAAAGAGAAAAAGAGAATAAAATAAAACAGTCGAAAGACAGATATTAAAGATATAGGCCCATATTCAAAATGCTTATGACGACATTAGCGCGCTAACAAATAGAAATAGTAATAGAAAGTTTTTGCAACGAATCTTTTGATAACGAATCTAAATACGATGAATGCTAAAATCACATTATCTTTTTCTTAATTAGTTATTAAGAAGAAAATAATCTAACCTTAGCCTTCACCTGAATAAACGATAGATTGCAAAAACTCTCTATTATGTAAAGTTAAACTATCGCATATTAGCGCGCTAATACCGTTACAAGTACATTTTTTAGTGCGAGCTAGAGGCGATTTAAATCGATCTTTTGAAGAATTGATCTTTTTGATTTCGATTTTCGATTTTTTGGATCGATTTTGAATATCTCAATTTTTCATAGAAAAATCGAATCGATACTTCGACTTTAACAACGAGCGATACGAGTATGCATAATTGTATTTTCTCCAAACAGTCTAAACTTGAATTCTAAAGACTTAAAGTCGAGTTTGTTTTGTTTCGCGCGAATCCAGAATTTCAAGGTAGAAACACGTGTTGTGTCCCACTTTATATATATATATGGTTGTGCCGGTTGTGTTCTTGTGTTCTTGTGATGTGATGGCACTAAAGTTGGATTTTATTAGGTTAAAGGTGCTGACGCTCGATGCTCATTTTCAGTGTTAAAATAGATATGTGAAATTGATGCTTGATATTCATCAATTTTTATCAGCATGAAAAAGCACCTTAGATTAGATTAAAAAATCAATTTGTTTAAGAATTGAATTTTTTTGACCGTCCAATTTTTTCATGAATCGATTCACACGATTCAGATTTAAAAATCGATTTTTTTGGAATCTTCCATTTCTAATAGGGGTCAAAATATAAATTAAAAAAATAAATGATAGTCTTCACATTATTTAGTGTTAAATATTAAAATCTTTTGATGCGTCTTTGTCCACTTATCTGATTTCTTTTTTCAAAGTTTCTTTAATTTTATTGATTCGTTGTTCTGACGATTTTAAAACGAAATCGTTGAGATTTTGCTGTTTTTATGGTATAAAATTAGACGTATTTGTAATTAGTATTTGTAATTGGAAATAATGACAATTGGAAAGTATCAAAGAAAATCGCCATAAGTATCGCGAACCTCAATGCGTTATTGACATAATTTCTTCGCCATTGTAATCAACGTGAGTAAAATTTTTCTTCTTATTTATTGTGAGAGTGAAATTATTGTTTAATTATTTTTCACGTTTTTTTTTCGTTATTATATTATAACTCATATTCTGAACACGCTTACAATAATGATAGCGCGTATATAGTTCACATTACGTATTTTATAAAACTTTTCAGAATAAAAACTCGCATTTTTTTTATTCATAAAAGCACGTTCCGAATACGTGCCTACAATGTTCCTACATGTTTACTTCATTTTATAAATATATATATTTCTTTCCGTTACAAATAAAAAATGTAAACAAAAACAAAAGCTTTACGAGAGATTATTTTTTCCCCTGCTGCCAATTCGAAAAACTTTAAAGAAGATTGTAGTAAAGGAGAAATTGACAATTAAGAATTGATATAGAAGAAAATATATCTGAGAACGGGGAGGGGGAGGGGGAAGTAGGGAGAAAATGAAGGAAGATTCCAACGAGGATAATGAACTTTCGATAAGAAAGAAAGCAAAGATTAGAGTCCTACGTAAAAGGGAGATAGCTTTATTGATCTATGAGTCCTTCTAAATAATCATCTGAGCATTTGAGCTCCGTGTCAGACTAGTGTTAAAGGACAGTGGTCACTCCGGAACCTGAGCCAACAAAATCGAGAAGAAAGACAGGATGCCGCTAAAAATTTTCCATCTCCAATAGAAACATGGTATTTTACTGATTTCTAATAAAATTTTAAATATTTTAAAATATACAAATAAGGAAATATAACAAAAATGTAATAATTTTGATAAAGTTTGTTATTTATAGTTACTTATAATAGCTATGTTTAAACTGGAAACCTTCTTTTGTTTCTCATACTATGCCGGCTAAGCAAAAGAAAATAACGCTTCTAGTTTATGGACAGCTCATGGCTTATTCTTATTTTGAACAATGTCGAAAAACAGATTTTTGTTTAGCTTATTTTCTTTACTGTTTGACAGAACAACTCGCGATGAATGCATATTAAAACCAATTGTTTTATACATATTAGAGAAATGCGGAATTTATTTATAACAAATTGCATTTAGTATACGTATTATAAATCCGGTTATTATTATATATAACAAACGATGAACAATTATTTAATTTTTCAAGAAATTACTTACTATTTAATTGTAAACCTACTAAATATGATCTAAAAATTGTGATAATAAACGATTCTGAAACTTTTTATATGATAAATGTAATATAGCGTATAAATAATATTGTCAAAATTGAACTTTTAGAATCGATTCCTTCCTATTATATTAGAAAACTGTCTGATCCATAATACTGGCCAATATATTATACAATATATTATACAATAATTGGTTATCAATATCACTTGTTGAAAATATGGGCAAAAGTTTTTCCTCGCAATAGTAGGCGCTTTACAAAAAATAAAATAAAAACCTAAAGTTCCATCATCATCCAATTCAAGGCAGCACTTGCTGAACGAAAATGTCAATTCACTCATCATATGATAATAAAGCATTGGTGTTTTATAATCCGAAAAAAAATAATTTTATTACTATCTTTGTTATATATTTTAATACATATAGCGATGTAAATAAGGTAAAAAGGAAATCTAAAGTCACATTATATTGTGAAAAGAGTATTGATACAATTGTGTACTTCGAATACATAGTTACTCGAAGAACATGATCTACGTATTTGTGGTTATAATACAAATTGTTAGTATATGGATAGGCTGGCAGTCATTAGTTCTATGTTATACAATACATTATTAAACGCTAACAATGAAGTGATGAAGCGAAACGCATCTTTACAAGAATTATCTTTAATAAAACCATTTCTTCTACAATAACCCCATAGATAATAAACACACAATATTCCTAGAATATTATATACAATAAATATAAGAGAGATTCCAATATTAATTAGAACACTCATTAATATGTAATTATTAATATTCTTATTAAAATGCTCATTAACATAAAAATTATTAAATTGCTTGTCAATTTAATAAATGATATTACTACTCTGGTTCTGTTCATTTTCTGGTTCAGAATTTTTGATCAACTTTTTAGTACTCCATTTTCTTATTGATAACTATTTTTACCAACATGAGAAAATATGGTATTAAAAAATTCTGAAAAAATTCTTAGAACTTTATGAGAAGAAAATTGTTGTCTCTTGCTGTTTTTCTGTAAGTTGATTAAGTATTTGAATAAAAAATTATTGAACATCAATATTCGGCAATTTTTAGTAATTAATATCTCGTTAATCATTGTGAAAATTGTAAAAAAATGATAGAGAACTTTTCTACTCAGTTTAATCCGCTCTATCTATAAAAAGCGATTAGCAAAAGTCTCGCAGGACATTCTGTATAATTGCGTTTCATGACCGAAAAAGATTTTGGCGCGTGAGTTGCAAAATCAGATAAGTATAAGGTATATAAATTCACACAAAAATATTTAAGTATTAAGCTTAATCCGTTTTAATCGAATATAGGATTCTCTTATTTAATTCGAATATGGATACTATTCATTTTAATATATTATATTTATATAACATTCTAAAAGTAGCGTGCCATATAAGAATTCATCACATTTTACGCCTGTCACTTACTAATAAAATCTTTCTTAAATAAACAAGATTTATTTGAAAACCCTTGCAATTCACAATTAAATATTTCAAATAATTTAGATAAATCTAGTTTCTAGAATTATATATTATAGATATAATTTCGATCCTACTTCATTGACTAGAAAAGTGATTTATAAATGCATGAAGTATAATTGTATATACTAAAAAAAATTTTCTAAGCTTTAATAAATATTTGTTTAAATAATAATAACGAAATATTTACTTATAGTAAATAAACATTTTTTAAAAATAACAAAATTATACTTAAATTACATAAATATATATTTACTAAATATTTCGTTAGTATTATTCAAATAAATATTTAATAAAATTCAATTTTTTTTTTCAATGCATATAAAAAATGCGTAGCAAAAACTTGCTAACATTTTGCAGTGGATTAATTTTGTGTAATCACTTACATATGTCATGTAATCATTTATACAGGGTGTCCTATTTTAATCGATTCTATCAAGTTTTTCCAAAATTATTATTGATGATACAGAAAAGTTTTAGATGAAAATGTAATGATTTCGAAAAGGATATATTTTGATTGTACTTATGCTATTTTCTTCTGGGTGGAGGCATCATAAAGATATGAAGCTCATCTCCACTTTTTTAAATAAAAATGCTCATTTTAAAACATTTATATGTATATGATCATATAAACCCACTTCAAGAAAGATGAATATAATAATTATAGATACTTAAAGTCAATAATTATTATAGATATCATAAATATAATTAATAGTTGAGAATTGCTATTTTGTTCTTGAATTAATCACTTAAAAGATAAAACTTTAAAAGATTAAGCATCGACATTTGGCAATTCAGGAAATTATACAATACGCATCGCATTACAATTGTGAAGAGACGTAGAGCGTCGATTATATTTGTTTATGATTAGATTTATTAGGTAATTCGTTATTTATTACTTCTCAAGCCATAAAAGGAAGGCGATAGGCGTTGATTCACAGAAATCAGACGAAATAAGTAAATCGTACCGAAATCTGATATTTATAACTATCTCAAACAATACCGACACTGTAAACATTACAACTAGACAAAATTATTAATTAGACAGAATAAATAATTAGAAAAGATATTTTAGCTCGCTTAATTTCTTATTTACAATTATTATTTAATTATTCATATTTTTCTTTTCCAAAATAGCCAATTATGTACGCCAAGTATCGATATGTCTATTTCTGATTTTAGGTAAATACAGAAACAATTTTAGAGCAGCCGCAAGATTATATTATACAAGATATATTCAAATAGAAGGAGTTCTAAATTATTCCATGATTCGAAATTGCTTAATGCGAGCTCGACACAGTTATTTATCCAGAAATAGAAATCGATTCAGAAATGAATTACTTCTAGATTTAGATATCAACATCACAGCTCAAAATCTTTGTATCAGTACACGTCAAATAATCTCTATTTTATAAAATGAAATTTAAAAAATTTTTTAAAACAAAAATTTTAAAAATAATTTCATTTTATTCATATCGTATCCATTTGTATTAACTCTTCTTTATGCCACGAATTTTTGTATCAGACCAATTTTTTTAAATTTTATATCCGCGGATTTTTCAAGTTGTTGATTATGAATCAGAAATCAAAATTTTTAAATTCAAAATAACTAACCAATATGGCGGACCAACAATTCAAGTAATATTTAGTAAAATATTTAGTATTTTTATTACTTTTATAACACTAAACTATTTAAGAAAAAGGTTTTAATAACGATAGAAGATATGATTCCAATATATTTCTAGTATATAGAAACTGAGAACGCTCTTAAGCTCACGTACGCGATCAACGGTTCGGTCGCATAAGCATTCGAGCAGTCAAGTCGGTGGAATCCGTTTTATATCTTTCGTCATTTTGATTCTGTTACTTTCGAAAATATTGACTTCAGATTTAGATACAATGATCAAAATATCCAGAAATCAAGTTTTAAGATAATAAGTATTATTTCTTCGTTTTTGATCCATCGTACCAGTTCCACCATTTTGGATTTTAAAATTGGGAAATTTTTACTTCATTATGATTCAATGATCCAAAAAGTCCCTAGAACATTATTATATAAGAGGTTGAACTATTTATTTGGATTTATTTGGATTAGCAGCGAGAGAGAGAGAGAGAGAGAGAGAGAGAGAGAGAGAGAGAGAGAATACTTACAAAATATCAATTTTTCCATATTTTTCAAAAATTATCAATTTTTAATAAAAAGAACAAACGTAGCGAAAAAATCTGAAAAAGTTCTGAAAAATACTTTTGGATATCCTAAAAAAAGTAACCTAAATTATCGTTTTAATATTAATAATAGTTTAGTAAGAGATGCATTTTTTTTTAAAAAAGCACAAATTTTAATTTGTTTAGTTAATTATGTAAATAAAAATTTATAGTTGCTTACTTTTTTAACACTTATTCATATTCTATGGACTCTATAAAAACAAAACAGCTAGTACTTGACGTCAAGAAATTCAACAAAATAATTAAAAAACTAAGCAGAAAAATATGGGACCCTGAGGACCCCGTTGTCATGATGCTTAAGAATCAAAATGATTTTGTCCGTAGAATGCAATCTTGTTATTAAACTTACAATTTTTTTTCGTTTTATTTTTTGATGAAACGAATTTTTATAATAAATACAAAATTATAATAGACATAATTGACATTAATGATTTCGAAAGTTTTGTAGTCTTGTTTCAATGCAAGTGGTGTATTCTTTAATATATCATTGAATACGTTATTGATCGTTATTTGTATGATGAGACTAACAGGAGCTGTACGACAACTTTATTAAAATTGAACTTTCTGCATTTTTGAAGGATGTTGACATTTTGCGACTAAAGCATGTATGCAATTCCAGTATTATGTTTTTGGTCATAACACAAATTGCATTCATGATAACTTATTTAGTAGAGTCCAACCGAAATCATTGTTTTACATCCGGCCAAAACTGAAAACGAATATGTATTCGATTTTTATTCAATTTTCATTTCTGCTGAAACTAAAATCCCAATCAAATTTGTATAAATCTTATAAACCATATGATTTTCAGAAAATCGTTGGAAATATAAAAATATGTGAAATTAACGTACTTTTTTAAAAATAAGATTTTATTAATATCTTATTATTTTTTAAATTATAAGGAATTCCCTATATATTATAAGAAATTTCAGGCATGTGACGATTTGGCGAATAAACCTTTTTTACTTGCAAAAAAGAAAGAAATAGCGTCAGCATGGTTTGCAGCAATCGGTGCCGATCAGCCGATGATAATATAGTTTTTCGAATGCTCACTAGCGCGTTGCAATTTGTACAATTTAATTTACTTTCCGAAATTTTCTCTTAATTTTGGCCGAAACCAAAACCGAAATTCCGATTTTTTACCGAAACTGGCCGAAACTGAAATTTTGGTCGGACTCTACTTACAAGCAACGTTTTCAGAACATTGAATCGGAAACAGTGTGAATCTGAAAATTGGTCAGGACGCTCGCCAGATCTAACTTTGTTAAATTCTTTTTACATAAAAAATAAGATTTGTCAAGTTGAACCCATGGCTCTAGAGAGAACGAGATGAAATAAAAGTAAATTGCATATAACATTCAACTAGCTCATATATAGAGCAAAAAACATTCCATCAATGTTATATTATATTGCAGTAATATTGCTCATGTTGCTGCAAATAATATCGCTGGAATGATCTGTGCTATATGGCAAATAACAAATCGTAAGTTGAAAGATTAAACAGAGAGAGAAAATTAGGATTTATTAATGTCCACAGGCGCGCATTCGAATATGAAATAAAGAACGTTTGTTTTTCAACTTTTCAAGTCCATTATCTTGAATGACTCTAATATTTGTCTCGAAATGGGCTACAATTGTAGATGTTCGATTCCATTAAAAAATGGAAGTGACTTCATATCTTTTTGGCTTCATTCTTTTTGGCCTTCAGTTAGAAAAAAAATAATGTGATAAAAAATACGTTTCCTTCGAAACTGTTTCACTTTTAACCAAAAATTTTTTTGGTATCATTAATAATTTTAGAAAAAATTGAATAGATTGAAATGGGATACGCTGTATGTACCACACAACTATTTCTATAAAAATATTAGGTGCGCAACTAAGTTCTCGCTGTTATTTTGATGCATTTTCATCAAAATAACAGCGAGAACTTAGTTACGCACCTAATATTTTTTGTATGCAAATATTATGTCTATATTTTATTTCTTTTTATGAATTTATTCATAAAAAAAACAAAAGAAAAAATGAATAATGTATTTTTTTATACAAAATAATCCATGATTTGCAAAACAATAAGATGTTACC